>NC_090449.1:455184374-455484374 GCF_031143425.1 Pleurodeles waltl | reverse complement strand
TACAGGAAGGCACTTTGCAAAAAACACCTCTGTTTTCTTTCAAAAATTTGGATGTGTCCACGTTGCGCTTTGGGGCGTTTCCTGTCGCGGGCGCTAGGCCTACCCACACAAGTAAGGTATCATTTTTATCGGGAGACGTGGGGGAACGCTGGGTGGAAGGAAATTTGTGGCTCCTCTCAGATTCCAGAACTTTCTGCCACAGAAATGTGAGGAACATGTTTTTTTTTAGCCAAATTTTGAGGTTTGCAAAGGATTCTGGGTAACAGAACCTGGTCCGAGCCACACAAGTCACCCCATCTTGGATTCCCCTACGTCTCTAGTTTTCAGAAATGCACAGGTTTGGTATGTTTCCCTAGGTGGCGGCTGAGCTACAGGCCAAAATCTACAGGTAGGCACTTTGCAAAAACACCTCTGTTTTCTTTAAAAAATTTGGATGTGTCCACGTTGCGCTTTGGGGCATCTCCTGTCGCGGGCGCTAGGCCTACCCACACAAGTGAGGTACCATTTTTATCGGAAGATGTGGTGGAACGCTGGGTGGAAGGAAATTTGTGGCTCCTCTCAGATTCCAGAACTTTCTGCCACAGAAATGTGAGGAACATGTGTTTTTTTAGCCAAATTTTGAGGTTTGCAAAGGATTCTGGGTAACAGAACCTGGTCAGAGCCACACAAGTCACCCCATCTTGGATTCTGCTAGGTCTCTAGTTTTCAGAAATGCACAGGTTTGGTAGGTTTCCCTAGGTGCCGGCTGAGCTAGTGGCCAAAATCTACAGGTAGGCACTTTGCAAAAAACACCTCTGTTTTCTTTCAAAAATTTGGATGTGTCCACGTTGCGCTTTGGGGCGTTTCCTGTCGCGGGCGCTAGGCCTACCCACACAAGTGAGGTATCATTTTTATCGGGAGACGTGGGGGAACGCTGGGTGGAAGGAAATTTGTGGCTCCTCTCAAGATTCCAGAACTTTCTGCCACAGAAATGTGAGGAACATCTGTTTTTTTAGCCAAATTTTGAGGTTTGCAAAGGATTCTGGGTAACAGAACCTGGTCCGAGCCACACAAGTTACCCCATCTTGGATTCCCCTAGGTCTCTAGTTTTCAGATATGCACAGGTTTGGTAGGTTTCCCTAGGTGGCGGCTGAGCTACAGGCGAAAATCTACAGGTAGGCACTTTGCAAAAAACACCTCTGTTTTCTTTAAAAAATTTAGATGTGTCCACGTTGCGCTTTGGGGCGTTTCCTGTCGTGGGCGCTAGGCCTACCCACACAAGTGAGGTATCATTTTTATCGGGAGACGTGGGGGAACGCTGGGTGGAAGGAAATTTGTGGCTCCTCTCAGATTCCAGAACTTTCTGCCACAGAAATGTGAGGAACATCTGTTTTTTTAGCCAAATTTTGAGGTTTGCAAAGGATTCTGGGTAACAGAACCTGGTCAGAGCCACACAACTCACCCCATCTTGGATTCCGCTAGGTCTCTAGTTTTCAGAAATGCACAGGTTTGGTAGGTTTCCCTAGGTGGCGGCTGAGCTAGTGGCCAAAATCTACAGGTAGGCACTTTCCAAAAAACACCTCTGTTTTCTTTCAAAAATTTGGATGTGTCCATGTTGCGCTTTGGGGCGTTTCCTGTCGCGGGCGCTAGGCCTACCCACACAAGTGAGGTATCATTTTTATCGGGAGACGTGGGGGAACGCTGGGTGGAAGGAAATTTGTGGCTCCTCTCAGATTCCAGAACTTTCTGCCACAGAAATGTGAGGAACATCTGTTTTTTTAGCCAAATTTTGAGGTTTGCAAAGGATTCTGGGTAACAGAACCTGGTCCGAGCCACACAAGTCACCCCATCTTGGATTCCCTATGGTCTCTAGTTTTCAGAAATGGACAGGTTTGGTAGGTTTCCCTAGGTGGCGGCTGAGCTAGAGGCCAAAATCTACATGTAGGCACTTTGCAAAAAACGCCTGTTTTCTTTCAAAAATTTGGATGTGTCCACGTTGCGCTTTGGGGCGTTTCCTGTCGCGGGCGCTAGGCCTACCCACACAAGTGAGGTATCATTTTTATCGGGAGACGTGGGGGAACGCTGGGTGTAAGGAAATTTGTGGCTCCTCTCAGATTCCAGAACTTTCTGCCACAGAAATGTGAGTAACATGTGTTTTTTTAGCCAAATTTTGAGGTTTGCAAAGGATTCTGGGTAACAGAACCTGGTCCGAACCACACAAGTCACCCCATCTTGGATTCCCCTAGGTCTCTAGTTTTCAGAAATGCACAGGTTTGGTAGGTTTCCCTAGGTGCCGGCTGAGCTACAGGCCAAAACCTACAGGTAGGCACTTTGCAAAAAACACCTCTGTTTTCTTTCAAAAATTTGGATGTGTCCACGTTGCGCTTTGGGGCGTTTCCTGTTGCGGGCGCTACGCCTACCCACACAAGTGAGGTATCATTTTTATCGGGAGACGTGGGGGAACGCTGGGTGGAAGGAAATGTGTGGCTCCTCTCAGATTCCAGAACTTTCTGCCACAGAAATGTGAGGAACATATGTTTTTTTAACCAAATTTTGAGGTTTGCAAAGGATTGTGGGTAAGAGAACCTGGTCCGAGCCACACAAGTCACCCCATCATGGATTCCCCTAGGTCTCTAGTTTTCAGAAATGCACAGGTTTGATAGGTTTCCCTTGGTGCCGGCTGAGCTACAGGCCACAATCTACAGGTAGGCACTTTGCAAAAAACACCTCTGTTTTCTTTCAAAAAATTGGATGTGTCCACGTTGCGCTTTGGGGCGTTTCCTGTCGCGGGCGCTAGGCCTACCCACACAAGTGAGGTATCATTTTTATCGAGAGACGTGGGGGAACGCTGGGTGGAAGGAAATTTGTGGCTCCTCTCTGATTCCAGAACTTTCTGCCACAGAAATGTGAGGAACATCTGTTTTTTTAGCCAAATTTTGAGGTTTGCAAAGGATTCTGGGTAACAGAACCTGGTCCGAGCCACACAAGTCACCCCATCTTGGATTCCCCATGGTCTCTAGTTTTCAGAAATGGACAGGTTTGGTAGGTTTCCCTAGGTGGCGGCTGAGCTAGAGGCCAAAATCTACATGTAGGCACTTTGCAAAAAACACCTGTTTTCTTTCAAAAATTTGGATGTGTCCACGTTGCGCTTTGGGGCGTTTCCTGTCGCGGGCGCTAGGCCTACCCACACAAGTGAGGTATCATTTTTATCGGGAGACGTGTGGGAACGCTGGGTGGAAGGAAATTTGTGGCTCCTCTCAGATTCCAGAACTTTCTGCCACAGAAATGTGAGGAACATCTGTTTTTTTAGCCAAATTTTGAGGTTTGCAAAGGATTCTGGGTAACAGAACCTGGTCCGAACCACACAAGTCATCCCATCTTGGATCCCCTAGGTCTCTAGTTTTCAGAAATGCACAGGTTTGGTAGGTTTCCCTAGGTGCCGGCTGAGCTACAGGCCAAAATCTACAGGTAGGCACTTTGCAAAAAACACCTCTGTTTTCTTTCAAAAATTTGGATGTGTCCACGTTGCGCTTTGGGGCGTTTCCTGTCGCGGGCTCTAGTCCTACCCACACAAGTGAGGTATCATTTTTATCGGGAGACGTGGGGGAACGCTGGGTGGAATGTAATTTGTGGCTCCTCTCAGATTCCAGAACTTTCTGCCACAGAAATGTGAGGAACATGTGTTTTTTTAGCCAAAGTTTGAGGTTTGCAAAGGATTCTGGGTAAGAGAACCTGGTCCGAGCCACACAAGTCACCCCATCATGGATTCCCCTAGGTCTCTAGTTTTCAGAAATGCACAGGTTTGGTAGGTTTCCCTAGGTGCCGGCTGAGCTACAGGCCACAATCTACAGGTAGGCACTTTGCAAAAAAAACCTGTTTTCTTTCAAAAAATTGGATGTGTCCACGTTGCGCTTTGGGGCGTTTCCTGTCGCGGGCGCTAGGCCTACCCACACAAGTGAGGTATCATTTTTATCGAGAGACGTGGGGGAACGCTGGGTGGAAGGAAATTTGTGGCTCCTCTCAGATTCCAGAACTTTCTGCCACAGAAATGTGAGGAACATGTTTTTTTTTAGCCAAATTTTGAGGTTTGCAAAGGATTCTGGGTAACAGAACCTGGTCCGAGCCACACAAGCCACCCCATCTTGGATTCCCCTAGGTCTCTAGTTTTCAGAAATGCACAGGTTTGGTAGGTTTCCCTAGATGGCGGCTGAGCTACAGGCCCAAATCTACAGGTAGGCACCTTGCCAAAAACACCTCTGTTGTCTTTCAAAAATTTGGATGTGTCCACGTTGCGCTTTGGGGCGTTTCCTGTCGCAGGCGCTAGGCCTACCCACACCAGTGAGGTATCATTTTTATCGGGAGACGTGGGGGAACGCTGGGTGGAAGGAAATTTGTGGCTCCTCTCAGATTCCAGAACTTTCTGCCACAGAAATGTGAGGAACATGTGTTTTTTTAGCCAAATTTTGAGGTTTGCAAAGGATTCTGGGTAACAGAACCTGGTCCGAGCCACACAAGTCACCCCATCTTGGATTCCCCTAGATCTCTAGTTTTCAGAAATGCACAGGTTTGGTACGTTTCCCTCGGTGGCAGGTGAGCTACAGGCCAAAATCTACAGGTAGGCACTTTGCAAAAAACACCTCTGTTTTCTTTCAAAAATTTGGATGTGTCCACGTTGCGCTTTGGGGTGTTTCCTGTTGCGGGCGCTAGGCCTACCCACACAAGTGAGGAATCATTTTTATCGGGAGACGTGGGGGAACCCTGGGTGGAAGGAAATTTGTGGCTCCTCTCAGATTCCAGAACTTTCTGCCACAGAAATGTGAGGAACATGTGTTTTTTTAGCCAAATTGTGAGGTTTGCAAAGGATTCTGGGTAACAGAACCTAGTCCGAGCCACACAAGTCACCCCATCTTGGATTCCCCTAGGTCTCTAGTTTTCAGAAATGCACAGGTTTGGTAGGTTTCCCTAGGTGGCGGCTGAGCTACAGGTCAAAATCTACAGGTAGGCACTTTGCAAAAAACACCTATGTTTTCTTTAAAAAATGTGGATGTGTCCACGTTGCGCTTTGGGGCGTTTCCTGTCGCGGGCGCTAGGCCTACCCACACAAGTGAGGTATCATTTTTATCGAGAGATGTGGGGGAACGCTGAGTGGAAGGAAATTTGTGGCTCCTCTCAGATTCCAGAACTTTCTGCCACAGAAATGTGAGGAAAATGTTTTTTTTTAGCCAAATTTTGAGGTTTGCAAAGGATTCTGGGTAACAGAACCTGGTCCGAGCCACACAAGCCACCCCATATTGGATTCCCCTAGGTCTCTAGTTTTCAGAAATGCACAGGTTTGGTAGGTTTCCCTAGATGGCGGCTGAGCTACAGGCCAAAATCTACAGGTAGGCACCTTGCCAAAAACACCTCTGTTGTCTTTCAAAAATTTGGATGTGTCCACGTTGCGCTTTGGGGCGTTTCCTGTCGCGGGCGCTAGGCCTACCCACACAAGTGAGGTATCATTTTTATCGGGAGACGTGGGGGAACGCTGGGTGTAAGGAAATTTGTGGCTCCTCTCAGATTCCAGAACTTTCTGCCACAGAAATGTGAGTAACATGTGTTTTTTTAGCCAAATTTTGAGGTTTGCAAAGGATTCTGGGTAACAGAACCTGGTCCGAACCACACAAGTCACCCCATCTTGGATTCCCCTAGGTCTCTAGTTTTCAGAAATGCACAGGTTTGGTAGGTTTCCCTAGGTGCCGGCTGAGCTACAGGCCAAAACCTACAGGTAGGCACTTTGCAAAAAACACCTCTGTTTTCTTTCAAAAATTTGGATGTGTCCACGTTGCGCTTTGGGGCGTTTCCTGTTGCGGGCGCTACGCCTACCCACACAAGTGAGGTATCATTTTTATCGGGAGACGTGGGGGAACGCTGGGTGGAAGGAAATGTGTGGCTCCTCTCAGATTCCAGAACTTTCTGCCACAGAAATGTGAGGAACATATGTTTTTTTAGCCAAATTTTGAGGTTTGCAAAGGATTCTGGGTAAGAGAACCTGGTCCGAGCCACACAAGTCACCCCATCATGGATTCCCCTAGGTCTCTAGTTTTCAGAAATGCACAGGTTTGATAGGTTTCCCTAGGTGCCGGCTGAGCTACAGGCCACAATCTACAGGTAGGCACTTTGCAAAAAACACCTCTGTTTTCTTTCAAAAAATTGGATGTGTCCACGTTGCGCTTTGGGGCGTTTCCTGTCGCGGGCGCTAGGCCTACCCACACAAGTGAGGTATCATTTTTATCGAGAGACGTGGGGGAACGCTGGGTGGAAGGAAATTTGTGGCTCCTCTCTGATTCCAGAACTTTCTGCCACAGAAATGTGAGGAACATCTGTTTTTTTAGCCAAATTTTGAGGTTTGCAAAGGATTCTGGGTAACAGAACCTGGTCCGAGCCACACAAGTCACCCCATCTTGGATTCCCCATGGTCTCTAGTTTTCAGAAATGGACAGGTTTGGTAGGTTTCCCTAGGTGGCGGCTGAGCTACAGGCCAAAATCTACAGGTAGGCACTTTGCAAAAAACACCTCTGTTTTCTTTAAAAAGTTGGATGTGTCCACGTTGCGCTTTGGGGCGTTTCCTGTCGTGGGCGCTAGGCCTACCCACACAAGTGAGGTATCATTTTTATCGGGAGACGTGGGGGAACGCTGGGTGGAAGGAAATTTGTGGCTCCTCTCAGATTCCAGTACTTTCTGCCACAGAAATGTGAGGAACATCTGTTTTTTTAGCCAAATTTTGAGGTTTGCAAAGGATTCTGGGTAACAGAACCTGGTCAGAGCCACACAAGTCACCCCATCTTGGATTCCGCTAGGTCTCTAGTTTTCAGAAATGCACAGGTTTGGTAGGTTTCCCTAGGTGGCGGCTGAGCTAGTGGCCAAAATCTACAGGTAGGCACTTTGCAAAAAACACCTCTGTTTTCTTTCAAAAATTTGGATGTGTCCACGTTGCGCTTTGGGGCGTTTCCTGTCGCGGGCTCTAGTCCTACCCACACAAGTGAGGTATCATTTTTATCGGGAGACGTGGGGGAACGCTGGGTGGAATGTAATTTGTGGCTCCTCTCAGATTCCAGAACTTTCTGCCACAGAAATGTGAGGAACATGTGTTTTTTTAGCCAAAGTTTGAGGTTTGCAAAGGATTCTGGGTAAGAGAACCTGGTCCGAGCCACACAAGTCACCCCATCATGGATTCCCCTAGGTCTCTAGTTTTCAGAAATGCACAGGTTTGGTAGGTTTCCCTAGGTGCCGGCTGAGCTACAGGCCACAATCTACAGGTAGGCACTTTGCAAAAAAAACCTGTTTTCTTTCAAAAAATTGGATGTGTCCACGTTGCGCTTTGGGGCGTTTCCTGTCGCGGGCGCTAGGCCTACCCACACAAGTGAGGTATCATTTTTATCGAGAGACGTGGGGGAACGCTGGGTGGAAGGAAATTTGTGGCTCCTCTCAGATTCCAGAACTTTCTGCCACAGAAATGTGAGGAACATGTTTTTTTTTAGCCAAATTTTGAGGTTTGCAAAGGATTCTGGGTAACAGAACCTGGTCCGAGCCACACAAGCCACCCCATCTTGGATTCCCCTAGGTCTCTAGTTTTCAGAAATGCACAGGTTTGGTAGGTTTCCCTAGATGGCGGCTGAGCTACAGGCCCAAATCTACAGGTAGGCACCTTGCCAAAAACACCTCTGTTGTCTTTCAAAAATTTGGATGTGTCCACGTTGCGCTTTGGGGCGTTTCCTGTCGCGGGCGCTAGGCCTACCCACACCAGTGAGGTATCATTTTTATCGGGAGACGTGGGGGAACGCTGGGTGGAAGGAAATTTGTGGCTCCTCTCAGATTCCAGAACTTTCTGCCACAGAAATGTGAGGAACATGTGTTTTTTTAGCCAAATTTTGAGGTTTGCAAAGGATTCTGGGTAACAGAACCTGGTCCGAGCCACACAAGTCACCCCATCTTGGATTCCCCTAGATCTCTAGTTTTCAGAAATGCACAGGTTTGGTACGTTTCCCTCGGTGGCAGGTGAGCTACAGGCGAAAATCTACAGGTAGGCACTTTGCAAAAAACACCTCTGTTTTCTTTCAAAAATTTGGATGTGTCCACGTTGCGCTTTGGGGTGTTTCCTGTTGCGGGCGCTAGGCCTACCCACACAAGTGAGGTATCATTTTTATCGGGAGACGTGGGGGAACGCTGGGTGGAAGGAAATTTGTGGCTCCTCTCAGATTCCAGAACTTTCTGCCACAGAAATGTGAGGAACATGTGTTTTTTTAGCCAAATTGTGAGGTTTGCAAAGGATTCTGGGTAACAGAACCTAGTCCGAGCCACACAAGTCACCCCATCTTGGATTCCCCTAGGTCTCTGGTTTTCAGAAATGCACATGTTTGGTAGGTTTCCCTAGGTGGCGGCTGAGCTACAGGTCAAAATCTACAGGTAGGCACTTTGCAAAAAACACCTATGTTTTCTTTAAAAAATGTGGATGTGTCCACGTTGCGCTTTGGGGCGTTTCCTGTCGCGGGCGCTAGGCCTACCCACACAAGTGAGGTATCATTTTTATCGAGAGACGTGGGGGAACGCTGAGTGGAAGGAAATTTGTGGCTCCTCTCAGATTCCAGAACTTTCTGCCACAGAAATGTGAGGAACATGTTTTTTTTTAGCCAAATTTTGAGGTTTGCAAAGGATTCTGGGTAACAGAACCTGGTCCGAGCCACACAAGCCACCCCATCTTGGATTCCCCTAGGTCTCTAGTTTTCAGAAATGCACAGGTATGGTAGGTTTCCCTAGATGGCGGCTGAGCTACAGGCCAAAATCTACAGGTAGGCACCTTGCCAAAAACACCTCTGTTGTCTTTCAAAAATTTGGATGTGTCCACGTTGCGCTTTGGGGCGTTTCCTGTCGCGGGCGCTAGGCCTACCCACACAAGTGAGGTATCATTTTTATCGGGAGACGTGGGGGAACGCTGGGTGTAAGGAAATGTGTGGCTCCTCTCAGATTCCAGAACTTTCTGCCACAGAAATGTGAGTAACATATGTTTTTTTAGCCAAATTTTGAGGTTTGCAAAGGATTCTGGGTAAGAGAACCTGGTCCGAGCCACACAAGTCACCCCATCATGGATTCCCCTAGGTCTCTAGTTTTCAGAAATGCACAGGTTTGATAGGTTTCCCTAGGTGCCGGCTGAGCTACAGGCCACAATCTACAGGTAGGCACTTTGCAAAAAACACCTCTGTTTTCTTTCAAAAAATTGGATGTGTCCACGTTGCGCTTTGGGGCGTTTCCTGTCGCGGGCGCTAGGCCTACCCACACAAGTGAGGTATCATTTTTATCGAGAGACGTGGGGGAACGCTGGGTGGAAGGAAATTTGTGGCTCCTCTCTGATTCCAGAACTTTCTGCCACAGAAATGTGAGGAACATCTGTTTTTTTAGCCAAATTTTGAGGTTTGCAAAGGATTCTGGGTAACAGAACCTGGTCCGAGCCACACAAGTCACCCCATCTTGGATTCCCCATGGTCTCTAGTTTTCAGAAATGGACAGGTTTGGTAGGTTTCCCTAGGTGGCGGCTGAGCTAGAGGCCAAAATCTACATGTAGGCACTTTGCAAAAAACACCTGTTTTCTTTCAAAAATTTGGATGTGTCCACGTTGCGCTTTGGGGCGTTTCCTGTCGCGGGCGCTAGGCCTACCCACACAAGTGAGGTATCATTTTTATCGGGAGACGTGGGGGAACGCTGGGTGGAAGGAAATTTGTGGCTCCTCTCAGATTCCAGAACTTTCTGCCACAGAAATGTGAGGAACATCTGTTTTTTTAGCCAAATTTTGAGGTTTGCAAAGGATTCTGGGTAACAGAACCTGGTCCGAACCACACAAGTCATCCCATCTTGGATCCCCTAGGTCTCTAGTTTTCAGAAATGCACAGGTTTGGTAGGTTTCCCTAGGTGCCGGCTGAGCTACAGGCCAAAATCTACAGGTAGGCACTTTGCAAAAAACACCTCTGCTTTCTTTAAAAAATTTGGATGTGTCCAGGTTGCGCTTTGGGGCGTTTCCTGTCGCGGGCTCTAGTCCTACCCACACAAGTGAGGTATCATTTTTATCGGGAGACGTGGGGGAACGCTGGGTGGAATGTAATTTGTGGCTCCTCTCAGATTCCAGAACTTTCTGCCACAGAAATGTGAGGAACATGTGTTTTTTTAGCCAAAGTTTGAGGTTTGCAAAGGATTCTGGGTAAGAGAACCTGGTCCGAGCCACACAAGTCACCCCATCATGGATTCCCCTAGGTCTCTAGTTTTCAGAAATGCACAGGTTTGGTAGGTTTCCCTAGGTGCCGGCTGAGCTACAGGCCACAATCTACAGGTAGGCACTTTGCAAAAAAAACCTGTTTTCTTTCAAAAAATTGGATGTGTCCACGTTGCGCTTTGGGGCGTTTCCTGTCGCGGGCGCTAGGCCTACCCACACAAGTGAGGTATCATTTTTATCGAGAGACGTGGGGGAACGCTGGGTGGAAGGAAATTTGTGGCTCCTCTCAGATTCCAGAACTTTCTGCCACAGAAATGTGAGGAACATCTGTTGTTTTAGCCAAATTTTGAGGTTTGCAAAGGATTTTGGGTAACAGAACCTGGTCCGAGCCACACAAGTCACCCCATCTTGGATTCCCTATGGTCTCTAGTTTTCAGAAATGGACAGGTTTGGTAGGTTTCCCTAGGTGGCGGCTGAGCTAGACGCCAAAATCTACATGTAGGCACTTTGCAAAAAACGCCTGTTTTCTTTAAAAAATTTGGATGTGTCCACGTTGCGCTTTGGGGCGTTTCCTGTCGCGGGCGCTAGGCCTACCCACACAAGTGAGGTATCATTTTTATCGGGAGACGTGGGGGAACGCTGGGTGTAAGGAAATTTGTGGCTCCTCTCAGATTCCAGAACTTTCTGCCACAGAAATGTGAGTAACATGTGTTTTTTTAGCCAAATTTTGAGGTTTGCAAAGGATTCTGGGTAACAGAACCTGGTCCGAACCACACAAGTCACCCCATCTTGGATTCCCCTAGGTCTCTAGTTTTCAGAAATGCACAGGTTTGGTAGGTTTCCCTAGGTGCCGGCTGAGCTACAGGCCAAAACCTACAGGTAGGCACTTTGCAAAAAACACCTCTGTTTTCTTTCAAAAATTTGGATGTGTCCACGTTGCGCTTTGGGGCGTTTCCTGTTGCGGGCGCTACGCCTACCCACACAAGTGAGGTATCATTTTTATCGGGAGACGTGGGGGAACGCTGGGTGGAAGGAAATGTGTGGCTCCTCTCAGATTCCAGAACTTTCTGCCACAGAAATGTGAGGAACATATGTTTTTTTAGCCAAATTTTGAGGTTTGCAAAGGATTCTGGGTAAGAGAACCTGGTCCGAGCCACACAAGTCACCCCATCATGGATTCCCCTAGGTCTCTAGTTTTCAGAAATGCACAGGTTTGATAGGTTTCCCTAGGTGCCGGCTGAGCTACAGGCCACAATCTACAGGTAGGCACTTTGCAAAAAACACCTCTGTTTTCTTTCAAAAAATTGGATGTGTCCACGTTGCGCTTTGGGGCGTTTCCTGTCGCGGGCGCTAGGCCTACCCACACAAGTGAGGTATCATTTTTATCGAGAGACGTGGGGGAACGCTGGGTGGAAGGAAATTTGTGGCTCCTCTCTGATTCCAGAACTTTCTGCCACAGAAATGTGAGGAACATCTGTTTTTTTAGCCAAATTTTGAGGTTTGCAAAGGATTCTGGGTAACAGAACCTGGTCCGAGCCACACAAGTCACCCCATCTTGGATTCCCCATGGTCTCTAGTTTTCAGAAATGGACAGGTTTGGTAGGTTTCCCTAGGTGGCGGCTGAGCTAGAGGCCAAAATCTACATGTAGGCACTTTGCAAAAAACACCTGTTTTCTATCAAAAATTTGGATGTGTCCACGTTGCGCTTTGGGGCGTTTCCTGTCGCGGGCGCTAGGCCTACCCACACAAGTGAGGTATCATTTTTATCGGGAGACGTGGGGGAACGCTGGGTGGAAGGAAATTTGTGGCTCCTCTCAGATTCCAGAACTTTCTGCCACAGAAATGTGAGGAACATCTGTTTTTTTAGCCAAATTTTGAGGTTTGCAAAGGATTCTGGGTAACAGAACCTGGTCCGAACCACACAAGTCATCCCATCTTGGATCCCCTAGGTCTCTAGTTTTCAGAAATGCACAGGTTTGGTAGGTTTCCCTAGGTGCCGGCTGAGCTACAGGCCAAAATCTACAGGTAGGCACTTTGCAAAAAACACCTCTGTTTTCTTTCAAAAATTTGGATGTGTCCACGTTGCGCTTTGGGGCGTTTCCTGTCGCGGGCTCTAGTCCTACCCACACAAGTGAGGTATCATTTTTATCGGGAGACGTGGGGGAACGCTGGGTGGAATGTAATTTGTGGCTCCTCTCAGATTCCAGAACTTTCTGCCACAGAAATGTGAGGAACATGTGTTTTTTTAGCCAAAGTTTGAGGTTTGCAAAGGATTCTGGGTAAGAGAACCTGGTCCGAGCCACACAAGTCACCCCATCATGGATTCCCCTAGGTCTCTAGTTTTCAGAAATGCACAGGTTTGGTAGGTTTCCCTAGGTGCCGGCTGAGCTACAGGCCACAATCTACAGGCAGGCACTTTGCAAAAAAAACCTGTTTTCTTTCAAAAAATTGGATGTGTCCACGTTGCGCTTTGGGGCGTTTCCTGTCGCGGGCGCTAGGCCTACCCACACAAGTGAGGTATCATTTTTATCGAGAGACGTGGGGGAACGCTGGGTGGAAGGAAATTTGTGGCTCCTCTCAGATTCCAGAACTTTCTGCCACAGAAATGTGAGGAACATCTGTTTTTTTAGCCAAATTTTGAGGTTTGCAAAGGATTCTGGGTAACAGAACCTGGTCCGAGCCACACAAGTCACCCCATCTTGGATTCCCTATGGTCTCTAGTTTTCAGAAATGGACAGGTTTGGTAGGTTTCCCTAGGTGGCGGCTGAGCTAGAGGCCAAAATCTACATGTAGGCACTTTGCAAAAAACGCCTGTTTTCTTTAAAAAATTTGGATGTGTCCACGTTGCGCTTTGGGGCGTTTCCTGTCGCGGGCGCTAGGCCTACCCACACAAGTGAGGTATCATTTTTATCGGGAGACGTGGGGAACGCTGGGTGTAAGGAAATTTGTGGCTCCTCTCAGATTCCAGAACTTTCTGCCACAGAAATGTGAGGAACATGTGTTTTTTTTAGCCAAATTTTGAGGTTTGCAAAGGATTCTGGGTAACAGAACCTGGTCCGAACCACACAAGTCACCCCATCTTGGATTCCCTTAGGTCTCTAGTTTTCAGAAATGCACAGGTTTGGTAGGTTTCCCTAGGTGCCGGCTGAGCTACAGGCCAAAACCTACAGGTAGGCACTTTGCAAAAAACACCTATGTTTTCTTTCAAAAATTTGGATGTGTCCACGTTGCGCTTTGGGGCGTTTCCTGTTGCGGGCGCTACGCCTACCCACACAAGTGAGGTATCATTTTTATCGGGAGACGTGGGGGAACGCTGGGTGGAAGGAAATGTGTGGCTCCTCTCAGATTCCAGAACTTTCTGCCACAGAAATGTGAGGAACATCTGTTTTTTTAGCCAAATTTTGAGGTTTGCAAAGGATTCTGGGTAACAGAACCTGGTCCGAACCACACAAGTCATCCCATCTTGGATCCCCTAGGTCTCTAGTTTTCAGAAATGCACAGGTTTGGTAGGTTTCCCTAGGTGCCGGCTGAGCTACAGGCCAAAATCTACAGGTAGGCACTTTGCAAAAAACACCTCTGTTTTCTTTCAAAAATTTGGATGTGTCCACGTTGCGCTTTGGGGCGTTTCCTGTCGCGGGCTCTAGTCCTACCCACACAAGTGAGGTATCATTTTTATCGGGAGACGTGGGGGAACGCTGGGTGGAATGTAATTTGTGGCTCCTCTCAGATTCCAGAACTTTCTGCCACAGAAATGTGAGGAACATGTGTTTTTTTAGCCAAAGTTTGAGGTTTGCAAAGGATTCTGGGTAAGAGAACCTGGTCCGAGCCACACAAGTCACCCCATCATGGATTCCCGTAGGTCTCTAGTTTTCAGAAATGCACAGGTTTGGTAGGTTTCCCTAGGTGCCGGCTGAGCTACAGGCCACAATCTACAGGTAGGCACTTTGCAAAAAAAACCTGTTTTCTTTCAAAAAATTGGATGTGTCCACGTTGCGCTTTGGGGCGTTTCCTGTCGCGGGCGCTAGGCCTACCCACACAAGTGAGGTATCATTTTTATCGAGAGACGTGGGGGAACGCTGGGTGGAAGGAAATTTGTGGCTCCTCTCAGATTCCAGAACTTTCTGCCACAGAAATGTGAGGAACATCTGTTTTTTTAGCCAAATTTTGAGGTTTGCAAAGGATTCTGGGTAACAGAACCTGGTCCGAGCCACACAAGTCACCCCATCTTGGATTCCCTATGGTCTCTAGTTTTCAGAAATGGACAGGTTTGGTAGGTTTCCCTAGGTGCCGGCTGAGCTACAGGCCAAAATCTACAGGTAGGCACTTTGCAAAAAACACCTCTGTTTTCTTTCAAAAATTTGGATGTGTCCACGTTGCGCTTTGGGGCGTTTCCTGTCGCGGGCGCTAGGCCTACCCACACAAGTGAGGTATCATTTTTATCGGGAGACGTGGGGAACGCTGGGTGTAAGGAAATTTGTGGCTCCTCTCAGATTCCAGAACTTTCTGCCACAGAAATGTGAGTAACATGTGTTTTTTTAGCCAAATTTTGAGGTTTGCAAAGGATTCTGGGTAACAGAACCTGGTCCGAACCACACAAGTCACCCCATCTTGGATTCCCCTAGGTCTCTAGTTTTCAGAAATGCACAGGTTTGGTAGGTTTCCCTAGGTGCCGGCTGAGCTACAGGCCAAAACCTACAGGTAGGCACTTTGCAAAAAACACCTCTGTTTTCTTTCAAAAATTTGGATGTGTCCACGTTGCGCTTTGGGGCGTTTCCTGTTGCGGGCGCTACGCCTACCCACACAAGTGAGGTATCATTTTTATCGGGAGACGTGGGGGAACGCTGGGTGGAAGGAAATGTGTGGCTCCTCTCAGATTCCAGAACTTTCTGCCACAGAAATGTGAGGAACATATGTTTTTTTAGCCAAATTTTGAGGTTTGCAAAGGATTCTGGGTAAGAGAACCTGGTCCGAGCCACACAAGTCACCCCATCATGGATTCCCCTAGGTCTCTAGTTTTCAGAAATGCACAGGTTTGATAGGTTTCCCTAGGTGCCGGCTGAGCTACAGGCCACAATCTACAGGTAGGCACTTTGCAAAAAACACCTCTGTTTTCTTTAAAAAAATTGGATGTGTCCACGTTGCGCTTTGGGGCGTTTCCTGTCGCGGGTGCTAGGCCTACCCACACAAGTGAGGTATCATTTTTATCGAGAGACGTGGGGGAACGCTGGGTGGAAGGAAATTTGTGGCTCCTCTCTGATTCCAGAACTTTCTGCCACAGAAATGTGAGGAACATCTGTTTTTTTAGCCAAATTTTGAGGTTTGCAAAGGATTCTGGGTAACAGAACCTGGTCCGAGCCACACAAGTCACCCCATCTTGGATTCCCCATGGTCTCTAGTTTTCAGAAATGGACAGGTTTGGTAGGTTTCCCTAGGTGGCGGCAGAGCTAGAGGCCAAAATCTACATGTAGGCACTTTGCAAAAAACACCTGTTTTCTTTCAAAAATTTGGATGTGTCCACGTTGCGCTTTGGGGCGTTTCCTGTCGCGGGCTCTAGTCCTACCCACACAAGTGAGGTATCATTTTTATCGGGAGATGTGGGGGAACGCTGGGTGGAATGTAATTTGTGGCTCCTCTCAGATTCCAGAACTTTCTGCCACAGAAATGTGAGGAACATGTGTTTTTTTAGCCAAAGTTTGAGGTTTGCAAAGGATTCTGGGTAAGAGAACCTGGTCCGAGCCACACAAGTCACCCCATCATGGATTCTGCTAGGTCTCTAGTTTTCAGAAATGCACAGGTTTGGTAGGTTTCCCTAGGTGCCGGCTGAGCTACAGGCCACAATCTACAGGTAGGCACTTTGCAAAAAAAACCTGTTTTCTTTCAAAAAATTGGATGTGTCCACGTTCGCTTTGGGGCGTTTCCTGTCGCGGGCGCTAGGCCTACCCACACAAGTGAGGTATCATTTTTATCGAGAGACGTGGGGGAACGCTGGGTGGAAGGAAATTTGTGGCTCCTCTCAGATTCCAGAACTTTCTGCCACAGAAATGTGAGGAACATGTTTTTTTTTAGCCAAATTTTGAGGTTTGCAAAGGATTCTGGGTAACAGAACCTGGTCCGAGCCACACAAGCCACCCCATCTTGGATTCCCCTAGGTCTCTAGTTTTCAGAAATGCACAGGTTTGGTAGGTTTCCCTAGATGGCGGCTGAGCTACAGGCCAAAATCTACAGGTAGGCACCTTGCCAAAAACACCTCTGTTGTGTTTCAAAAATTTGGATGTGTCCACGTTGCTGCTTTGGGGCGTTTCCTGTCGCGGGCGCTAGGCCTACCCACACCAGTGAGGTATCATTTTTATCGGGAGACGTGGGGGAATGCTGGGTGGAAGGAAATTTGTGGCTCCTCTCAGATTCCAGAACTTTCTGCCACAGAAATGTGAGGAACATGTGTTTTTTTAGCCAAATTTTGAGGTTTGCAAAGGATTCTGGGTAACAGAACCTGGTCCGAGCCACACAAGTCACCCCATCTTGGATTCCCGTAGATCTCTAGTTTTCAGAAATGCACAGGTTTGGTACGTTTCCCTCGGTGGCAGGTGAGCTACAGGCCAAAATCTACAGGTAGGCACTTTGCAAAAAACACCTTTGTTTTCTTTCAAAAATTTGGATGTGTCCACGTTGCGCTTTGGGGTGTTTCCTGTTGCGGGCGCTAGGCCTACCCACACAAGTGAGGTATCATTTTTATCGGGAGACGTGGGGGAACGCTGGGTGGAAGGAAATTTGTGGCTCCTCTCAGATTCCAGAACTTTCTGCCACAGAAATGTGAGGAACATGTGTTTTTTTAGCCAAATTGTGAGGTTTGCAAAGGATTCTGGGTAACAGAACCTAGTCCGAGCCACACAAGTCACCCCATCTTGGATTCCCCTAGGTCTCTAGTTTTCAGAAATGCACAGGTTTGGTAGGTTTCCCTAGGTGGCGGCTGAGCTACAGGCCAAAATCTACAGGTAGGCACTTTGCAAAAAACACCTCTGTTTTCTTTAAAAAATGTGGATGTGTCCACGTTGCGCTTTGGGGCGTTTCCTGTCGCGGGCGCTAGGCCTACCCACACAAGTGAGGTATCATTTTTATCGAGAGACGTGGGGGAACGCTGGGTGGAAGGAAATTTGTGGCTCCTCTCAGATTCCAGAACTTTCTGCCACAGAAATGTGAGGAACATGTTTTTTTTTAGCCAAATTTTGAGGTTTGCAAAGGATTCTGGGTAACAGAACCTGGTCCGAGCCACACAAGCCACCCCATCTTGGATTCCCCTAGGTCTCTAGTTTTCAGAAATGCACAGGTTTGGTAGGTTTCCCTAGATGGCGGCTGAGCTACAGGCCAAAATCTACAGGTAGGCACCTTGCCAAAAACACCTCTGTTGTGTTTCAAAAATTTGGATGTGTCCACGTTGCTGCTTTGGGGCGTTTCCTGTCGCGGGCGCTAGGCCTACCCACACCAGTGAGGTATCATTTTTATCGGGAGACGTGGGGGAACGCTGGGTGGAAGGAAATTTGTGGCTCCTCTCAGATTCCAGAACTTTCTGCCACAGAAATGTGAGGAACATGTGTTTTTTTAGCCAAATTTTGAGGTTTGCAAAGGATTCTGGGTAACAGAACCTGGTCCGAGCCACACAAGTCACCCCATCTTCGATTCCCCTAGATCTCTAGTTTTCAGAAATGCACAGGTTTGGTACGTTTCCCTCGGTGGCAGGTGAGCTACAGGCCAAAATCTACAGGTAGGCACTTTGCAAAAAACACCTCTGTTTTCTTTCAAAAATTTGGATGTGTCCACGTTGCGCTTTGGGGTGTTTCCTGTTGCGGGCGCTAGGCCTACCCACACAAGTGAGGTATCATTTTTATCGGGAGACGTGGGGGAACGCTGGGTGGAAGGACATTTGTGGCTCCTCTCAGATTCCAGAACTTTCTGCCACAGAAATGTGAGGAACATGTGTTTTTTTAGCCAAATTGTGAGGTTTGCAAAGGATTCTGGGTAACAGAACCTAGTCCGAGCCACACAAGTCACCCCATCTTGGATTCCCCTAGGTCTCTAGTTTTCAGAAATGCACAGGTTTGGTAGGTTTCCCTAGGTGGCGGCTGAGCTACAGGCCAAAATCTACAGGTAGGCACTTTGCAAAAAACACCTATGTTTTCTTTAAAAAATGTGGATGTGTCCACGTTGCGCTTTGGGGCGTTTCCTGTCGCGGGCGCTAGGCCTACCCACACAAGTGAGGTATCATTTTTATCGAGAGACGTGGGGGAACGCTGGGTGGAAGGAAATTTGTGGCTCCTCTCAGATTCCAGAACTTTCTGCCACAGAAATGTGAGGAACATGTTTTTTTTTTGCCAAATTTTGAGGTTTGCAAAGGATTCTGGGTAACAGAACCTGGTCCGAGCCACACAAGCCACCCCATCTTGGATTCCCCTAGGTCTCTAGTTTTCAGAAATGCACAGGTTTGGTAGGTTTCCCTAGATGGCGGCTGAGCTACAGGCCAAAATCTACATGTAGGCACCTTGCCAAAAACACCTCTGTTGTCTTTCAAAAATTTGGATGTGTCCACGTTGCGCTTTGGGGCGTTTCCTGTCGCGGGCGCTAGGCCTACCCACACCAGTGAGGTATCATTTTTATCGGGAGACGTGGGGGAACGCTGGGTGGAAGGAAATTTGTGGCTCCTCTCAGATTCCAGAACTTTCTGCCACAGAAATGTGAGGAACATGTGTTTTTTTAGCCAAATTTTGAGGTTTGCAAAGGATTCTGGGTAACAGAACCTGGTCCGAGCCACACAAGTCACCCCATCTTGGATTCCCCTAGATCTCTAGTTTTCAGAAATGCACAGGTTTGGTACGTTTCCCTCGGTGGCAGGTGAGCTACAGGCCAAAATCTACAGGTAGGCACTTTGCAAAAAACACCTCTGTTTTCTTTCAAAAATTTGGATGTGTCCACGTTGCGCTTTGGGGTGTTTCCTGTTGCGGGCGCTAGGCCTACCCACACAAGTGAGGTATCATTTTTATCGGGAGACGTGGGGGAACGTTGGGTGGAAGGAAATTTGTGGCTCCTCTCAGATTCCAGTACTTTCTGCCACAGAAATGTGAGGAACATCTGTTTTTTTAGCCAAATTTTGAGGTTTGCAAAGGATTCTGGGTAACAGAACCTGGTCAGAGCCACACAAGTAACCCCATCTTGGATTCCGCTAGGTCTCTAGTTTTCAGAAATGCACAGGTTTGGTAGGTTTCCCTAGGTGGCGGCTGAGCTAGTGGCCAAAATCTACAGGTAGGCACTTTGCAAAAAACACCTCTGTTTTCTTTCAAAAATTTGGATGTGTCCACGTTGCGCTTTGGGGCGTTTCCTGTTGCGGTCGCTAGGCCTACCCACACAAGTGAGGTATCATTTTTAGCGAGAGACGTGGGGGAACGCTGGGTGGAAGGAAATTTGTGGCTCCTCTCAGATTCCAGAACTTTCTGCCACAGAAATGTGAGGAACATGTGTTTTTTTAGCCAAATTTTGAGGTTTGCAAAGGATTCTGGGTAACAGAACCTGGTCCGAGCCTCACAAGTCACCCCATCTTGGATTCCCCATGGTCTCTAGTTTTCAGAAATGCACAGGTTTGGTAGGTTTCCCTAGGTGCCGGCTGAGCTACAGGCCAAAATCTACAGGTAGGCACTTTGCAAAAAACACCTCTGTTTTCTTTCAAAAATTTGGATGTGTGCACGTTGCGCTTTGGGGCGTTTCCTGTCGCGGGCGCTAGGCCTACCCACACAAGTGAGGTATCATTTTTATTGAGAGACGTGGGGGAACGCTGGGTGGAAGGAAATTTGTGGCTCCTCTCAGATTCCAGAACTTTCTGCCACAGAAATGTGAGGAACATGTGTTTTTTTAGCCAAATTTTGAGGTTTGCAAAGGATTCTGGGGAACAGAACCTGGTCCGAGCCACACAAGTCACCCCATCTTGGATTCTCCTGGGTCTCTAGTTTTCAGAAATGCACAGGTTTGGTAGGTTTCCCTAGGTGGCGGCTGAGCTACAGGCCAAAATCTACAGGTAGGCACTTTGCAAAAAACACCTCTGTTTTCTTTCAAAAAATTGGATGTGTCCACGTTGCGCTTTGGGGCGTTTACTGTCGCGGGCGCTAGGCCTACCCACACAAGTGAGGTATCATTTTTATCGAGAGACGTGGGGGAACGCTGGGTGGAAGGAAATTTGTGGCTCCTCTCAGATTCCAGAACTTTCTGCCACAGAAATGTGAGGAACATGTGTTTTTTTAGCCAAATTTTGAGGTTTGCAAAGGATTCTGGGTAAGAGAACCTGGTCCGAGCCACACAAGTCACCCCATCATGGATTCCCCTAGGTCTCTAGTTTTCAGAAATGCACAGGTTTGGTAGGTTTCCCTAGGTGCCAGGCTGAGCTACAGGCCACAATCTACAGGTAGGCACTTTGCAAAAAACACCTCTGTTTTCTTTAAAAAAATTGGATGTGTCCACGTTGCGCATTGGGGCGTTTCCTGTCGCGCGCGCTAGGCCTACCCACACAAATGAGGTATCCTTTTTATCGAGAGACGTGGGGGAACGCTGGGTGGAAGGAAATTTGTGGCTCCTCTCAGATTCCAGAACTTTCTGCCACAGAAATGTGAGGAACATGTTTTTTTTTAGCCAAATTTTGAGGTTTGCAAAGGATTCTGGGTAACAGAACCTGGTCCGAGCCACACAAGTCACCCCATCTTGGATTCCCCTAGGTCTCTAGTTTTCAGAAATGCACAGGTTTGGTAGGTTTCCCTAGGTGGCGGCTGAGCTACAGGCCAAAATCTACAGGTAGGCACTTTGCAAAAAACACCTCTGTTTTCTTTCAAAAATTTGGATGTGTCCACGTTGCGCTTTGGGGCGTTTCCTGTCGCGGGCGCTAGGCCTACCCACACCAGTGAGGTATCATTTTTATCGGGAGACATGGGGGAACGCTGGGTGGAAGGAAATTTGTGGCTCCTCTCAGATTCCAGAACTTTCTGCCACAGAAATGTGAGGAACATGTTTTTTTTTAGCCAAATTTTGAGGTTTGGAAAGGATTCTGGGTAACAGAACCTGGTCCGAGCCACACAAGTCACCCCATCTTGGATTCCCCTAGGTCTCTAGTTTTCAGAAATGCACAGGTTTGGTAGGTTTCCCTAGGTGGCGGCTGAGCTACAGGCCAAAATCTACAGGTAGGCACTTTGCAAAAAACACCTGTTTTCTTTCAAAAATTTGGATGTGTCCACGTTGCGCTTTGGGGCGTTTCCTGTCGCGGGCGCTAAGCCTACCCACACAAGTGAGGTATCATTTTTATTGGGAGACGTGGGGGAACGCTGGGTGGAAGGAAATTTGTGGCTCCTCTCAGATTCCAGAACTTTCTGCCACAGAAAAGTGAGGAACATGTGTTTTTTTAGCCAAATGTTGAGGTTTGCAAAGGATTCTGGGTAACAGAACCTGGTTCGAACCACACAAGTCACCCCATCTTGGATTCCCCAAGGTCTCTAGTTTTCAGAAATGCACAGGTTTGGTAGGTTTCCCTAGGTGCCAGGCTGAGCTACAGGCCAAAATCTACAGGAAGGCAGTTTGCAAAAAACACCTCTGTTTTCTTTAAAAAATTTGGATGTGTCCACGTTGCGCTTTGGGGTGTTTCCTGTCGCGGGCGCTAGGCCTACCCACACAAGTAAGGTATCATTTTTATCGGGAGACGTGGGGGAACGCTGGGTGGAAGGAAATTTGTGGCTCCTCTCAGATTCCAGAACTTTCTGCCACAGAAATGTGAGGAACATGTGTTTTTTTAGCCAAATTTTGAGGTTTGCAAAGGATTCTGGGTAAGAGAACCTTGTCCGAGCCACACAAGTCACCCCATCTTGGATTACCCTAGGTCTCTAGTTTTCAGAAATGCACAGGTTTGGTAGGATTCCCTAGGTGCCGGCTGAGCTACAGCCCAAAATCTACAGGTAGGCACTTTGCAAAAAACACCTCTGTTTTCTTTCAAAAATTTGGATGTGTCCACGTTGCGCTTTGGGGCGTTTCCTGTCGCGGGCGCTAGGCCTACCCACACAAGTGAGGTATCATTTCTATCGGGAGACGTGGGGGAACGCTGGGTGGAAGGAAATTTGTGGCTCCTCTCAGATTCCAGAACTTTCTGCCACAGAAATGTGAGGAACATGTGCCTTTTTAGCCAAATTTTGAGGTTTGCAAAGGATTGTGGGTAACAGAACCTGGTCCGAGCCACACAAGTAACCCCATCTTGGATTCCCCTAGGTCTCTAGTTTTCAGAAATGCACAGGTTTGGTATGTTTCCCTAGGTGGCGGCTGAGCTACAGGCCAAAATCTACAGGTCTGCACTTTGCAAAAAACACCTCTGTTTTCTTTCAAAAAATTGGATGTGTCCACGTTGCGCTTTGGTGCGTTTCCTGTCGCGGGCGCTAGGCCTACCCACACAAGTGAGGTATCATTTTTATCGAGAGATGTGGGGGAACGCTGGGTGGAAGGAAATTTGTGGCTCCTCTCAGATTCCAGTACTTTCTGCCACAGAAATGTGAGGAACATCTGTTTTTTTAGCCAAATTTTGAGGTTTGCAAAGGATTCTGGGTAACAGAACCTGGTCAGAGCCACACAAGTAACCCCATCTTGGATTCCGCTAGGTCTCTAGTTTTCAGAAATGCACAGGTTTGGTAGGTTTCCCTAGGTGGCGGCTGAGCTAGTGGCCAAAATCTACAGGTAGGCACTTTGCAAAAAACACCTCTGTTTTCTTTCAAAAATTTGGATGTGTCCACGTTGCGCTTTGGGGCGTTTCCTGTTGCGGTCGCTAGGCCTACCCACACAAGTGAGGTATCATTTTTAGCGAGAGACGTGGGGGAACGCTGGGTGGAAGGAAATTTGTGGCTCCTCTCAGATTCCAGAACTTTCTGCCACAGAAATGTGAGGAACATGTGTTTTTTTAGCCAAATTTTGAGGTTTGCAAAGGATTCTGGGTAACAGAACCTGGTCCGAGCCACACAAGTCACCCCATCTTGGATTCCCCATGGTCTCTAGTTTTCAGAAATGCACAGGTTTGGTAGGTTTCCCTAGGTGCCGGCTGAGCTACAGGCCAAAATCTACAGGTAGGCACTTTGCAAAAAACACCTCTGTTTTCTTTCAAAAATTTGGATGTGTCCCTGTTGCGCTTTGGGGCGTTTCCTGTTGCGGGCGCTTCGCCTACCCACACAAGTGAGGTATCATTTTTATCGGGAGACGTGGGGGAACGCTGGGTGGAAGGAAATTTGTGGCTCCTCTCAGATTCCAGAACTTTCTGTCACAGAAATGTGAGGAACATGTGTTTTTTTAGCCAAATTTTGAGGTTTGCAAAGGATTCTGGGTAACAGAACCTGGTCCGAGCCACACAAGTCACCCCATCTTGGATTCTCCTAGGTCTCTAGTTTTCAGAAATGCACAGGTTTGGTAGGTTTCCCTAGGTGGCGGCTGAGCTACAGGCCAAAATCTACAGGTAGGCACTTTGCAAAAAACACCTCTGTTTTCTTTAAAAAAATTGGATGTGTCCACGTTGCGCTTTGGGGCGTTTCCTGTCGCGGGCGCTAGGCCTACCCACACAAGTGAGGTATCATTTTTATCGAGAGACGTGGGGGAACGCTGGGTGGAAGGAAATTTGTGGCTCCTCTCAGATTCCAGAACTTTCTGCCACAGAAATGTGAGGAACATCTGTTTTTTTAGCCAAATTTTGAGGTTTGCAAAGGATTCTGGGTAAGAGAACCTGGTCCGAGCCACACAAGTCACCCCATCATGTATTCCCCTAGGTCTCTAGTTTTCAGAAAAGCACAGGTTTGGTAGGTTTCCCTAGGTGCCAGGCTGAGCTACAGGCCACAATCTACAGGTAGGCACTTTGCAAAAAACACCTCTGTTTTCTTTCAAAAAATTGGATGTGTCCACGTTGCGCTTTGGGGCGTTTCCTGTCGCGGGCGCTAGGCCTACCCACACAAGTGAGGTATAACTTTTTATCGAGAGACGTGGGGGAACGCTAGGTGGAAGGAAATTTGTGGCTCCTCTCTGATTCCAGAACTTTCTGCCACAGAAATGTGAGGAACATCTGTTTTTTTAGCCAAATTTTGAGGTTTGCAAAGGATTCTGGGTAACAGAACCTGGTCCGAGCCACACAAGTCACCCCATCTTGGATTCCCCATGGTCTCTAGTTTTCAGAAATGGACAGGTTTGGTAGGTTTCCCTAGGTGGCGGCTGAGCTAGAGGCCAAAATCTACATGTAGGCACTTTGCAAAAAACACCTCTTTTCTTTCAAAAATTTGGATGTGTCCACGTTGCGCTTTGGGGCGTTTCCTGTCGCGGGCGCTAGGCCTACCCACACAAGTGAGGTATCATTTTTATCGGGAGACGTGGGGGAACGCTGGGTGGAAGGAAATTTGTGGCTCCTCCCAGATTCCAGAACTTTCTGCCACAGAAATGTGAGGAACATCTGTTTTTTTAGCTAAATTTTGAGGTTTGCAAAGGATTCTGGGTAACAGAACCTGGTCCGAACCACACAAGTCATCCCATCTTGGATCCCCTAGGTCTCTAGTTTTCAGAAATGCACAGGTTTGGTAGGTTTCCCTAGGTGCCGGCTGAGCTACAGCCCAAATCTACAGGTAGGCACTTTGCAAAAAACACCTCTGTTTTCTTTCAAAAATTTGGATGTGTCCACGTTGCGCTTTGGGGCGTTTCCTGTCGCGGGCTCTAGTCCTACCCACACAAGTGAGGTATCATTTTTATCGGGAGACGTGGGGGAACGCTGGGTGGAATGTAATTAGTGGCTCCTCTCAGATTCCAGAACTTTCTGCCACAGAAATGTGAGGAACATGTGTTTTTTTAGCCAAAGTTTGAGGTTTGCAAAGGATTCTGGGTAAGAGAACCTGGTCCGAGCCACACAAGTCACCCCATCATGGATTCCCCTAGGTCTCTAGTTTTCAGAAATGCACAGGTTTGGTAGGTTTCCCTAGGTGCCGGCTGAGCTACAGGCCACAATCTACAGGTAGGCACTTTGCAAAAAAAACCTGTTTTCTTTCAAAAAATTGGATGTGTCCACGTTGCCCTTTGGGGCGTTTCCTGTCGCGGGCGCTAGGCCTACCCACACAAGTGAGGTATCATTTTTATCGAGAGACGTGGGGGAACGCTGGGTGGAAGGAAATTTGTGGCTCCTCTCAGATTCCAGAACTTTCTGCCACAGAAATGTGAGTAACATGTGTTTTTTTAGCCAAATTTTGAGGTTTGCAAAGGATTCTGGGTAACAGAACCTGGTCCGAACCACACAAGTCACCCCATCTTGGATTCCCCTAGGTCTCTAGTTTTCAGAAATGCACAGGTTTGGTAGGTTTCCCTAGGTGCCGGCTGAGCTACAGGCCAAAACCTACAGGTAGGCACTTTGCAAAAAACACCTCTGTTTTCTTTCAAAAATTTGGATGTGTCCACGTTGCGCTTTGGGGCGTTTCCTGTTGCGGGCGCTACGCCTACCCACACAAGTGAGGTATAATTTTTATCGGGAGACGTGGGGGAACGCTGGGTGGAAGGAAATGTGTGGCTCCTCTCAGATTCCAGAACTTTCTGCCACAGAAATGTGAGGAACATATGTTTTTTTAGCCAAATTTTGAGGTTTGCAAAGGATTCTGGGTAAGAGAACCTGGTCCGAGCCACACAAGTCACCCCATCATGGATTCCCCTAGGTCTCTAGTTTTCAGAAATGCACAGGTTTGATAGGTTTCCCTAGGTGCCGGCTGAGCTACAGGCCACAATCTACAGGTAGGCACTTTGCAAAAAACACCTCTGTTTTCTTTCAAAAATTTGGATGTGTCCACGTTGCGCTTTGGGGCGTTTCCTGTCGCGGGCGCTAGGCCTACCCACACAAGTGAGGTATCATTTTTATCGGGAGACGTGGGGGAACGCTGGGTGGAAGGAAATTTGTGGCTCCTCTCAGATTCCAGAACTTTCTGCCACAGAAATGTGAGGAACATCTGTTTTTTTAGCCAAATTTTGAGGTTTGCAAAGGATTCTGGGTAACAGAACCTGGTCCGAACCACACAAGTCATCCCATCTTGGATCCCCTAGGTCTCTAGTTTTCAGAAATGCACAGGTTTGGTAGGTTTCCCTAGGTGCCGGCTGAGCTACAGGCCAAAATCTACAGGTAGGCACTTTGCAAAAAACACCTCTGTTTTCTTTCAAAAATTTGGATGTGTCCACGTTGCGCTTTGGGGCGTTTCCTGTCGCGGGCTCTAGTCCTACCCACACAAGTGAGGTATCATTTTTATCGGGAGACGTGGGGGAACGCTGGGTGGAATGTAATTTGTGGCTCCTCTCAGATTCCAGAACTTTCTGCCACAGAAATGTGAGGAACATGTGTTTTTTTAGCCAAAGTTTGAGGTTTGCAAAGGATTCTGGGTAAGAGAACCTGTCCGAGCCACACGAGTCACCCCATCATGGATTCCCCTAGGTCTCTAGTTTTCAGAAATGCACAGGTTTGGTAGGTTTCCCTAGGTGCCGGCTGAGCTACAGGCCACAATCTACAGGTAGGCACTTTGCAAAAAAAACCTGTTTTCTTTCAAAAAATTGGATGTGTCCACGTTGCGCTTTGGGGCGTTTCCTGTCGCGGGCGCTAGGCCTACCCACACAAGTGAGGTATCATTTTTATCGAGAGACGTGGGGGAACGCTGGGTGGAAGGAAATTTGTGGCTCCTCTCAGATTCCAGAACTTTCTGCCACAGAAATGTGAGGAACATGTTTTTTTTAGCCAAATTTTGAGGTTTGCAAAGGATTCTGGGTAACAGAACCTGGTCCGAGCCACACAAGCCACCCCATCTTGGATTCCCCTAGGTCTCTAGTTTTCAGAAATGCACAGGTTTGGTAGGTTTCCCTAGATGGCGGCTGAGCTACAGGCCAAAATCTACAGGTAGGCACCTTGCCAAAAACACCTCTGTTGTCTTTCAAAAATTTGGATGTGTCCACGTTGCGCTTTGGGGCGTTTCCTGTCGCGGGCGCTAGGCCTACCCACATCAGTGAGGTATCATTTTTATCGGGAGACGTGGGGGAACGCTGGGTGTAAGGAAATTTGTGGCTCCTCTCAGATTCCAGAACTTTCTGCCACAGAAATGTGAGGAACATGTGTTTTTTTAGCCAAATTTTGAGGTTTGCAAAGGATTCTGGGTAACAGAACCTGGTCCGAGCCATACAAGTCACCCCATCTTGGATTCCCCTAGATCTCTAGTTTTCAGAAATGCACAGGTTTGGTACGTTTCCCTCGGTGGCAGGTGAGCTACAGGCCAAAATCTACAGGTAGGCACTTTGCAAAAAACACCTCTGTTTTCTTTCAAAAATTTGGATGTGTCCACGTTGCGCTTTGGGGTGTTTCCTGTTGCGGGCGCTAGGCCTACCCACCCAAGTGAGGTATCATTTTTATCGGGAGACGTGGGGGAACGCTGGGTGGAAGGAAATTTGTGGCTCCTCTCAGATTCCAGAACTTTCTGCCACAGAAATGTGAGTAACATGTGTTTTTTTAGCCAAATTGTGAGGTTTGCAAAGGATTCTGGGTAACAGAACCTAGTCCGAGCCACACAAGTCACCCCATCTTGGATTCCCCTAGGTCTCTAGTTTTCAGAAATGCACAGGTTTGGTAGGTTTCCCTAGGTGGCGGCTGAGCTACAGGCCAAAATCTACAGGTAGGCACTTTGCAAAAAACACCTATGTTTTCTTTAAAAAATGTGGATGTGTCCACGTTGCGCTTTGGGGCGTTTCCTGTCGCGGGCGCTAGGCCTACCCACACAAGTGAGGTATCATTTTTATCGAGAGACGTGGGGGAACGCTGGGTGGAAGGAAATTTGTGGCTCCTCTCAGATTCCAGAACTTTCTGCCACAGAAATGTGAGGAACATGTTTTTTTTTAGCCAAATTTTGAGGTTTGCAAAGGATTCTGGGTAACAGAACCTGGTCCGAGCCACACAAGCCACCCCATCTTGGATTCCCCTAGGTCTCTAGTTTTCAGAAATGCACAGGTTTGGTAGGTTTCCCTAGATGGCGGCTGAGCTACAGGCCAAAATCTACAGGTAGGCACCTTGCCAAAAACACCTCTGTTGTCTTTCAAAAATTTGGATGTGTCCACGTTGCGCTTTGGGGCGTTTCCTGTCGCGGGTGCTAGGCCTACCCACACCAGTGAGGTATCATTTTTATCGGGAGACGTGGGGGAACGCTGGGTGGAAGGAAATTTGTGGCTCCTCTCAGATTCCAGTACTTTCTGCCACAGAAATGTGAGGAACATCTGTTTTTTTTGCCAAATTTTGAGGTTTGCAAAGGATTCTGGGTAACAGAACCTGGTCAGAGCCACACAAGTAACCCCATCTTGGATTCCGCTAGGTCTCTAGTTTTCAGAAATGCACAGGTTTGGTAGGTTTCCCTAGGTGGCGGCTGAGCTAGTGGCCAAAATCTACAGGTAGGCACTTTGCAAAAAACACCTCTGTTTTCTTTCAAAAATTTGGATGTGTCCACGTTGCGCTTTGGGGCGTTTCCTGTTGCGGTCGCTAGGCCTACCCACACAAGTGAGGTATCATTTTTAGCGAGAGACGTGGGGGAACGCTGGGTGGAAGGAAATTTGTGGCTCCTCTCAGATTCCAGAACTTTCTGCCACAGAAATGTGAGGAACATGTGTTTTTTTAGCCAAATTTTGAGGTTTGCAAAGGATTCTGGGTAACAGAACCTGGTCCGAGCCACACAAGTCACCCCATCTTGGATTCCCCATGGTCTCTAGTTTTCAGAAATACACAGGTTTGGTAAGTTTCCCTAGGTGCCGGCTGAGCTACAGGCCAAAATCTACAGGTAGGCACTTTGCAAAAAACACCTCTGTTTTCTTTCAAAAATTTGGATGTGTCCACGTTGCGCTTTGGGGCGTTTCCTGTTGCGGGCGCTACGCCTACCCACACAAGTGAGGTATCATTTTTATCGGGAGACGTGGGGGAACGCTGGGTGGAAGGAAATTTGTGGCTCCTCTCAGATTCCAGAACTTTCTGCCACAGAAATGTGAGGAACATGTGTTTTTTTAGCCAAATTTTGAGGTTTGCAAAGGATTCTGGGGAACAGAACCTGGTCCGAGCCACACAAGTCACCCCATCTTGGATTCTCCTGGGTCTCTAGTTTTCAGAAATGCACAGGTTTGGTAGGTTTCCCTAGGTGGCGGCTGAGCTACAGGCCAAAATCTACAGGTAGGCACTTTGCAAAAAACACCTCTGTTTTCTTTAAAAAAATTGGATGTGTCCACGTTGCGCTTTGGGGCGTTTCCTGTCGCGCGCGCTAGGCCTACCCACACAAGTGAGGTATCATTTTTATCGAGAGACGTGGGGGAACGCTGGGTGGAAGGAAATTTGTGGCTCCTCTCAGATTCCAGAACTTTCTGCCACAGAAATGTAAGGAACATGTTTTTTTTTAGCCAAATTTTGAGGTTTGCAAAGGATTCTGGGTAACAGAACCTGGTCCGAGCCACACAAGTCACCCCATCTTGGATTCCCCTAGGTCTATAGTTTTCAGAAATGCACAGGTTTGGTAGGTTTCCCTAGGTGGCGGCTGAGCTACAGGCCAAAATCTACAGGTAGGCACTTTGCAAAAAACACCTCTGTTTTCTTTCAAAAATTTGGATGTGTCCACGTTGCGCTTTGGGGCGTTTCCTGTCGCGGGCGCTAGGCCTACCCACACCAGTGAGGTATCATTTTTATCGGGAGACGTGGGGGAACGCTGGGTGGAAGGAAATTTGTGGCTCCTCTCAGATTCCAGAACTTTCTGCCACAGAAATGTGAGGAACATGTTTTTTTTTAGCCAAATTTTGAGGTTTGGAAAGGATTCTGGGTAACAGAACCTGGTCCGAGCCACACAAGTCACCCCATCTTGGATTCCCCTAGGTCTCTAGTTTTCAGAAATGCACAGGTTTGGTAGGTTTCCCTAGGTGGCGGCTGAGCTACAGGCCAAAATCTACAGGTAGGCACTTTGCAAAAAACACCTGTTTTCTTTAAAAAATTTGGATGTGTCCACGTTGCGCTTTGGGGCGTTTCCTGTCGCGGGCGATAAGCCTACCCACACAAGTGAGGTATAATTTTTATTGGGAGACGTGGGGGAACGCTGGGTGGAAGGAAATTTGTGGCTCCTCTCAGATTCCAGAACTTTCTGCCACAGAAATGTGAGGAACATGTGTTTTTTTAGCCAAATGTTGAGGTTTGCAAAGGATTCTGGGTAACAGAACCTGGTTCGAACCACACAAGTCACCCCATCTTGGATTCCCCAAGGTCTCTAGTTTTCAGAAATGCACAGGTTTGGTAGGTTTCCCTAGGTGCCAGGCTGAGCTACAGGCCAAAATCTACAGGAAGGCAGTTTGCAAAAAACACCTCTGTTTTCTTTCAAAAATTTGGATGTGTCCACGTTGCGCTTTGGGGGGTTTCCTGTCGCGGCCGCTAGGCCTACCCACACAAGTAAGGTATCATTTTTATCGGGAGACGTGGGGGAACGCTGGGTGGAAGGAAATTTGTGGCTCCTCTCAGATTCCAGAACTTTCTGCCACAGAAATGTGAGGAACATGTGTTTTTTTAGCCAAATTTTGAGGTTTGCAAAGGATTCTGGGTAAGAGAACCTGGTCCGAGCCACACAAGTCACCCCATCTTGGATTACCCTAGGTCTCTAGTTTTCAGAAATGCACAGGTTTGGTAGGATTCCCTAGGTGCCGGCTGAGCTACAGGCCAAAATCTACAGGTAGGCACTTTGCAAAAAACACCTCTGTTTTCTTTCAAAAATTTGGATGTGTCCACGTTGCGCTTTGGGGCGTTCCCTGTCGCGGGCGCTAGGCCTACCCACACAAGTGAGGTATCATTTCTATCGGGAGACGTGGGGGAACGCTGGGTGGAAGGAAATTTGTGGCTCCTCTCAGATTCCAGAACTTTCTGCCACAGAAATGTGAGGAACATGTGCCTTTTTAGCCAAATTTTGAGGTTTGCAAAGGATTGTGGGTAACAGAACCTGGTCCGAGCCACACAAGTAACCCCATCTTGGATTCCCCTAGGTCTCTAGTTTTCAGAAATGCACAGGTTTGGTATGTTTCCCTAGGTGGCGGCTGAGCTACAGGCCAAAATCTACAGGTCTGCACTTTGCAAAAAACACCTCTGTTTTCTTTCAAAAAATTGGATGTGTCCACGTTGCGCTTTGGTGCGTTTCCTGTCGCGGGCGCTAGGCCTACCCACACAAGTGAGGTATCATTTTTATCGAGAGATGTGGGGGAACGCTGGGTGGAAGGAAATTTGTGGCTCCTCTCAGATTCCAGTACTTTCTGCCACAGAAATGTGAGGAACATCTGTTTTTTTAGCCAAATTTTGAGGTTTGCAAAGGATTCTGGGTAACAGAACCTGGTCAGAGCCACACAAGTAACCCCATCTTGGATTCCGCTAGGTCTCTAGTTTTCAGAAATGCACAGGTTTGGTAGGTTTCCCTAGGTGGCGGCTGAGCTAGTGGCCAAAATCTACAGGTAGGCACTTTGCAAAAAACACCTCTGTTTTCTTTCAAAAATTTGGATGTGTCCACGTTGCGCTTTGGGGCGTTTCCTGTCGCGCGCGCTAGGCCTACCCACACAAGTGAGGTATCATTTTTAGCGAGAGACGTGGGGGAACGCTGGGTGGAAGGAAATTTGTGGCTCCTCTCAGATTCCAGAACTTTCTGCCACAGAAATGTGAGGAACATGTTTTTTTTTTGGCCAAATTTTGAGGTTTGCAAAGGATTCTGGGTAACAGAACCTGGTCCGAGCCACACAAGTCACCCCATCTTGGATTCCCCTAGGTCTCTAGTTTTCAGAAATGCACAGGTTTGGTAGGTTTCCCTAGGTGGCGGCTGAGCTACAGGCCAAAATCTACAGGTAGGCACTTTGCAAAAAACACCTCTGTTTTCTTTCAAAAATTTGGATGTGTCCACGTTGCGCTTTGGGGCGTTTCCTGTCGCGGGCGCTAGGCCTACCCACACCAGTGAGGTATAATTTTTATCGGGAGACGTGGGGGAACGCTGGGTGGAAGGAAATTTGTGGCTCCTCTCAGATTCCAGAACTTTCTGCCACGGAAATGTGAGGAACATGTTTTTTTTTAGCCAAATTTTGAGGTTTGGAAAGGATTCTGGGTAACAGAACCTGGTCCGAGCCACACAAGTCACCCCATCTTGGATTCCCCTAGGTCTCTAGTTTTCAGAAATGCACAGGTTTGGTAGGTTTCCCTAGGTGGCGGCTGAGCTACAGGCCAAAATCTACAGGTAGGCACTTTGCAAAAAACACCTGTTTTCTTTAAAAAATTTGGATGTGTCCACGTTGCGCTTTGGGGCGTTTCCTGTCGCGGGCGCTAAGCCTACCCACACAAGTGAGGTATCATTTTTATTGGGAGACGTGGGGGAACGCTGGGTGGAAGGAAATTTGTGGCTCCTCTCAGATTCCAGAACTTTCTGCCACAGAAATGTGAGGAACATGTGTTTTTTTAGCCAAATGTTGAGGTTTGCAAAGGATTCTGGGTAACAGAACCTGGTTCGAACCACACAAGTCACCCCATCTTGGATTCCCCAAGGTCTCTAGTTTTCAGAAATGCACAGGTTTGGTAGGTTTCCCTAGGTGCCAGGCTGAGCTACAGGCCAAAATCTACAGGAAGGCAGTTTGCAAAAAACACCTCTGTTTTCTTTCAAAAATTTGGATGTGTCCACGTTGCGCTTTGGGGTGTTTCCTGTCGCGGCCGCTAGGCCTACCCACACAAGTAAGGTATCATTTTTATCGGGAGACGTGGGGGAACGCTGGGTGGAAGGAAATTTGTGGCTCCTCTCAGATTCCAGAACTTTCTGCCACAGAAATGTGAGGAACATGTGTTTTTTTAGCCAAATTTTGAGGTTTGCAAAGGATTCTGGGTAAGAGAACCTGGTCCGAGCCACACAAGTCACCCCATCTTGGATTACCCTAGGTCTCTAGTTTTCAGAAATGCACAGGTTTGGTAGGATTCCCTAGGTGCCGGCTGAGCTACAGGCCAAAATCTACAGGTAGGCACTTTGCAAAAAACACCTCTGTTTTCTTTCAAAAATTTGGATGTGTCCACGTTGCGCTTTGGGGCGTTCCCTGTCGCGGGCGCTAGGCCTACCCACACAAGTGAGGTATCATTTCTATCGGGAGACGTGGGGGAACGCTGGGTGGAAGGAAATTTGTGGCTCCTCTCAGATTCCAGAACTTTCTGCCACAGAAATGTGAGGAACATGTGCCTTTTTAGCCAAATTTTGAGGTTTGCAAAGGATTGTGGGTAACAGAACCTGGTCCGAGCCACACAAGTAACCCCATCTTGGATTCCCCTAGGTCTCTAGTTTTCAGAAATGCACAGGTTTGGTATGTTTCCCTAGGTGGCGGCTGAGCTACAGGCCAAAATCTACAGGTCTGCACTTTGCAAAAAACACCTCTGTTTTCTTTCAAAAAATTGGATGTGTCCACGTTGCGCTTTGGTGCGTTTCCTGTCGCGGGCGCTAGGCCTACCCACACAAGTGAGGTATCATTTTTATCGAGAGATGTGGGGGAACGCTGGGTGGAAGGAAATTTGTGGCTCCTCTCAGATTCCAGTACTTTCTGCCACAGAAATGTGAGGAACATCTGTTTTTTTAGCCAAATTTTGAGGTTTGCAAAGGATTCTGGGTAACAGAACCTGGTCAGAGCCACACAAGTAACCCCATCTTGGATTCCGCTAGGTCTCTAGTTTTCAGAAATGCACAGGTTTGGTAGGTTTCCCTAGGTGGCGGCTGAGCTAGTGGCCAAAATCTACAGGTAGGCACTTTGCAAAAAACACCTCTGTTTTCTTTCAAAAATTTGGATGTGTCCACGTTGCGCTTTGGGGCGTTTCCTGTCGCGCGCGCTAGGCCTACCCACACAAGTGAGGTATCATTTTTAGCGAGAGACGTGGGGGAACGCTGGGTGGAAGGAAATTTGTGGCTCCTCTCAGATTCCAGAACTTTCTGCCACAGAAATGTGAGGAACATGTTTTTTTTTGGCCAAATTTTGAGGTTTGCAAAGGATTCTGGGTAACAGAACCTGGTCCGAGCCACACAAGTCACCCCATCTTGGATTCCCCTAGGTCTCTAGTTTTCAGAAATGCACAGGTTTGGTAGGTTTCCCTAGGTGGCGGCTGAGCTACAGGCCAAAATCTACAGGTAGGCACTTTGCAAAAAACACCTCTGTTTTCTTTCAAAAATTTGGATGTGTCCACGTTGCGCTTTGGGGCGTTTCCTGTCGCGGGCGCTAGGCCTACCCACACCAGTGAGGTATAATTTTTATCGGGAGACGTGGGGGAACGCTGGGTGGAAGGAAATTTGTGGCTCCTCTCAGATTCCAGAACTTTCTGCCACGGAAATGTGAGGAACATGTTTTTTTTTAGCCAAATTTTGAGGTTTGGAAAGGATTCTGGGTAACAGAACCTGGTCCGAGCCACACAAGTCACCCCATCTTGGATTCCCCTAGGTCTCTAGTTTTCAGAAATGCACAGGTTTGGTAGGTTTCCCTAGGTGGCGGCTGAGCTACAGGCCAAAATCTACAGGTAGGCACTTTGCAAAAAACACCTGTTTTCTTTAAAAAATTTGGATGTGTCCACGTTGCGCTTTGGGGCGTTTCCTGTCGCGGGCGCTAAGCCTACCCACACAAGTGAGGTTTCATTTTTATTGGGAGACGTGGGGGAACGCTGGGTGGAAGGAAATTTGTGGCTCCTCTCAGATTCCAGAACTTTCTGCCACAGAAATGTGAGGAACATGTGTTTTTTTAGCCAAATGTTGAGGTTTGCAAAGGATTCTGGGTAACAGAACCTGGTCCGAGCCACACAAGTCACCCCATCTTGGATTACCCTAGGTCTCTAGTTTTCAGAAATGCACAGGTTTGGTAGGATTCCCTAGGTGCCGGCTGAGCTACAGGCCAAAATCTACAGGTAGGCACTTTGCAAAAAACACCTCTGTTTTCTTTCAAAAATTTGGATGTGTCCACGTTGCGCTTTGGGGCATTCCCTGTCGCGGGCGCTAGGCCTACCCACACAAGTGAGGTATCATTTCTATCGGGAGACGTGGGGGAACGCTGGGTGGAAGGAAATTTGTGGCTCCTCTCAGATTCCAGAACTTTCTGCCACAGAAATGTGAGGAACATGTGCCTTTTTAGCCAAATTTTGAGGTTTGCAAAGGATTGTGGGTAACAGAACCTGGTCCGAGCCACACAAGTAACCCCATCTTGGATTCCCCTAGGTCTCTAGTTTTCAGAAATGCACAGGTTTGGTATGTTTCCCTAGGTGGCGGCTGAGCTACAGGCCAAAATCTACAGGTCTGCACTTTGCAAAAAACACCTCTGTTTTCTTTCAAAAAATTGGATGTGTCCACGTTGCGCTTTGGTGCGTTTCCTGTCGCGGGCGCTAGGCCTACCCACACAAGTGAGGTATCATTTTTATCGAGAGATGTGGGGGAACGCTGGGTGGAAGGAAATTTGTGGCTCCTCTCAGATTCCAGTACTTTCTGCCACAGAAATGTGAGGAACATCTGTTTTTTTAGCCAAATTTTGAGGTTTGCAAAGGATTCTGGGTAACAGAACCTGGTCAGAGCCACACAAGTAACCCCATCTTGGATTCCGCTAGGTCTCTAGTTTTCAGAAATGCACAGGTTTGGTAGGTTTCCCTAGGTGGCGGCTGAGCTAGTGGCCAAAATCTACAGGTAGGCACTTTGCAAAAAACACCTCTGTTTTCTTTCAAAAATTTGGATGTGTCCACGTTGCGCTTTGGGGCGTTTCCTGTTACGGTCGCTAGGCCTACCCACACAAGTGAGGTATCATTTTTAGCGAGAGACGTGGGGGAACGCTGGGTGGAAGGAAATTTGTGGCTCCTCTCAGATTCCAGAACTTTCTGCCACAGAAATGTGAGGAACATGTGTTTTTTTAGCCAAATTTTGAGGTTTGCAAAGGATTCTGGGTAACAGAACCTGGTCCGAGCCACACAAGTCACCCCATCTTGGATTCCCCATGGTCTCTAGTTTTCAGAAATGCACAGGTTTGGTAGGTTTCCCTAGGTGCCGGCTGAGCTACAGGCCAAAATCTACAGGTAGGCACTTTGCAAAAAACACCTCTGTTTTCTTTCAAAAAATTGGATGTGTCCACGTTGCGCTTTGCGGCGTTTCCTGTCGCGGGCGCTAGGCCTACCCACACAAGTGAGGTATCATTTTTATCGAGAGACGTGGGGGAACGCTGGGTGGAAGGAAATTTGTGGCTCCTCTCAGATTCCAGAACTTTCTGCCACAGAAATGTGAGGAACATGTGTTTTTTTAGCCAAATTTTGAGGTTTGCAAAGGATTCTGGGTAAGAGAACCTGGTCCGAGCCACACAAGTCACCCCATCATGTATTCCCCTAGGTCTCTAGTTTTCAGAAATGCACAGGTTTGGTAGGTTTCCCTAGGTGCCAGGCTGAGCTACAGGCCACAATCTACAGGTAGGCACTTTGCAAAAAACACCTCTGTTTTCTTTCAAAAAATTGGATGTGTCCACGTTGCGCTTTGGGGCGTTTCCTGTCGCGGGCGCTAGGCCTACCCACACAAGTGAGGTATCATTTTTATCGAGAGACGTGGGGGAACGCTGGGTGGAAGGAAATTTGTGGCTCCTCTCAGATTCCAGAACTTTCTGCCACAGAAATGTGAGGAACATGTGTTTTTTTACCCAAATTTTGAGGTTTGCAAAGGATTCTGGGTAACAGAACCTGGTCCGAGCCACACAAGTCACCCCATCTTGGATTCCCCATGGTCTCTAGTTTTCAGAAATGGACAGGTTTGGTAGGTTTCCCTAGGTGGCGGCTGAGCTAGAGGCCAAAATCTACATGTAGGCACTTTGCAAAAAACACCTGTTTTCTTTAAAAAATGTGGATGTGTCCACGTTGCGCTTTGGGGCGTTTCCTGTCGCGGGCGCTAGGCCTACCCACACAAGTGAGGTATCATTTTTATCGGGAGACGTGGGGGAACGCTGGGTGGAAGGAAATTTGTGGCTCCTCTCAGATTCCAGAACTTTCTGCCACAGAAATGTGAGGAACATGTGTTTTTTTAGCCAAATTTTGAGGTTTGCAAAGGATTCTGGGTAACAGAACCTGGTCCGAACCACACAAGTCACCCCATCTTGGATTCCCCTAGGTCTCTAGTTTTCAGAAATGCACAGGTTTGATAGGTTTCCCTAGGTGCCGGCTGAGCTACAGGCCAAAACCTATAGGTAGGCACTTTGCAAAAAACACCTCTGTTTTCTTTCAAAAATTTGGATGTGTCCACGTTGCGCTTTGGGGCGTTTCCTGTTGCGGGCGCTACGCCTACTCACACAAGTGAGGTATCATTTTTATCGGGAGACGTGGGGGAACGCTGGGTGGAAGGAAATGTGTGGCTCCTCTCAGATTCCAGAACTTTCTGCCACAGAAATGTGAGGAACATATGTTTTTTTAGCCAAATTTTGAGGTTTGCAAAGGATTCTGGGTAAGAGAACCTGGTCCGAGCCACACAAGTCACCCCATCATGGATTCCCCTAGGTCTCTAGTTTTCAGAAATGCACAGGTTTGGTAGGTTTCCCTAGGTGCCGGCTGAGCTACAGGCCACAATCTACAGGTAGGCACTTTGCAAAAAACACCTCTGTTTTCTTTAAAAAAATTGGATGTGTCCACGTTGCGCTTTGGGGCGTTTCCTGTCGCGGGCGCTAGGCCTACCCACACAAGTGAGGTATCATTTTTATCGAGAGACGTGGGGGAACGCTGGGTGGAAGGAAATTTGTGGCTCCTCTCAGATTCCAGAACTTTCTGCCACAGAAATGTGAGGAACATCTGTTTTTTTAGCCAAATTTTGAGGTTTGCAAAGGATTCTGGGTAACAGAACCTGGTCCGAGCCACACAAGTCACCCCATCTTGGATTCCCCATGGTCTCTAGTTTTCAGAAATGGACAGGTTTGGTAGGTTTCCCTAGGTGGCGGCTGAGCTAGAGGCCAAAATCTACATGTAGGCACTTTGTAAAAAACACCTGTTTTCTTTAAAAAATTTGGATGTGTCCACGTTGCGCTTTGGGGCGTTTCCTGTCGCGGGCGCTAGGCCTACCCACACAAGTGAGGTATCATTTTTATCGGGAGACGTGGGGGAACGCTGGGTGGAAGGAAATTTGTGGCTCCTCTCAGATTCTAGAACTTTCTGCCACAGAAATGTGAGGAACATCTGTTTTTTTAGCCAAATTTTGAGGTTTGCAAAGGATTCTGGGTAACAGAACCTGGTCCGAACCACACAAGTCATCCCATCTTGGATCCCCTAGGTCTCTAGTTTTCAGAAATGCACAGGTTTGGTAGGTTTCCCTAGGTGGCGGCTGAGCTACAGGCCAAAATCTACAGGTAGGCACTTTGCAAAAAACACCTCTGTTTTCTTTCAAAAATGTGGATGTGTCCACGTTGCGCTTTGGGGCGTTTCCTGTCGCGGGCTCTAGTCCTACCCACACAAGTGAAGTATCATTTTTATCGGGAGACGTGGGGGAACGCTGGGTGGAAGGTAATTTGTGGCTCCTCTCAGATTCCAGAACTTTCTGCCACAGAAATGTGAGGAACATGTGTTTTTTTAACCAAAGTTTGAGGTTTGCAAAGGATTCTGGGTAAGAGAACCTGGTCCGAGCCACACAAGTCACCCCATCATGGATTCCCCTAGGTCTCTAGTTTTCAGAAATGCACAGGTTTGGTAGGTTTCCCTAGGTGCCGGCTGAGCTACAGGCCACAATCTACAGGTAGGCACTTTGCAAAAAAAAACTGTTTTCTTTCAAAAAATTGGATGTGTCCACGTTGCGCTTTGGGGCGTTTCCTGTCGCGGGCGCTAGGCCTACCCACACAAGTGAGGTATCATTTTTATCGAGAGACGTGGGGGAACTCTGGGTGGAAGGAAATTTGTGGCTCCTCTCAGATTCCAGAACTTTCTGCCACAGAAATGTGAGGAACATGTTTTTTTTTAGCCAAATTCTGAGGTTTGCAAAGGATTCTGGGTAACAGAACCTGGTCCGAGCCACACAAGTCACCCCATCTTGGATTCCCCTAGGTCTCTAGTTTTCAGAAATGCACAGGTCTGGTAGGTTTCCCTAGGTGGCGGCTGAGCTACAGGCCAAAATCTACAGGTAGGCACTTTGCAAAAAACACCTGTTTTGTTTAAAAAATTTGGATGTGTCCACGTTGCGCTTTGGGGCGTTTCCTGTCGCGGGCGCTAAGCCTACCCACACAAGTGAGGTATCATTTTTATTGGGAGACGTGGGGGAACGCTGGGTGGAAGGAAATTTGTGGCTCCTCTCAGATTCAGAACTTTCTGCCACAGAAATGTGAGGAACATGTGTTTTTTTAGCCAAATTTTGAGGTTTGCAAAGGATTCTGGGTAACAGAACCTGGTCCGAACCACACAAGTCACCCCATCTTGGATTCCCCATGGTCTCTAGTTTTCAGAAATGCACAGGTTTGGTAGGTTTCCCTAGGTGCCAGGCTGAGCTACAGGCCAAAATCTACAGGAAGGCACTTTGCAAAAAACACCTCTGTTTTCTTTCAAAAATTTGGATGTGTCCACGTTGCGCTTTGGGGTGTTTCCTGTTGCGGGCGCTAGGCCTACCCACACAAGTGAGGTATCATTTTTATCGGGAGACGTGGGGGAACGCTGGGTGGAAGGAAATTTGTGGCTCCTCTCAGATTCCAGAACTTTCTGCCACAGAAATGTGAGGAACATGTGTTTTTTTAGCCAAATTTTGAGGTTTGCAAAGATTCTGGGTAACAGAACCTGGTCCGAGCCACACAAGTCACCCCATCTTGGATTCCCCTAGGTCTCTAGTTTTCAGAAATGCACAGGTTTGGTAGGTTTCCCTAGGTGGCGGCTGAGCTACAGGCCAAAATCTACAGGTAGGCACTTTGCAAAAAACACCTATGTTTTCTTTAAAAAATGTGGATGTGTCCACGTTGCGCTTTGGGGCGTTTCCTGTCGTGGGCGCTAGGCCTACCCACACAAGTGAGGTATCATTTTTATCGGGAGACGTGGGGGAACGCTGGGTGGAAGGAAATTTGTGGCTCCTCTCAGATTCCAGTACTTTCTGCCACAGAAATGTGAGGAACATCTGTTTTTTTTGCCAAATTTTGAGGTTTGCAAAGGATTCTGGGTAACAGAACCTGGTCAGAGCCACACAAGTAACCCCATCTTGGATTCCGCTAGGTCTCTAGTTTTCAGAAATGCACAGGTTTGGTAGGTTTCCCTAGGTGGCGGCTGAGCTAGTGGCCAAAATCTACAGGTAGGCACTTTGCAAAAAACACCTCTGTTTTCTTTCAAAAATTTGGATGTGTCCACGTTGCGCTTTGGGGCGTTTCCTGTTGCGGTCGCTAGGCCTACCCACACAAGTGAGGTATCATTTTTAGCGAGAGACGTGGGGGAACGCTGGGTGGAAGGAAATTTGTGGCTCCTCTCAGATTCCAGAACTTTCTGCCACAGAAATGTGAGGAACCTGTGTTTTTTTAGCCAAATTTTGAGGTTTGCAAAGGATTCTGGGTAACAGAACCTGGTCCGAGCCACACAAGTCACCCCATCTTGGATTCCCCATGGTCTCTAGTTTTCAGAAATACACAGGTTTGGTAAGTTTCCCTAGGTGCCGGCTGAGCTACAGGCCAAAATCTACAGGTAGGCACTTTGCAAAAAACACCTCTGTTTTCTTTCAAAAATTTGGATGTGTCCACGTTGCGCTTTGGGGCGTTTCCTGTTGCGGGCGCTACGCCTACCCACACAAGTGAGGTATCATTTTTATCGGGAGACGTGGGGGAACGCTGGGTGGAAGGAAATTTGTGGCTCCTCTCAGATTCCAGAACTTTCTGCCACAGAAATGTGAGGAACATGTGTTTTTTTAGCCAAATTTTGAGGTTTGCAAAGGATTCTGGGGAACAGAACCTGGTCTGAGCCACACAAGTCACCCCATCTTGGATTCTCCTGGGTCTCTAGTTTTCAGAAATGCACAGGTTTGGTAGGTTTCCCTAGGTGGCGGCTGAGCTACAGGCCAAAATCTACAGGTAGGCACTTTGCAAAAAACACCTCTGTTTTCTTTAAAAAAATTGGATGTGTCCACGTTGCGCTTTGGGGCGTTTCCTGTCGCGCGCGCTAGGCCTACCCACACAAGTGAGGTATCATTTTTATCGAGAGACGTGGGGGAACGCTGGGTGGAAGGAAATTTGTGGCTCCTCTCAGATTCCAGAACTTTCTGCCACAGAAATGTAAGGAACATGTTTTTTTTTAGCCAAATTTTGAGGTTTGCAAAGGATTCTGGGTAACAGAACCTGGTCCGAACCACACAAGTCACCCCATCTTGGATTCCCCTAGGTCTATAGTTTTCAGAAATGCACAGGTTTGGTAGGTTTCCCTAGGTGGCGGCTGAGCTACAGGCCAAAATCTACAGGTAGGCACTTTGCAAAAAACACCTCTGTTTTCTTTCAAAAATTTGGATGTGTCCACGTTGCGCTTTGGGGCGTTTCCTGTCGCGGGCGCTAGGCCTACCCACACCAGTGAGGTATCATTTTTATCGGGAGACGTGGGGGAACGCTGGGTGGAAGGAAATTTGTGGCTCCTCTCAGATTCCAGAACTTTCTGCCACAGAAATGTGAGGAACATGTTTTTTTTTAGCCAAATTTTGAGGTTTGGAAAGGATTCTGGGTAACAGAACCTGGTCCGAGCCACACAAGTCACCCCATCTTGGATTCCCCTAGGTCTCTAGTTTTCAGAAATGCACAGGTTTGGTAGGTTTCCCTAGGTGGCGGCTGAGCTACAGGCCAAAATCTACAGGTAGGCACTTTGCAAAAAACACCTGTTTTCTTTAAAAAATTTGGATGTGTCCACGTTGCGCTTTGGGGCGTTTCCTGTCGCGGGCGCTAAGCCTACCCACACAAGTGAGGTATCATTTTTATTGGGAGACGTGGGGGAACGCTGGGTGGAAGGAAATTTGTGGCTCCTCTCAGATTCCAGAACTTTCTGCCACAGAAATGTGAGGAACATGTGTTTTTTTAGCCAAATGTTGAGGTTTGCAAAGGATTCTGGGTAACAGAACCTGGTTCGAACCACACAAGTCACCCCATCTTGGATTCCCCAAGGTCTCTAGTTTTCAGAAATGCACAGGTTTGGTAGGTTTCCCTAGGTGCCAGGCTGAGCTACAGGCCAAAATCTACAGGAAGGCAGTTTGCAAAAAACACCTCTGTTTTCTTTCAAAAATTTGGATGTGTCCACGTTGCGCTTTGGGGTGTTTCCTGTCGCGGCCGCTAGGCCTACCCACACAAGTAAGGTATCATTTTTATCGGGAGACGTGGGGGAACGCTGGGTGGAAGGAAATTTGTGGCTCCTCTCAGATTCCAGAACTTTCTGCCACAGAAATGTGAGGAACATGTGTTTTTTTAGCCAAATTTTGAGGTTTGCAAAGGATTCTGGGTAAGAGAACCTGGTCCGAGCCACACAAGTCACCCCATCTTGGATTACCCTAGGTCTCTAGTTTTCAGAAATGCACAGGTTTGGTAGGATTCCCTAGGTGCCGGCTGAGCTACAGGCCAAAATCTACAGGTAGGCACTTTGCAAAAAACACCTCTGTTTTCTTTCAAAAATTTGGATGTGTCCACGTTGCGCTTTGGGGCGTTCCCTGTCGCGGGCGCTAGGCCTACCCACACAAGTGAGGTATCATTTCTATCGGGAGACGTGGGGGAACGCTGGGTGGAAGGAAATTTGTGGCTCCTCTCAGATTCCAGAACTTTCTGCCACAGAAATGTGAGGAACATGTGCCTTTTTAGCCAAATTTTGAGGTTTGCAAAGGATTGTGGGTAACAGAACCTGGTCCGAGCCACACAAGTAACCCCATCTTGGATTCCCCTAGGTCTCTAGTTTTCAGAAATGCACAGGTTTGGTATGTTTCCCTAGGTGGCGGCTGAGCTACAGGCCAAAATCTACAGGTCTGCACTTTGCAAAAAACACCTCTGTTTTCTTTCAAAAAATTGGATGTGTCCACGTTGCGCTTTGGTGCGTTTCCTGTCGCGGGCGCTAGGCCTACCCACACAAGTGAGGTATCATTTTTATCGAGAGATGTGGGGGAACGCTGGGTGGAAGGAAATTTGTGGCTCCTCTCAGATTCCAGTACTTTCTGCCACAGAAATGTGAGGAACATCTGTTTTTTTAGCCAAATTTTGAGGTTTGCAAAGGATTCTGGGTAACAGAACCTGGTCAGAGCCACACAAGTAACCCCATCTTGGATTCCGCTAGGTCTCTAGTTTTCAGAAATGCACAGGTTTGGTAGGTTTCCCTAGGTGGCGGCTGAGCTAGTGGCCAAAATCTACAGGTAGGCACTTTGCAAAAAACACCTCTGTTTTCTTTCAAAAATTTGGATGTGTCCACGTTGCGCTTTGGGGCGTTTCCTGTCGCGCGCGCTAGGCCTACCCACACAAGTGAGGTATCATTTTTAGCGAGAGACGTGGGGGAACGCTGGGTGGAAGGAAATTTGTGGCTCCTCTCAGATTCCAGAACTTTCTGCCACAGAAATGTGAGGAACATGTTTTTTTTTTGGCCAAATTTTGAGGTTTGCAAAGGATTCTGGGTAACAGAAGAACCTGGTCCGAGCCACACAAGTCACCCCATCTTGGATTCCCCTAGGTCTCTAGTTTTCAGAAATGCACAGGTTTGGTAGGTTTCCCTAGGTGGCGGCTGAGCTACAGGCCAAAATCTACAGGTAGGCACTTTGCAAAAAACACCTGTTTTCTTTAAAAAATTTGGATGTGTCCACGTTGCGCTTTGGGGCGTTTCCTGTCGCGGGCGCTAAGCCTACCCACACAAGTGAGGTATCATTTTTATTGGGAGACGTGGGGGAACGCTGGGTGGAAGGAAATTTGTGGCTCCTCTCAGATTCCAGAACTTTCTGCCACAGAAATGTGAGGAACATGTGTTTTTTTAGCCAAATGTTGAGGTTTGCAAAGGATTCTGGGTAACAGAACCTGGTTCGAACCACACAAGTCACCCCATCTTGGATTCCCCAAGGTCTCTAGTTTTCAGAAATGCACAGGTTTGGTAGGTTTCCCTAGGTGCCAGGCTGAGCTACAGGCCAAAATCTACAGGAAGGCAGTTTGCAAAAAACACCTCTGTTTTCTTTAAAAAATTTGGATGTGTCCACGTTGCGCTTTGGGGTGTTCCCTGTCACGGCCGCTAGGCCTACCCACACAAGTAAGGTATCATTTCTATCGGGAGACGTGGGGGAACACTGGGTGGAAGGAAATTTGTGGCTCCTCTCAGATTCCAGAACTTTCTGCCACAGAAATGTGAGGAACATGTGCCTTTTTAGCCAAATTTTGAGGTTTGCAAAGGATTGTGGCTAACAGAACCTGGTCCGAGCCACACAAGTAACCCCATCTTGGATTCCCCTAGGTCTCTAGTTTTCAGAAATGCACAGGTTTGGTATGTTTCCCTAGGTGGCGGCTGAGCTACAGGCCAAAATCTACAGGTCTGCACTTTGCAAAAAACACCTCTGTTTTCTTTCAAAAAATTGGATGTGTCCACGTTGCGCTTTGGTGCGTTTCCTGTCGCGGGCGCTAGGCCTACCCACACAAGTGAGGTATCATTTTTATCGAGAGATGTGGGGGAACGCTGGGTGGAAGGAAATTTGTGGCTCCTCTCAGATTCCAGTACTTTCTGCCACAGAAATGTGAGGAACATCTGTTTTTTTAGCCAAATTTTGAGGTTTGCAAAGGATTCTGGGTAACAGAACCTGGTCAGAGCCACACAAGTAACCCCATCTTGGATTCCGCTAGGTCTCTAGTTTTCAGAAATGCACAGGTTTGGTAGGTTTCCCTAGGTGGCGGCTGAGCTAGTGGCCAAAATCTACAGGTAGGCACTTTGCAAAAAACACCTCTGTTTTCTTTCAAAAATTTGGATGTGTCCACGTTGCGCTTTGGGGCGTTTCCTGTTGCGGTCGCTAGGCCTACCCACACAAGTGAGGTATCATTTTTAGCGAGAGACGTGGGGGAACGCTGGGTGGAAGGAAATTTGTGGCTCCTCTCAGATTCCAGAACTTTCTGCCACAGAAATGTGAGGAACATGTGTTTTTTTAGCCAAATTTTGAGGTTTGCAAAGGATTCTGGGTAACAGAACCTGGTCCGAGCCACACAAGTCACCCCATCTTGGATTCCCCATGGTCTCTAGTTTTCAGAAATGCACAGGTTTGGTAGGTTTCCCTAGGTGCCGGCTGAGCTACAGGCCAAAATCTACAGGTAGGCACTTTGCAAAAAACACCTCTGTTTTCTTTCAAAAAATTGGATGTGTCCACGTTGCGCTTTGCGGCGTTTCCTGTCGCGGGCGCTAGGCCTACCCACACAAGTGAGGTATCATTTTTATCGAGAGACGTGGGGGAACGCTGGGTGGAAGGAAATTTGTGGCTCCTCTCAGATTCCAGAACTTTCTGCCACAGAAATGTGAGGAACATGTGTTTTTTTAGCCAAATTTTGAGGTTTGCAAAGGATTCTGGGTAAGAGAACCTGGTCCGAGCCACACAAGTCACCCCATCATGTATTCCCCTAGGTCTCTAGTTTTCAGAAATGCACAGGTTTGGTAGGTTTCCCTAGGTGCCAGGCTGAGCTACAGGCCACAATCTACAGGTAGGCACTTTGCAAAAAACACCTCTGTTTTCTTTCAAAAAATTGGATGTGTCCACGTTGCGCTTTGGGGCGTTTCCTGTCGCGGGCGCTAGGCCTACCCACACAAGTGAGGTATCATTTTTATCGAGAGACGTGGGGGAACGCTGGGTGGAAGGAAATTTGTGGCTCCTCTCAGATTCCAGAACTTTCTGCCACAGAAATGTGAGGAACATCTGTTTTTTTAGCCAAATTTTGAGGTTTGCAAAGGATTCTGGGTAACAGAACCTGGTCCGAGCCACACAAGTCACCCCATCTTGGATTCCCCATGGTCTCTAGTTTTCAGAAATGGACAGGTTTGGTAGGTTTCCCTAGGTGGCGGCTGAGCTAGAGGCCAAAATCTACATGTAGGCACTTTGCAAAAAACACCTGTTTTCTTTAAAAAATGTGGATGTGTCCACGTTGCGCTTTGGGGCGTTTCCTGTCGCGGGCGCTAGGCCTACCCACACAAGTGAGGTATCATTTTTATCGGGAGACGTGGGGGAACGCTGGGTGGAAGGAAATTTGTGGCTCCTCTCAGATTCCAGAACTTTCTGCCACAGAAATGTGAGGAACATGTGTTTTTTTAGCCAAATTTTGAGGTTTGCAAAGGATTCTGGGTAACAGAACCTGGTCCGAACCACACAAGTCACCCCATCTTGGATTCCCCTAGGTCTCTAGTTTTCAGAAATGCACAGGTTTGATAGGTTTCCCTAGGTGCCGGCTGAGCTACAGGCCAAAACCTATAGGTAGGCACTTTGCAAAAAACACCTCTGTTTTCTTTCAAAAATTTGGATGTGTCCACGTTGCGCTTTGGGGCGTTTCCTGTTGCGGGCGCTACGCCTACTCACACAAGTGAGGTATCATTTTTATCGGGAGACGTGGGGGAACGCTGGGTGGAAGGAAATTTGTGGCTCCTCTCAGATTCCAGAACTTTCTGCCACAGAAATGTGAGGAACATGTGTTTTTTTAGCCAAATTTTGAGGTTTGCAAAGGATTCTGGGTAACAGAACCTGGTCCGAGCCACACAAGTCACCCCATCTTGGATTCCCCATGGTCTCTAGTTTTCAGAAATGCACAGGTTTGGTAGGTTTCCCTAGGTGCCGGCTGAGCTACAGGCCAAAATCTACAGGTAGGCACTTTGCAAAAAACACCTCTGTTTTCTTTCAAAAAATTGGATGTGTCCACGTTGCGCTTTGCGGCGTTTCCTGTCGCGGGCGCTAGGCCTACCCACACAAGTGAGGTATCATTTTTATCGAGAGACGTGGGGGAACGCTGGGTGGAAGGAAATTTGTGGCTCCTCTCAGATTCCAGAACTTTCTGCCACAGAAATGTGAGGAACATGTGTTTTTTTAGCCAAATTTTGAGGTTTGCAAAGGATTCTGGGTAAGAGAACCTGGTCCGAGCCACACAAGTCACCCCATCATGTATTCCCCTAGGTCTCTAGTTTTCAGAAATGCACAGGTTTGGTAGGTTTCCCTAGGTGCCAGGCTGAGCTACAGGCCACAATCTACAGGTAGGCACTTTGCAAAAAACACCTCTGTTTTCTTTCAAAAAATTGGATGTGTCCACGTTGCGCTTTGGGGCGTTTCCTGTCGCGGGCGCTAGGCCTACCCACACAAGTGAGGTATCATTTTTATCGAGAGACGTGGGGGAACGCTGGGTGGAAGGAAATTTGTGGCTCCTCTCAGATTCCAGAACTTTCTGCCACAGAAATGTGAGGAACATCTGTTTTTTTAGCCAAATTTTGAGGTTTGCAAAGGATTCTGGGTAACAGAACCTGGTCCGAGCCACACAAGTCACCCCATCTTGGATTCCCCATGGTCTCTAGTTTTCAGAAATGGACAGGTTTGGTAGGTTTCCCTAGGTGGCGGCTGAGCTAGAGGCCAAAATCTACATGTAGGCACTTTGCAAAAAACACCTGTTTTCTTTAAAAAATGTGGATGTGTCCACGTTGCGCTTTGGGGCGTTTCCTGTCGCGGGCGCTAGGCCTACCCACACAAGTGAGGTATCATTTTTATCGGGAGACGTGGGGGAACGCTGGGTGGAAAGAAATTTGTGGCTCCTCTCAGATTCCAGAACTTTCTGCCACAGAAATGTGAGGAACATGTGTTTTTTTAGCCAAATTTTGAGGTTTGCAAAGGATTCTGGGTAACAGAACCTGGTCCGAACCACACAAGTCACCCCATCTTGGATTCCCCTAGGTCTCTAGTTTTCAGAAATGCACAGGTTTGATAGGTTTCCCTAGGTGCCGGCTGAGCTACAGGCCAAAACCTATAGGTAGGCACTTTGCAAAAAACACCTCTGTTTTCTTTCAAAAATTTGGATGTGTCCACGTTGCGCTTTGGGGCGTTTCCTGTTGCGGGCGCTACGCCTACTCACACAAGTGAGGTATCATTTTTATCGGGAGACGTGGGGGAACGCTGGGTGGAAGGAAATGTGTGGCTCCTCTCAGATTCCAGAACTTTCTGCCACAGAAATGTGAGGAACATATGTTTTTTTAGCCAAATTTTGAGGTTTGCAAAGGATTCTGGGTAAGAGAACCTGGTCCGAGCCACACAAGTCACCCCATCATGGATTCCCCTAGGTCTCTAGTTTTCAGAAATGCACAGGTTTGGTAGGTTTCCCTAGGTGCCGGCTGAGCTACAGGCCACAATCTACAGGTAGGCACTTTGCAAAAAACACCTCTGTTTTCTTTCAAAAAATTGGATGTGTCCACGTTGCGCTTTGGGGCGTTTCCTGTCGCGGGCGCTAGGCCTACCCACACAAGTGAGGTATCATTTTTATCGAGAGACGTGGGGGAACGCTGGGTGGAAGGAAATTTGTGGCTCCTCTCAGATTCCAGAACTTTCTGCCACAGAAATGTGAGGAACATCTGTTTTTTTAGCCAAATTTTGAGGTTTGCAAAGGATTCTGGGTAACAGAACCTGGTCCGAGCCACACAAGTCACCCCATCTTGGATTCCCCATGGTCTCTAGTTTTCAGAAATGGACAGGTTTGGTAGGTTTCCCTAGGTGGCGGCTGAGCTAGAGGCCAAAATCTACATGTAGGCACTTTGCAAAAAACACCTGTTTTCTTTAAAAAATTTGGATGTGTCCACGTTGCGCTTTGGGGCGTTTCCTGTCGCGGGCGCTAGGCCTACCCACACAAGTGAGGTATCATTTTTATCGGGAGACGTGGGGGAACGCTGGGTGGAAGGAAATTTGTGGCTCCTCTCAGATTCTAGAACTTTCTGCCACAGAAATGTGAGGAACATCTGTTTTTTTAGCCAAATTTTGAGGTTTGCAAAGGATTCTGGGTAACAGAACCTGGTCCGAACCACACAAGTCATCCCATCTTGGATCCCCTAGGTCTCTAGTTTTCAGAAATGCACAGGTTTGGTAGGTTTCCCTAGGTGGCGGCTGAGCTACAGGCCAAAATCTACAGGTAGGCACTTTGCAAAAAACACCTCTGTTTTCTTTCAAAAATTTGGATGTGTCCACGTTGCGCTTTGGGGCGTTTCCTGTCGCGGGCTCTAGTCCTACCCACACAAGTGAAGTATCATTTTTATCGGGAGACGTGGGGGAACGCTGGGTGGAAGGTAATTTGTGGCTCCTCTCAGATTCCAGAACTTTCTGCCACAGAAATGTGAGGAACATGTGTTTTTTTAACCAAAGTTTGAGGTTTGCAAAGGATTCTGGGTAAGAGAACCTGGTCCGAGCCACACAAGTCACCCCATCATGGATTCCCCTAGGTCTCTAGTTTTCAGAAATGCACAGGTTTGGTAGGTTTCCCTAGGTGCCGGCTGAGCTACAGGCCACAATCTACAGGTAGGCACTTTGCAAAAAAAACCTGTTTTCTTTCAAAAAATTGGATGTGTCCACGTTGCGCTTTGGGGCGTTTCCTGTCGCGGGCGCTAGGCCTACCCACACAAGTGAGGTATCATTTTTATCGAGAGACGTGGGGGAACTCTGGGTGGAAGGAAATTTGTGGCTCCTCTCAGATTCCAGAACTTTCTGCCACAGAAATGTGAGGAACATGTTTTTTTTTAGCCAAATTCTGAGGTTTGCAAAGGATTCTGGGTAACAGAACCTGGTCCGAGCCACACAAGCCACCCCATCTTGGATTCCCCTAGGTCTCTAGTTTTCAGAAATGCACAGGTTTGGTAGGTTTCCCTAGATGGCGGCTGAGCTACAGGCCAAAATCTACAGGTAGGCACTTTGCCAAAAACACCTCTGTTGTCTTTCAAAAATTTGGATGTGTCCACGCTGCGCTTTGGGGCGTTTCCTGTCGCGGGCGCTAGGCCTACCCACACCAGTGAGGTATCATTTTTATCGGGAGACGTGGGGGAACGCTGGGTGGAAGGAAATTTGTGGCTCCTCTCAGATTCCAGAACTTTCTGCCACAGAAATGTGAGGAACATGTGTTTTTTTAGCCAAATTTTGAGGTTTGCAAAGGATTCTGGGTAACAGAACCTGGTCCGAGCCACACAAGTCACCCCATCTTGGATTCCCCTAGATCTCTAGTTTTCAGAAATGCACAGGTTTGGTAGGTTTCCCTCGGTGGCAGGTGAGCTACAGGCCAAAATCTACAGGTAGGCACTTTGCAAAAAACACCTCTGTTTTCTTTCAAAAATTTGGATGTGTCCACGTTGCGCTTTGGGGTGTTTCCTGTTGCGGGCGCTAGGCCTACCCACACAAGTGAGGTATCATTTTTATCGGGAGACGTGGGGGAACGCTGGGTGGAAGGAAATTTGTGGCTACTCTCAGATTCCAGAACTTTCTGCCACAGAAATGTGAGGAACATGTGTTTTTTTAGCCAAATTTTGAGGTTTGCAAAGGATTCTGGGTAACAGAACCTGGTCCGAGCCACACAAGTCACCCCATCTTGGATTCCCCTAGGTCTTTTGTTTTCAGAAATGCACAGGTTTGGTAGGTTTCCCTAGTTGGCGGCTGAGCTACAGGCCAAAATCTACAGGTAGGCACTTTGCAAAAAACACCTCTGTTTTCTTTAAAAAATGTGGATGTGTCCACGTTGCGCTTTGGGGCGTTTCCTGTCGTGGGCGCTAGGCCTACCCACACAAGTGAGGTATCATTTTTATCAGGAGACGTGGCGGAACGCTGGGTGGAAGGAAATTTGTGGCTCCTCTCAGATTCCAGTACTTTCTGCCACAGAAATGTGAGGAACATCTGTTTTTTTAGTCAAATTTTGAGGTTTGCAAAGGATTCTGGGTAACAGAACCTGGTCAGAGCCACACAAGTAACCCCATCTTGGATTCCGCTAGGTCTCTAGTTTTCAGAAATGCACAGGTTTGGTAGGTTTCCCTAGGTGGCGGCTGTTCTAGTGGCCAAAATCTACAGGTAGGCACTTTGCAAAAAACACCTCTGTTTTCTTTCAAAAATTTGGATGTGTCCACGTTGCGCTTTGGGGCGTTTCCTGTTGCGGTCGCTAGGCCTACCCACACAAGTGAGGTATCATTTTTAGCGAGAGACGTGGGGGAACGCTGGGTGGAAGGAAATTTGTGGCTCCTCTCAGATTCTAGAACTTCCTGCCACAGAAATGTGAGGAACATGTGTTTTTTTAGCCAAATTTTGAGGTTTGCAAAGGATTCTGGGTAACAGAACCTGGTCCGAGCCACACAAGTCACCCCATCTTGGATTCCCCATGGTCTCTAGTTTTCAGAAATGCAGAGGTTTGGTAGGTTTCCCTAGGTGCCGGCTGAGCTACAGGCCTAAATCTACAGGTAGGCACTTTGCAAAAAACACCTCTGTTTTCTTTCAGAAATTTGGAGGTGTCCACGTTGCGCTTTGGGGCGTTTCCTGTTGCGGGCGCTACGCCTACCCACACAAGTGAGGTATCATTTTTATCGGGAGACGTGGGGGAACGCTGGGTGGAAGGAAATTTGTGGCTCCTCTCAGATTCCAGAACTTTCTGCCACAGAAATGTGAGGAACATGTGTTTTTTTAGCCAAATTTTGAGGTTTGCAAAGGATTCTGGGTAACAGAACCTGGTCCGAGCCACACAAGTCACCCCATCTTGGATTCTCCTAGGTCTCTAGTTTTCAGAAATGCACAGGTTTGGTAGGTTTCCCTAGGTGGCGGCTGAGCTACAGGCCAAAATCTACAGGTAGGCACTTTGCAAAAAACACCTCTGTTTTCTTTCAAAAAATTGGATGTGTCCACGTTGCGCTTTGGGGCGTTTCCTGTCGCGGGCGCTAGGCCTACCCACACAAGTGAGGTATCATTTTTATCGAGAGACGTGGGGGAACGCTGGGTGGAAGGAAATTTGTGGCTCCTCTCAGATTCCAGAACTTTCTGCCACAGAAATGTGAGGAACATGTGTTTTTTTAGCCAAATTTTGAGGTTTGCAAAGGATTCTGGGTAAGAGAACCTGGTCCGAGCCACACAAGTCACCCCATCATGGATTCCCCTAGGTCTCTAGTTTTCAGAAATGCACAGGTTTGGTAGGTTTCCCTAGGTGGCGGCTGAGCTACAGACCAAAATCTACAGGTAGGCACTTTGCAAAAAACACCTCTGTTTTCTTTCAAAAAATTGGATGTGTCCACGTTGCGCTTTGGGGCGTTTCCTGTCGCGGGCGCTAGGCCTACCCACACAAGTGAGGTATCATTTTTATCGAGAGACGTGGGGGAACGCTGGGTGGAAGGAAATTTGTGGCTCCTCTCAGATTCCAGAACTTTCTGCCACAGAAATGTGAGGAACATGTTTTTTTTTAGCCAAATTTTGAGGTTTGCAAAGGATTCTGGGTAACAGAACCTGGTCCGAGCCACACAAGTCACCCCATCTTGGATTCCCCTAGGTCTCTAGTTTTCAGAAATGCACAGGTTTGGTAGGTTTCCCTAGGTGGCGGCTGAGCTACAGGCCAAAATCTACAGGTAGGCACTTTGCAAAAAACACCTCTGTTTTCTTTCAAAAATTTGGATGTGTCCACGTTGCGCTTTGGGGCGTTTCCTGTCGCGGGCGCTAGGCCTACCCACACCAGTGAGGTATCATTTTTATCGGGAGACGTGGGGGGAATGCTGGGTGGAAGGAAATTTGTGGCTCCTCTCAGATTCCAGAACTTTCTGCCACAGAAATGTGAGGAACATGTTTTTTTTTAGCCAAATTTTGAGGTTTGGAAAGGATTCTGGGTAACAGAACCTGGTCCGAGCCACACAAGTCACCCCATCTTGGATTCCCCTAGGTCTCTAGTTTTCAGAAATGCACAGGTCTGGTAGGTTTCCCTAGGTGGCGGCTGAGCTACAGGCCAAAATCTACAGGTAGGCACTTTGCAAAAAACACCTGTTTTGTTTCAAAAATTTGGATGTGTCCACGTTGCGCTTTGGGGCGTTTCCTGTCGCGGGCGCTAAGCCTACCCACACAAGTGAGGTATCATTTTTATTGGGAGACGTGGGGGAACGCTGGGTGGAAGGAAATTTGTGGCTCCTCTCAGATTCCAGAACTTTCTGCCACAGAAATGTGAGGAACATGTGTTTTTTTAGCCAAATTTTGAGGTTTGCAAAGGATTCTGGGTAACAGAACCTGGTCCGAACCACACAAGTCACCCCATCTTGGATTCCCCATGGTCTCTAGTTTTCAGAAATGCACAGGTTTGGTAGGTTTCCCTAGGTGCCAGGCTGAGCTACAGGCCAAAATCTACAGGAAGGCACTTTGCAAAAAACACCTCTGTTTTCTTTAAAAAATTTGGATGTGTCCACGTTGCGCTTTGGGGCGTTTCCTGTCGCGGGCGCTAGGCCTACCCACACAAGTAAGGTATAATTTTTATCGGGAGACGTGGGGGAACGCTGGGTGGAAGGAAATTTGTGGCTCCTCTCAGATTCCAGAACTTTCTGCCACAGAAATGTGAGGAACATGTGTTTTTTTAGCCAAATTTTGAGGTTTGCAAAGGATTCTGGGTAAGAGAACCTGGTCCGAGCCACACAAGTCACCCCATCTTGGATTACCCTAGGTCTCTAGTTTTCAGAAATGCACAGGTTTGGTAGGATTCCCTAGGTGCCGGCTGAGCTACAGGCCAAAATCTACAGGTAGGCACTTTGCAAAAAACACCTCTGTTTTCTTTCAAAAATTTGGATGTGTCCACGTTGCGCTTTGGGGCGTTCCCTGTCGCGGGCGCTAGGCCTACCCACACAAGTGAGGTATCATTTCTATCGGGAGACGTGGGGGAACGCTGGGTGGAAGGAAATTTGTGGCTCCTCTCAGATTCCAGAACTTTCTGCCACAGAAATGTGAGGAACATGTGCCTTTTTAGCCAAATTTTGAGGTTTGCAAAGGATTGTGGGTAACAGAACCTGGTCCGAGCCACACAAGTAACCCCATCTTGGATTCCCCTAGGTCTCTAGTTTTCAGAAAGGCACAGGTTTGGTATGTTTCCCTAGGTGGCGGCTGAGCTACAGGCCAAAATCTACAGGTCTGCACTTTGCAAAAAACACCTCTGTTTTCTTTCAAAAAATTGGATGTGTCCACGTTGCGCTTTGGGGCGTTTCCTGTCGCGGGCGCTAGGCCTACCCACACAAGTGAGGTATCATTTTTATCGAGAGACGTGGGGGAACGCTGGGTGGAAGGAAATTTGTGGCTCCTCTCAGATTCCAGAACTTTCTGCAACAGAAATGTGAGGAACATGTGTTTTTTTAGCAACATTTTGAGGTTTGCAAAGGATTCTGGGTAACAGAACCTGGTCCGAGCCACACAAGTCACCCCATCTTGGATTCCCCTAGGTCTCTAGTTTTCAGAAATGCTCAGGTTTGGTAGGTTTCCCTAGGTGCCAGGCTGAGCTACAGGCCAAAATCTACAGGAAGGCACTTTGCAAAAAACACCTCTGTTTTCCTTCAAATATTTGGATGTGTCCACGTTGCGCTTTGGGGCGTTTCCTGTCACGGGCGCTAGGCCTACCCACACAAGTGAGGTATCATTTTTATCGGGAGACGTGGGGGAACGCTGGGTGGAAGAAAATTTGTGGTTCCTCTCACATTCCAGAACTTTCTGCCACAGAATTGTGAGGAACATGTGTTTTTTTAGCCAAATTTTGAGGTTTGCAAAGGATTGTGGGTAACAGAACCTGGTCCGAGCCACACAAGTCACCCCATCTTGGATTCCCCATGGTCTCTAGTTTTCAGAAAATGCACAGGTTTGGTAGGTTTCCCTAGGTGCCAGGCTGAGCTACAGGCCAAAATCTACAGGAAGGCACTTTGCAAAAAACACCTCTGTTTTCTTTCAAAAATTTGGATGTGTCCACGTTGCGCTTTGGGGCGTTTCCTGTCGCGGGCGCTAGGCCTACCCACACAAGTAAGGTATCATTTTTATCGGGAGACGTGGGGGAACGCTGGGTGGAAGGAAATTTGTGGCTCCTCTCAGATTCCAGAACTTTCTGCCACAGAAATGTGAGGAACATGTTTTTTTTTAGCCAAATTTTGAGGTTTGCAAAGGATTCTGGGTAACAGAACCTGGTCCGAGCCACACAAGTCACCCCATCTTGGATTCCCCTACGTCTCTAGTTTTCAGAAATGCACAGGTTTGGTAGGTTTTCCTAGGTGGCGGCTGAGCTACAGGCCAAAATCTACAGGTAGGCACTTTGCAAAAACACCTCTGTTTTCTTTAAAAAATTTGGATGTGTCCACGTTGCGCTTTGGGGCGTCTGCTGTCGCGGGCGCTAGGCCTACCCACACAAGTGAGGTACCATTTTTATCGGAAGATGTGGTGGAACGCTGGGTGGAAGGAAATTTGTGGCTCCTCTCAGATTCCAGAACTTTCTGCCACAGAAATGTGAGGAACATGTGTTTTATTTGCCAAATTTTGAGGTTTGCAAAGGATTCTGGGTAACAGAACCTGGTCAGAGCCACACAAGTCACCCCATCTTGGATTCTGCTAGGTCTCTAGTTTTCAGAAATGCACAGGTTTGGTAGGTTTCCCTAGGTGCCGGCTGAGCTAGTGGCCAAAATCTACAGGTAGGCACTTTGCAAAAAACACCTCTGTTTTCTTTCAAAAATTTGGATGTGTCCACGTTGCGCTTTGGGGCGTTTCCTGTCGCGGGCGCTAGGCCTACCCACACAAGTGAGGTATCATTTTTATCGGGAGACGTGGGGGAACGCTGGGTGGAAGGAAATTTGTGGCTCCTCTCAAGATTCCAGAACTTTCTGCCACAGAAATGTGAGGAACATGTGTTTTTTTAGCCAAATTTTGAGGTTTGCAAAGGATTCTGGGTAACAGAACCTGGTCCGAGCCACACAAGTTACCCCATCTTGGATTCCCCTAGGTCTCTAGTTTTCAGAAATGCACCTGTTTGGTAGGTTTCCCTAGGTGGCGGCTGAGCTACAGGCCACAATCTACAGGTAGGCACTTTGCTAAAAACACCTCTGTTTTCTTTAAAAAATTTAGATGTGTCCACGTTGCGCTTTGGGGCGTTTCCTGTCGTGGGCGCTAGGCCTACCCACACAAGTGAGGTATCATTTTTATCGGGAGACGTGGGGGAACGCTGGGTGGAAGGAAATTTGTGGCTCCTCTCAGATTCCAGAACTTTCTGCCACAGAAATGTGAGGAACATCTGTTTTTTTAGCCAAATTTTGAGGTTTGCAAAGGATTCTGGGTAACAGAACCTGGTCAGAGCCACACAACTCACCCCATCTTGGATTCCGCTAGGTCTCTAGTTTTCAGAAATGCACAGGTTTGGTAGGTTTCCCTAGGTGGCGGCTGAGCTAGTGGCCAAAATCTACAGGTAGGCACTTTCCAAAAAACACCTCTGTTTTCTTTCAAAAATTTGGATGTGTCCATGTTGCGCTTTGGGGCGTTTCCTGTCGCGGGCGCTAGGCCTACCCACACAAGTGAGGTATAATTTTTATCGGGAGACGTGGGGGAACGCTGGGTGGAAGGAAATTTGTGGCTCCTCTCAGATTCCAGAACTTTCTGCCACAGAAATGTGAGGAACATCTGTTTTTTTAGCCAAATTTTGAGGTTTGCAAAGGATTCTGGGTAACAGAACCTGGTCCGAGCCACACAAGTCACCCCATCTTGGATTCCCTATGGTCTCTAGTTTTCAGAAATGGACAGGTTTGGTAGGTTTCCCTAGGTGGCGGCTGAGCTAGAGGCCAAAATCTACATGTAGGCACTTTGCAAAAAACACCTGTTTTCTTTCAAACATTTGGATGTGTCCACGTTGCGCTTTGGGGCGTTTCCTGTCGCGGGCGCTAGGCCTACCCACACAAGTGAGGTATCATTTTTATCGGGAGACATGGGGGAACGCTGGGTGTATTGAAATTTGTGGCTCCTCTCAGATTCCAGAACTTTCTGCCACAGAAATGTGAGTAACATGTGTTTTTTTAGCCAAATTTTGAGGTTTGCAAAGGATTCTGGGTAACAGAACCTGGTCCGAACCACACAAGTCACCCCATCTTGGATTCCCCTAGGTCTCTAGTTTTCAGAAATGCACAGGTTTGGTAGGTTTCCCTAGGTGCCGGCTGAGCTACAGGCCAAAACCTACAGGTAGGCACTTTGCAAAAAAAACCTCTGTTTTCTTTCAAATATTTGGATGTGTCCACGTTGCGCTTTGGGGCGTTTCCTGTTGCGGGCGCTATGCCTACCCACACAAGTGAGGTATCATTTTTATCGGGAGACGTGGGGGAACGCTGGGTGGAAGGAAATGTGTGGCTCCTCTCAGATTCCAGAACTTTCTGCCACAGAAATGTGAGGAACATATGTTTTTTTAGCCAAATTTTGAGGTTTGCAAAGGATTCTGGGTAAGAGAACCTGGTCCGAGCCACACAAGTCACCCCATCATGGATTCCCCTAGGTCTCTAGTTGTCAGAAATGCACAGGTTTGATAGGTTTCCCTAGGTGCCGGCTGAGCTACAGGCCACAATCTACAGGTAGGCACTTTGCAAAAAACACCTCTGTTTTCTTTAAAAAAATTGGATGTGTCCACGTTGCGCTTTGGGGCGTTTCCTGTCGCGGGCGCTAGGCCTACCCACACAAGTGAGGTATCATTTTTATCGAGAGACGTGGGGGAACGCTGGGTGGAAGGAAATTTGTGGCTCCTCTCTGATTCCAGAACTTTCTGCCACAGAAATGTGAGGAACATCTGTATTTTTAGCCAAATTTTGAGGTTTGCAAAGGATTCTGGGTAACAGAACCTGGTCCGAGCCACACAAGTCACCCCATCTTGGATTCCCCATGGTCTCTAGTTTTCAGAAATGGACAGGTTTGGTAGGTTTCCCTAGGTGGCGGCTGAGCTAGAGGCCAAAATCTACATGTAGGCACTTTGCAAAAAACACCTGTTTTCTTTCAAAAATTTGGATGTCTCCACGTTGCGCTTTGGGGCGTTTCCTGTCGCGGGCGCTAGGCCTACCCACACAAGTGAGGTATCATTTTTATCGGGAGACGTGGGGGAACGCTGGGTGGAAGGAAATTTGTGGCTCCTCTCAGATTCCAGAACTTTCTGCCACAGAAATGTGAGGAACATCTGTTTTTTTAGCCAAATTTTGAGGTTTGCAAAGGATTCTGGGTAACAGAACCTGGTCCGAACCACACAAGTCATCCCATCTTGGATCCCCTAGGTCTCTAGTTTTCAGAAATGCACAGGTTTGGTAGGTTTCCCTAGGTGCCGGCTGAGCTACAGGCCAAAATCTACAGGTAGGCACTTTGCAAAAAACACCTCTGTTTTCTTTCAAAAATTTGGATGTGTCCACGTTGCGCTTTGGGGCGTTTCCTGTCGCGGGCTCTAGTCCTACCCACACAAGTGAGGTATCATTTTTATCGGGAGACGTGGGGGAACGCTGGGTGGAATGTAATTTGTGGCTCCTCTCAGATTCCAGAACTTTCTGCCACAGAAATGTGAGGAACATGTGTTTTTTTAGCCAAAGTTTGAGGTTTGCAAAGGATTCTGGGTAAGAGAACCTGGTCCGAGCCACACAAGTCACCCCATCATGGATTCCCCTAGGTCTCTAGTTTTCAGAAATGCACAGGTTTGGTAGGTTTCCCTAGGTGCCGGCTGAGCTACAGGCCACAATCTACAGGTAGGCACTTTGCAAAAAAAAACTGTTTTCTTTCAAAAAATTGGATGTGTCCACGTTGCGCTTTGGGGCGTTTCCTGTCGCGGGCGCTAGGCCTACCCACACAAGTGAGGTATCATTTTTATCGAGAGACGTGGGGGAACGCTGGGTGGAAGGAAATTTGTGGCTCCTCTCAGATTCCAGAACTTTCTGCCACAGAAATGTGAGGAACATGTGTTTTTTTAACCAAATTTTGAGGTTTGCAAAGGATTCTGGGTAACAGAACCTGGTCCGAGCCACACAAGCCACCCCATCTTGGATTCCCCTAGGTCTCTAGTTTTCAGAAATGCACAGGTTTGGTAGGTTTCCCTAGATGGCGGCTGAGCTACAGGCCAAAATCTACAGGTAGGCACCTTGCCAAAAACACCCCTGTTTTCTTTCAAAAAATTGGATGTGTCCACGTTGCGCTTTGGGGCGTTTCCTGTCGCGGGCGCTAGGCCTACCCACACAAGTGAGGTATCATTTTTATCGAGAGACGTGGGGGAACGCTGGGTGGAAGGAAATTTGTGGCTCCTCTCAGATTCCAGAACTTTCTGCCACAGAAATGTGAGGAACATGTTTTTTTTTAGCCAAATTTTGAGGTTTGCAAAGGATTCTGGGTAACAGAACCTGGTCCGAGCCACACAAGCCACCCCATCTTGGATTCCCCTAGGTCTCTAGTTTTCAGAAATGCACAGGTTTGGTAGGTTTCCCTAGATGGCGGCTGAGCTACAGGCCAAAATCTACAGGTAGGCACCTTGCCAAAAACACCTCTGTTGTCTTTCAAAAATTTGGATGTGTCCACGTTGCGCTTTGGGGCGTTTCCTGTCGCGGGCGCTAGGCCTACCCACACAAGTGAGGTATCATTTTTATCGGGAGACGTGGGGGAACGCTGGGTGTAAGGAAATTTGTGGCTCCTCTCAGATTCCAGAACTTTCTGCCACAGAAATGTGAGTAACATGTGTTTTTTTAGCCAAATTTTGAGGTTTGCAAAGGATTCTGGGTAACAGAACCTGGTCCGAACCACACAAGTCACCCCATCTTGGATTCCCCTAGGTCTCTAGTTTTCAGAAATGCACAGGTTTGGTAGGTTTCCCTAGGTGCCGGCTGAGCTACAGGCCAAAACCTACAGGTAGGCACTTTGCAAAAAACACCTCTGTTTTCTTTCAAAAATTTGGATGTGTCCACGTTGCGCTTTGGGGCGTTTCCTGTTGCGGGCGCTACGCCTACCCACACAAGTGAGGTATCATTTTTATCGGGAGACGTGGGGGAACGCTGGGTGGAAGGAAATGTGTGGCTCCTCTCAGATTCCAGAACTTTCTGCCACAGAAATGTGAGGAACATATGTTTTTTTAGCCAAATTTTGAGGTTTGCAAAGGATTCTGGGTAACAGAACCTGGTCAGAGCCACACAACTCACCCCATCTTGGATTCCGCTAGGTCTCTAGTTTTCAGAAATGCACAGGTTTGGTAGGTTTCCCAAGGTGGCGGCTGAGCTAGTGGCCAAAATCTACAGGTAGGCACTTTCCAAAAAACACCTCTGTTTTCTTTCAAAAATTTGGATGTGTCCATGTTGCGCTTTGGGGCGTTTCCTGTCGCGGGCGCTAGGCCTACCCACACAAGTGAGGTATCATTTTTATCGGGAGACGTGGGGGAACGCTGGGTGGAAGGAAATTTGTGGCTCCTCTCAGATTCCAGAACTTTCTGCCACAGAAATGTGAGGAACATCTGTTTTTTTAGCCAAATTTTGAGGTTTGCAAAGGATTCTGGGTAACAGAACCTGGTCCGAGCCACACAAGTCACCCCATCTTGGATTTCCTATGGTCTCTAGTTTTCAGAAATGGACAGGTTTGGTAGGTTTCCCTAGGTGGCGGCTGAGCTAGAGGCCAAAATCTACATGTAGGCACTTTGCAAAAAACACCTGTTTTCTTTCAAAAATTTGGATGTGTCCACGTTGCGCTTTGGGGCGTTTCCTGTCGCGGGCGCTAGGCCTACCCACACAAGTGAGGTATCATTTTTATCGGGAGACGTGGGGGAACGCTGGGTGTAAGGAAATTTGTGGCTCCTCTCAGATTCCAGAACTTTCTGCCACAGAAATGTGAGTAACATGTGTTTTTTTAGCCAAATTTTGAGGTTTGCAAAGGATTCTGGGTAACAGAACCTGGTCCGAACCACACAAGTCACCCCATCTTGGATTCCCCTAGGTCTCTAGTTTTCAGAAATGCACAGGTTTGGTAGGTTTCCCTAGGTGCCGGCTGAGCTACAGGCCAAAACCTACAGGTAGGCACTTTGCAAAAAACACCTCTGTTTTCTTTCAAAAATTTGGATGTGTCCACGTTGCGCTTTGGGGCGTTTCCTGTTGCGGGCGCTATGCCTACCCACACAAGTGAGGTATCATTTTTATCGGGAGACGTGGGGGAACGCTGGGTGGAAGGAAATGTGTGGCTCCTCTCAGATTCCAGAACTTTCTGCCACAGAAATGTGAGGAACATATGTTTTTTTAGCCAAATTTTGAGGTTTGCAAAGGATTCTGGGTAAGAGAACCTGGTCCGAGCCACACAAGTCACCCCATCATGGATTCCCCTAGGTCTCTAGTTTTCAGAAATGCACAGGTTTGATAGGTTTCCCTAGGTGCCGGCTGAGCTACAGGCCACAATCTACAGGTAGGCACTTTGCAAAAAACACCTCTGTTTTCTTTCAAAAAATTGGATGTGTCCACGTTGCGCTTTGGGGCGTTTCCTGTCGCGGGCGCTAGGCCTACCCACACAAGTGAGGTATCATTTTTATCGAGAGACGTGGGGGAACGCTGGGTGGAAGGAAATTTGTGGCTCCTCTCTGATTCCAGAACTTTCTGCCACAGAAATGTGAGGAACATCTGTTTTTTTAGCCAAATTTTGAGGTTTGCAAAGGATTCTGGGTAACAGAACCTGGTCCGAGCCACACAAGTCACCCCATCTTGGATTCCCTATGGTCTCTAGTTTTCAGAAATGGACAGGTTTGGTAGGTTTCCCTAGGTGGCGGCTGAGCTAGAGGCCAAAATCTACATGTAGGCACTTTGCAAAAAACACCTGTTTTCTTTCAAAAATTTGGATGTGTCCACGTTGCGCTTTGGGGCGTTTCCTGTCGCGGGCGCTAGGCCTACCCACACAAGTGAGGTATCATTTTTATCGGGAGACGTGGGGGAACGCTGGGTGTAAGGAAATTTGTGGCTCCTCTCAGATTCCAGAACTTTCTGCCACAGAAATGTGAGTAACATGTGTTTTTTTAGCCAAATTTTGAGGTTTGCAAAGGATTCTGGGTAACAGAACCTGGTCCGAACCACACAAGTCACCCCATCTTGGATTCCCCTAGGTCTCTAGTTTTCAGAAATGCACAGGTTTGGTAGGTTTCCCTAGGTGCCGGCTGAGCTACAGGCCAAAACCTACAGGTAGGCACTTTGCAAAAAACACCTCTGTTTTCTTTCAAAAATTTGGATGTGTCCACGTTGCGCTTTGGGGCGTTTCCTGTTGCGGGCGCTATGCCTACCCACACAAGTGAGGTATCATTTTTATCGGGAGACGTGGGGGAACGCTGGGTGGAAGGAAATGTGTGGCTCCTCTCAGATTCCAGAACTTTCTGCCACAGAAATGTGAGGAACATATGTTTTTTTAGCCAAATTTTGAGGTTTGCAAAGGATTCTGGGTAAGAGAACCTGGTCCGAGCCACACAAGTCACCCCATCATGGATTCCCCTAGGTCTCTAGTTTTCAGAAATGCACAGGTTTGATAGGTTTCCCTAGGTGCCGGCTGAGCTACAGGCCACAATCTACAGGTAGGCACTTTGCAAAAAACACCTCTGTTTTCTTTCAAAAAATTGGATGTGTCCACGTTGCGCTTTGGGGCGTTTCCTGTCGCGGGCGCTAGGCCTACCCACACAAGTGAGGTATCATTTTTATCGAGAGACGTGGGGGAACGCTGGGTGGAAGGAAATTTGTGGCTCCTCTCTGATTCCAGAACTTTCTGCCACAGAAATGTGAGGAACATCTGTTTTTTTAGCCAAATTTTGAGGTTTGCAAAGGATTCTGGGTAACAGAACCTGGTCCGAGCCACACAAGTCACCCCATCTTGGATTCCCCATGGTCTCTAGTTTTCAGAAATGGACAGGTTTGGTAGGTTTCCCTAGGTGGCGGCTGAGCTAGAGGCCAAAATCTACATGTAGGCACTTTGCAAAAAACACCTGTTTTCTTAAAAAAATTTGGATGTGTCCACGTTGCGCTTTGGGGCGTTTCCTGTCGCGGGCGCTAGGCCTACCCACACAAGTGAGGTATCATTTTTATCGAGAGACGTGGGGGAACGCTGGGTGGAAGGAAATTTGTGGCTCCTCTCAGATTCCAGAACTTTCTGCCACAGAAATGTGAGGAACATGTTTTTTTTTAGCCAAATTTTGAGGTTTGCAAAGGATTCTGGGTAACAGAACCTGGTCCGAACCACACAAGTCACCCCATCTTGGATTCCCCTAGGTCTCTAGTTTTCAGAAATGCACAGGTTTGGTAGGTTTCCCTAGGTGCCGGCTGAGCTACAGGCCAAAACCTACAGGTAGGCACTTTGCAAAAAACACCTCTGTTTTCTTTCAAAAATTTGGATGTGTCCACGTTGCGCTTTTGGGCGTTTCCTGTTGCGGGCGCTATGCCTACCCACACAAGTGAGGTATCATTTTTATCGGGAGACGTGGGGGAACGCTGGGTGGAAGGAAATGTGTGGCTCCTCTCAGATTCCAGAACTTTCTGCCACAGAAATGTGAGGAACATATGTTTTTTTAGCCAAATTTTGAGGTTTGCAAAGGATTCTGGGTAAGAGAACCTGGTCCGAGCTACACAAGTCACCCCATCATGGATTCCCCTAGGTCTCTAGTTTTCAGAAATGCACAGGTTTGATAGGTTTCCCTAGGTGCCGGCTGAGCTACAGGTCACAATCTACAGGTAGGCACTTTGCAAAAAACACCTCTGTTTTCTTTCAAAAAATTGGATGTGTCCACGTTGCGCTTTGGGGCGTTTCCTGTCGCGGGCGCTAGGCCTACCCACACAAGTGAGGTATCATTTTTATCGGGAGACGTGGGGGAACGCTGGGTGGAAGGAAATTTGTGGCTCCTCTCAGATTCCAGAACTTTCTGCCACAGAAATGTGAGGAACATCTGTTTTTTTAGCCAAATTTTGAGGTTTGCAAAGGATTCTGGGTAACAGAACCTGGTCCGAACCACACAAGTCATCCCATCTTGGATCCCCTAGGTCTCTAGTTTTCAGAAATGCACAGGTTTGGTAGGTTTCCCTAGGTGCCGGCTGAGCTACAGGCCAAAATCTACAGGTAGGCACTTTGCAAAAAACACCTCTGTTTTCTTTCAAAAATTTGGATGTGTCCACGTTGCGCTTTGGGGCGTTTCCTGTCGCGGGCTCTAGTCCTACCCACACAAGTGAGGTATCATTTTTATCGGGAGACGTGGGGGAACGCTGGGTGGAATGTAATTTGTGGCTCCTCTCAGATTCCAGAACTTTCTGCCACAGAAATGTGAGGAACATGTGTTTTTTTAGCCAAAGTTTGAGGTTTGCAAAGGATTCTGGGTAAGAGAACCTGGTCCGAGCCACACAAGTCACCCCATCATGGATTCCCCTAGGTCTCTAGTTTTCAGAAATGCACAGGTTTGGTAGGTTTCCCTAGGTGCCGGCTGAGCTACAGGCCACAATCTACAGGTAGGCACTTTGCAAAAAAAACCTGTTTTCTTTCAAAAAATTGGATGTGTCCACGTTGCGCTTTGGGGCGTTTCCTGTCGCGGGCGCTAGGCCTACCCACACAAGTGAGGTATCATTTTTATCGAGAGACGTGGGGGAACGCTGGGTGGAAGGAAATTTGTGGCTCCTCTCAGATTCCAGAACTTTCTGCCACAGAAATGTGAGGAACATGTTTTTTTTTAGCCAAATTTTGAGGTTTGCAAAGGATTCTGGGTAACAGAACCTGGTCCGAGCCACACAAGCCACCCCATCTTGGATTCCCCTAGGTCTCTAGTTTTCAGAAATGCACAGGTTTGGTAGGTTTCCCTAGGTGCCGGCTGAGCTAGTGGCCAAAATCTACAGGTAGGCACTTTGCAAAAAACACCTCTGTTTTCTTTCAAAAATTTGGATGTGTCCACGTTGCGCTTTGGGGCGTTTCCTGTCGCGGGCGCTAGGCCTACCCACACAAGTGAGGTATCATTTTTATCGGGAGACGTGGGGGAACGCTGGGTGGAAGGAAATTTGTGGCTCCTCTCAAGATTCCAGAACTTTCTGCCACAGAAATGTGAGGAACATCTGTTTTTTTAGCCAAATTTTGAGGTTTGCAAAGGATTCTGGGTAACAGAACCTGGTCCGAGCCACACAAGTTACCCCATCTTGGATTCCCCTAGGTCTCTAGTTTTCAGAAATGCACCGGTTTGGTAGGTTTCCCTAGGTGGCGGCTGAGCTAGAGGCCAAAATCTACATGTAGGCACTTTGCAAAAAACACCTGTTTTCTTTCAAAAATTTGGATGTGTCCACGTTGCGCTTTGGGGCGTTTCCTGTCGCGGGCGCTAGGCCTACCCACACAAGTGAGGTATCATTTTTATCGGGAGACGTGGGGGAACGCTGGGTGTAAGGAAATTTGTGGCTCCTCTCAGATTCCAGAACTTTCTGCCACAGAAATGTGAGTAACATGTGTTTTTTTAGCCAAATTTTGAGGTTTGCAAAGGATTCTGGGTAACAGAACCTGGTCCGAACCACACAAGTCACCCCATCTTGGATTCCCCTAGGTCTCTAGTTTTCAGAAATGCACAGGTTTGGTAGGTTTCCCTAGGTGCCGGCTGAGCTACAGGCCAAAACCTACAGGTAGGCACTTTGCAAAAAACACCTCTGTTTTCTTTCAAAAATTTGGATGTGTCCACGTTGCGCTTTGGGGCGTTTCCTGTTGCGGGCGCTATGCCTACCCACACAAGTGAGGTATCATTTTTATCGGGAGACGTGGGGGAACGCTGGGTGGAAGGAAATGTGTGGCTCCTCTCAGATTCCAGAACTTTCTGCCACAGAAATGTGAGGAACATATGTTTTTTTAGCCAAATTTTGAGGTTTGCAAAGGATTCTGGGTAAGAGAACCTGGTCCGAGCCACACAAGTCACCCCATCATGGATTCCCCTAGGTCTCTAGTTTTCAGAAATGCACAGGTTTGATAGGTTTCCCTAGGTGCCGGCTGAGCTACAGGCCACAATCTACAGGTAGGCACTTTGCAAAAAACACCTCTGTTTTCTTTCAAAAAATTGGATGTGTCCACGTTGCGCTTTGGGGCGTTTCCTGTCGCGGGCGCTAGGCCTACCCACACAAGTGAGGTATCATTTTTATCGAGAGACGTGGGGGAACGCTGGGTGGAAGGAAATTTGTGGCTCCTCTCTGATTCCAGAACTTTCTGCCACAGAAATGTGAGGAACATCTGTTTTTTTAGCCAAATTTTGAGGTTTGCAAAGGATTCTGGGTAACAGAACCTGGTCCGAGCCACACAAGTCACCCCATCTTGGATTCCCTATGGTCTCTAGTTTTCAGAAATGGACAGGTTTGGTAGGTTTCCCTAGGTGGCGGCTGAGCTAGAGGCCAAAATCTACATGTAGGCACTTTGCAAAAAACACCTGTTTTCTTTCAAAAATTTGGATGTGTCCACGTTGCGCTTTGGGGCGTTTCCTGTCGCGGGCGCTAGGCCTACCCACACAAGTGAGGTATCATTTTTATCGGGAGACGTGGGGGAACGCTGGGTGTAAGGAAATTTGTGGCTCCTCTCAGATTCCAGAACTTTCTGCCACAGAAATGTGAGTAACATGTGTTTTTTTAGCCAAATTTTGAGGTTTGCAAAGGATTCTGGGTAACAGAACCTGGTCCGAACCACACAAGTCACCCCATCTTGGATTCCCCTAGGTCTCTAGTTTTCAGAAATGCACAGGTTTGGTAGGTTTCCCTAGGTGCCGGCTGAGCTACAGGCCAAAACCTACAGGTAGGCACTTTGCAAAAAACACCTCTGTTTTCTTTCAAAAATTTGGATGTGTCCACGTTGCGCTTTGGGGCGTTTCCTGTTGCGGGCGCTATGCCTACCCACACAAGTGAGGTATCATTTTTATCGGGAGACGTGGGGGAACGCTGGGTGGAAGGAAATGTGTGGCTCCTCTCAGATTCCAGAACTTTCTGCCACAGAAATGTGAGGAACATATGTTTTTTTAGCCAAATTTTGAGGTTTGCAAAGGATTCTGGGTAAGAGAACCTGGTCCGAGCCACACAAGTCACCCCATCATGGATTCCCCTAGGTCTCTAGTTTTCAGAAATGCACAGGTTTGATAGGTTTCCCTAGGTGCCGGCTGAGCTACAGGCCACAATCTACAGGTAGGCACTTTGCAAAAAACACCTCTGTTTTCTTTCAAAAAATTGGATGTGTCCACGTTGCGCTTTGGGGCGTTTCCTGTCGCGGGCGCTAGGCCTACCCACACAAGTGAGGTATCATTTTTATCGAGAGACGTGGGGGAACGCTGGGTGGAAGGAAATTTGTGGCTCCTCTCTGATTCCAGAACTTTCTGCCACAGAAATGTGAGGAACATCTGTTTTTTTAGCCAAATTTTGAGGTTTGCAAAGGATTCTGGGTAACAGAACCTGGTCCGAGCCACACAAGTCACCCCATCTTGGATTCCCCATGGTCTCTAGTTTTCAGAAATGGACAGGTTTGGTAGGTTTCCCTAGGTGGCGGCTGAGCTAGAGGCCAAAATCTACATGTAGGCACTTTGCAAAAAACACCTGTTTTCTTAAAAAAATTTGGATGTGTCCACGTTGCGCTTTGGGGCGTTTCCTGTCGCGGGCGCTAGGCCTACCCACACAAGTGAGGTATCATTTTTATCGAGAGACGTGGGGGAACGCTGGGTGGAAGGAAATTTGTGGCTCCTCTCAGATTCCAGAACTTTCTGCCACAGAAATGTGAGGAACATGTTTTTTTTTAGCCAAATTTTGAGGTTTGCAAAGGATTCTGGGTAACAGAACCTGGTCCGAACCACACAAGTCACCCCATCTTGGATTCCCCTAGGTCTCTAGTTTTCAGAAATGCACAGGTTTGGTAGGTTTCCCTAGGTGCCGGCTGAGCTACAGGCCAAAACCTACAGGTAGGCACTTTGCAAAAAACACCTCTGTTTTCTTTCAAAAATTTGGATGTGTCCACGTTGCGCTTTTGGGCGTTTCCTGTTGCGGGCGCTATGCCTACCCACACAAGTGAGGTATCATTTTTATCGGGAGACGTGGGGGAACGCTGGGTGGAAGGAAATGTGTGGCTCCTCTCAGATTCCAGAACTTTCTGCCACAGAAATGTGAGGAACATATGTTTTTTTAGCCAAATTTTGAGGTTTGCAAAGGATTCTGGGTAAGAGAACCTGGTCCGAGCTACACAAGTCACCCCATCATGGATTCCCCTAGGTCTCTAGTTTTCAGAAATGCACAGGTTTGATAGGTTTCCCTAGGTGCCGGCTGAGCTACAGGTCACAATCTACAGGTAGGCACTTTGCAAAAAACACCTCTGTTTTCTTTCAAAAAATTGGATGTGTCCACGTTGCGCTTTGGGGCGTTTCCTGTCGCGGGCGCTAGGCCTACCCACACAAGTGAGGTATCATTTTTATCGGGAGACGTGGGGGAACGCTGGGTGGAAGGAAATTTGTGGCTCCTCTCAGATTCCAGAACTTTCTGCCACAGAAATGTGAGGAACATCTGTTTTTTTAGCCAAATTTTGAGGTTTGCAAAGGATTCTGGGTAACAGAACCTGGTCCGAACCACACAAGTCATCCCATCTTGGATCCCCTAGGTCTCTAGTTTTCAGAAATGCACAGGTTTGGTAGGTTTCCCTAGGTGCCGGCTGAGCTACAGGCCAAAATCTACAGGTAGGCACTTTGCAAAAAACACCTCTGTTTTCTTTCAAAAATTTGGATGTGTCCACGTTGCGCTTTGGGGCGTTTCCTGTCGCGGGCTCTAGTCCTACCCACACAAGTGAGGTATCATTTTTATCGGGAGACGTGGGGGAACGCTGGGTGGAATGTAATTTGTGGCTCCTCTCAGATTCCAGAACTTTCTGCCACAGAAATGTGAGGAACATGTGTTTTTTTAGCCAAAGTTTGAGGTTTGCAAAGGATTCTGGGTAAGAGAACCTGGTCCGAGCCACACAAGTCACCCCATCATGGATTCCCCTAGGTCTCTAGTTTTCAGAAATGCACAGGTTTGGTAGGTTTCCCTAGGTGCCGGCTGAGCTACAGGCCACAATCTACAGGTAGGCACTTTGCAAAAAAAACCTGTTTTCTTTCAAAAAATTGGATGTGTCCACGTTGCGCTTTGGGGCGTTTCCTGTCGCGGGCGCTAGGCCTACCCACACAAGTGAGGTATCATTTTTATCGAGAGACGTGGGGGAACGCTGGGTGGAAGGAAATTTGTGGCTCCTCTCAGATTCCAGAACTTTCTGCCACAGAAATGTGAGGAACATGTTTTTTTTTAGCCAAATTTTGAGGTTTGCAAAGGATTCTGGGTAACAGAACCTGGTCCGAGCCACACAAGCCACCCCATCTTGGATTCCCCTAGGTCTCTAGTTTTCAGAAATGCACAGGTTTGGTAGGTTTCCCTAGGTGGCGGCTGAGCTAGTGGCCAAAATCTACAGGTAGGCACTTTGCAAAAAACACCTCTGTTTTCTTTCAAAAATTTGGATGTGTCCACGTTGCGCTTTGGGGCGTTTCCTGTCGCGGGCGCTAGGCCTACCCACACAAGTGAGGTATCATTTTTATCGGGAGACGTGGGGGAACGCTGGGTGGAAGGAAATTTGTGGCTCCTCTCAAGATTCCAGAAGTTTCTGCCACAGAAATGTGAGGAACATCTGTTTTTTTAGCCAAATTTTGAGGTTTGCAAAGGATTCTGGGTAACAGAACCTGGTCCGAGCCACACAAGTTACCCCATCTTGGATTCCCCTAGGTCTCTAGTTTTCAGAAATGCACCGGTTTGGTAGGTTTCCCTAGGTGGCGGCTGAGCTACAGGCCACAATCTACAGGTAGGCACTTTGCAAAAAACACCTCTGTTTTCTTTAAAAAATTTAGATGTGTCCACGTTGCGCTTTGGGGCGTTTCCTGTCGTGGGCGCTAGGCCTACCCACACAAGTGAGGTATCATTTTTATCGGGAGACGTGGGGGAACGCTGGGTGGAAGGAAATTTGTGGCTCCTCTCAGATTCCAGAACTTTCTGCCACAGAAATGTGAGGAACATCTGTTTTTTTAGCCAAATTTTGAGGTTTGCAAAGGATTCTGGGTAACAGAACCTGGTCAGAGCCACACAACTCACCCCATCTTGGATTCCGCTAGGTCTCTAGTTTTCAGAAATGCACAGGTTTGGTAGGTTTCCCTAGGTGGCGGCTGAGCTAGTGGCCAAAATCTACAGGTAGGCACTTTCCAAAAAACACCTCTGTTTTCTTTCAAAAATTTGGATGTGTCCATGTTGCGCTTTGGGGCGTTTCCTGTCGCGGGCGCTAGGCCTACCCACACAAGTGAGGTATAATTTTTATCGGGAGACGTGGGGGAACGCTGGGTGGAAGGAAATTTGTGGCTCCTCTCAGATTCCAGAACTTTCTGCCACAGAAATGTGAGGAACATCTGTTTTTTTAGCCAAATTTTGAGGTTTGCAAAGGATTCTGGGTAACAGAACCTGGTCCGAGCCACACAAGTCACCCCATCTTGGATTCCCTATGGTCTCTAGTTTTCAGAAATGGACAGGTTTGGTAGGTTTCCCTAGGTGGCGGCTGAGCTAGAGGCCAAAATCTACATGTAGGCACTTTGCAAAAAACACCTGTTTTCTTTCAAACATTTGGATGTGTCCACGTTGCGCTTTGGGGCGTTTCCTGTCGCGGGCGCTAGGCCTACCCACACAAGTGAGGTATCATTTTTATCGGGAGACATGGGGGAACGCTGGGTGTATTGAAATTTGTGGCTCCTCTCAGATTCCAGAACTTTCTGCCACAGAAATGTGAGTAACATGTGTTTTTTTAGCCAAATTTTGAGGTTTGCAAAGGATTCTGGGTAACAGAACCTGGTCCGAACCACACAAGTCACCCCATCTTGGATTCCCCTAGGTCTCTAGTTTTCAGAAATGCACAGGTTTGGTAGGTTTCCCTAGGTGCCGGCTGAGCTTCAGGCCAAAACCTACAGGTAGGCACTTTGCAAAAAAAACCTCTGTTTTCTTTCAAAAATTTGGATGTGTCCACGTTGCGCTTTGGGGCGTTTCCTGTTGCGGGCGCTATGCCTACCCACACAAGTGAGGTATCATTTTTATCGGGAGACGTGGGGGAACGCTGGGTGGAAGGAAATGTGTGGCTCCTCTCAGATTCCAGAACTTTCTGCCACAGAAATGTGAGGAACATATGTTTTTTTAGCCAAATTTTGAGGTTTGCAAAGGATTCTGGGTAAGAGAACCTGGTCCGAGCCACACAAGTCACCCCATCATGGATTCCCCTAGGTCTCTAGTTTTCAGAAATGCACAGGTTTGATAGGTTTCCCTAGGTGCCGGCTGAGCTACAGGCCACAATCTACAGGTAGGCACTTTGCAAAAAACACCTCTGTTTTCTTTAAAAAAATTGGATGTGTCCACGTTGCGCTTTGGGGCGTTTCCTGTCGCGGGCGCTAGGCCTACCCACACAAGTGAGGTATCATTTTTATCGAGAGACGTGGGGGAACGCTGGGTGGAAGGAAATTTGTGGCTCCTCTCTGATTCCAGAACTTTCTGCCACAGAAATGTGAGGAACATCTGTATTTTTAGCCAAATTTTGAGGTTTGCAAAGGATTCTGGGTAACAGAACCTGGTCCGAGCCACACAAGTCACCCCATCTTGGATTCCCCATGGTCTCTAGTTTTCAGAAATGGACAGGTTTGGTAGGTTTCCCTAGGTGGCGGCTGAGCTAGAGGCCAAAATCTACATGTAGGCACTTTGCAAAAAACACCTGTTTTCTTTCAAAAATTTGGATGTCTCCACGTTGCGCTTTGGGGCGTTTCCTGTCGCGGGCGCTAGGCCTACCCACACAAGTGAGGTATCATTTTTATCGGGAGACGTGGGGGAACGCTGGGTGGAAGGAAATTTGTGGCTCCTCTCAGATTCCAGAACTTTCTGCCACAGAAATGTGAGGAACATCTGTTTTTTTAGCCAAATTTTGAGGTTTGCAAAGGATTCTGGGTAACAGAACCTGGTCCGAACCACACAAGTCATCCCATCTTGGATCCCCTAGGTCTCTAGTTTTCAGAAATGCACAGGTTTGGTAGGTTTCCCTAGGTGCCGGCTGAGCTACAGGCCAAAATCTACAGGTAGGCACTTTGCAAAAAACACCTCTGTTTTCTTTCAAAAATTTGGATGTGTCCACGTTGCGCTTTGGGGCGTTTCCTGTCGCGGGCTCTAGTCCTACCCACACAAGTGAGGTATCATTTTTATCGGGAGACGTGGGGGAACGCTGGGTGGAATGTAATTTGTGGCTCCTCTCAGATTCCAGAACTTTCTGCCACAGAAATGTGAGGAACATGTGTTTTTTTAGCCAAAGTTTGAGGTTTGCAAAGGATTCTGGGTAAGAGAACCTGGTCCGAGCCACACAAGTCACCCCATCATGGATTCCCCTAGGTCTCTAGTTTTCAGAAATGCACAGGTTTGGTAGGTTTCCCTAGGTGCCGGCTGAGCTACAGGCCACAATCTACAGGTAGGCACTTTGCAAAAAAAACCTGTTTTCTTTCAAAAAATTGGATGTGTCCACGTTGCGCTTTGGGGCGTTTCCTGTCGCGGGCGCTAGGCCTACCCACACAAGTGAGGTATCATTTTTATCGAGAGACGTGGGGGAACGCTGGGTGGAAGGAAATTTGTGGCTCCTCTCAGATTCCAGAACTTTCTGCCACAGAAATGTGAGGAACATGTGTTTTTTTAGCCAAATTTTGAGGTTTGCAAAGGATTCTGGGTAACAGAACCTGGTCCGAGCCACACAAGCCACCCCATCTTGGATTCCCCTAGGTCTCTAGTTTTCAGAAATGCACAGGTTTGGTAGGTTTCCCTAGATGGCGGCTGAGCTACAGGCCAAAATCTACAGGTAGGCACCTTGCCAAAAACACCCCTGTTTTCTTTCAAAAAATTGGATGTGTCCACGTTGCGCTTTGGGGCGTTTCCTGTCGCGGGCGCTAGGCCTACCCACACAAGTGAGGTATCATTTTTATCGAGAGACGTGGGGGAACGCTGGGTGGAAGGAAATTTGTGGCTCCTCTCAGATTCCAGAACTTTCTGCCACAGAAATGTGAGGAACATGTTTTTTTTTAGCCAAATTTTGAGGTTTGCAAAGGATTCTGGGTAACAGAACCTGGTCCGAGCCACACAAGCCACCCCATCTTGGATTCCCCTAGGTCTCTAGTTTTCAGAAATGCACAGGTTTGGTAGGTTTCCCTAGATGGCGGCTGAGCTACAGGCCAAAATCTACAGGTAGGCACCTTGCCAAAAACACCTCTGTTGTCTTTCAAAAATTTGGATGTGTCCACGTTGCGCTTTGGGGCGTTTCCTGTCGCGGGCGCTAGGCCTACCCACACAAGTGAGGTATCATTTTTATCGGGAGACGTGGGGGAACGCTGGGTGTAAGGAAATTTGTGGCTCCTCTCAGATTCCAGAACTTTCTGCCACAGAAATGTGAGTAACATGTGTTTTTTTAGCCAAATTTTGAGGTTTGCAAAGGATTCTGGGTAACAGAACCTGGTCCGAACCACACAAGTCACCCCATCTTGGATTCCCCTACGTCTCTAGTTTTCAGAAATGCACAGGTTTGGTAGGTTTCCCTAGGTGCCGGCTGAGCTACAGGCCAAAACCTACAGGTATGCACTTTGCAAAAAACACCTCTGTTTTCTTTCAAAAATTTGGATGTGTCCACGTTGCGCTTTGGGGCGTTTCCTGTTGCGGGCGCTACGCCTACCCACACAAGTGAGGTATCATTTTTATCGGGAGACGTGGGGGAACGCTGGGTGGAAGGAAATTTGTGGCTCCTCTCAGATTCCAGAACTTTCTGCCACAGAAATGTGAGGAACATCTGTTTTTTTAGCCAAATTTTGAGGTTTGCAAAGGATTCTGGGTAACAGAACCTGGTCCGAGCCACACAAGTCACCCCATCTTGGATTCCCTATGGTCTCTAGTTTTCAGAAATGGACAGGTTTGGTAGGTTTCCCTAGGTGGCGGCTGAGCTAGAGGCCAAAATCTACATGCAGGCACTTTGCAAAAAACACCTGTTTTCTTTCAAAAATTTGGATGTGTCCACGTTGCGCTTTGGGGCGTTTCCTGTCGCGGGCGCTAGGCCTACCCACACAAGTGAGGTATCATTTTTATCGGGAGACATGGGGGAACGCTGGGTGTATTGAAATTTGTGGCTCCTCTCAGATTCCAGAACTTTCTGCCACAGAAATGTGAGTAACATGTGTTTTTTTAGCCAAATTTTGAGGTTTGCAAAGGATTCTGGGTAACAGAACCTGGTCCGAACCACACAAGTCACCCCATCTTGGATTCCCCTAGGTCTCTAGTTTTCAGAAATGCACAGGTTTGGTAGGTTTCCCTAGGTGCCGGCTGAGCTACAGGCCAAAACCTACAGGTAGGCACTTTGCAAAAAAAACCTCTGTTTTCTTTCAAAAATTTGGATGTGTCCACGTTGCGCTTTGGGGCGTTTCCTGTTGCGGGCGCTATGCCTACCCACACAAGTGAGGTATCATTTTTATCGGGAGACGTGGGGGAACGCTGGGTGGAAGGAAATGTGTGGCTCCTCTCAGATTCCAGAACTTTCTGCCACAGAAATGTGAGGAACATATGTTTTTTTAGCCAAATTTTGAGGTTTGCAAAGGATTCTGGGTAAGAGAACCTGGTCCGAGCCACACAAGTCACCCCATCATGGATTCCCCTAGGTCTCTAGTTTTCAGAAATGCACAGGTTTGATAGGTTTCCCTAGGTGCCGGCTGAGCTACAGGCCACAATCTACAGGTAGGCACTTTGCAAAAAACACCTCTGTTTTCTTTCAAAAAATTGGATGTGTCCACGTTGCGCTTTGGGGCGTTTCCTGTCGCGGGCGCTAGGCCTACCCACACAAGTGAGGTATCATTTTTATCGCGAGACGTGGGGGAACGCTGGGTGGAAGGAAATTTGTGGCTCCTCTCTGATTCCAGAACTTTCTGCCACAGAAATGTGAGGAACATCTGTATTTTTAGCCAAATTTTGAGGTTTGCAAAGGATTCTGGGTAACAGAACCTGGTCCGAGCCACACAAGTCACCCCATCTTGGATTCCCCATGGTCTCTAGTTTTCAGAAATGGACAGGTTTGGTAGGTTTCCCTAGGTGGCGGCTGAGCTAGAGGCCAAAATCTACAGGTAGGCACTTTGCAAAAAACACCTGTTTTCTTTCAAAAATTTGGATGTGTCCACGTTGCGCTTTGGGGCGTTTCCTGTCGCGGGCGCTAGGCCTACCCACACAAGTGAGGTATCATTTTTATCGGGAGACGTGGGGGAACACTGGGTGGAAGGAAATTTGTGGCTCCTCTCAGATTCCAGAACTTTCTGCCACAGAAATGTGAGGAACATCTGTTTTTTTAGCCAAATTTTGAGGTTTGCAAAGGATTCTGGGTAACAGAACCTGGTCCGAACCACACAAGTCATCCCATCTTGGATCCCCTAGGTCTCTAGTTTTCAGAAATGCACAGGTTTGGTAGGTTTCCCTAGGTGCCGGCTGAGCTACAGGCCAAAATCTACAGGTAGGCACTTTGCAAAAAACACCTCTGTTTTCTTTCAAAAATTTGGATGTGTCCACGTTGCGCTTTGGGGCGTTTCCTGTCGCGGGCTCTAGTCCTACCCACACAAGTGAGGTATCATTTTTATCGGGAGACGTGGGGGAACGCTGGGTGGAATGTAATTTGTGGCTCCTCTCAGATTCCAGAACTTTCTGCCACAGAAATGTGAGGAACATGTGTTTTTTTAGCCAAAGTTTGAGGTTTGCAAAGGATTCTGGGTAAGAGAACCTGGTCCGAGCCACACAAGTCACCCCATCATGGATTCCCCTAGGTCTCTAGTTTTCAGAAATGCACAGGTTTGGTAGGTTTCCCTAGGTGCCGGCTGAGCTACAGGCCACAATCTACAGGTAGGCACTTTGCAAAAAAAACCTGTTTTCTTTCAAAAAATTGGATGTGTCCACGTTGCGCTTTGGGGCGTTTCCTGTCGCGGGCGCTAGGCCTACCCACACAAGTGAGGTATCATTTTTATCGAGAGACGTGGGGGAACGCTGGGTGGAAGGAAATTTGTGGCTCCTCTCAGATTCCAGAACTTTCTGCCACAGAAATGTGAGGAACATGTGTTTTTTTAGCCAAATTTTGAGGTTTGCAAAGGATTCTGGGTAACAGAACCTGGTCCGAGCCACACAAGCCACCCCATCTTGGATTCCCCTAGGTCTCTAGTTTTCAGAAATGCACAGGTTTGGTAGGTTTCCCTAGATGGCGGCTGAGCTACAGGCCAAAATCTACAGGTAGGCACCTTGCCAAAAACACCCCTGTTTTCTTTCAAAAAATTGGATGTGTCCACGTTGCGCTTTGGGGCGTTTCCTGTCGCGGGCGCTAGGCCTACCCACACAAGTGAGGTATCATTTTTATCGAGAGACGTGGGGGAACGCTGGGTGGAAGGAAATTTGTGGCTCCTCTCAGATTCCAGAACTTTCTGCCACAGAAATGTGAGGAACATGTTTTTTTTTAGCCAAATTTTGAGGTTTGCAAAGGATTCGGGGTAACAGAACCTGGTCCGAGCCACACAAGCCACCCCATCTTGGATTCCCCTAGGTCTCTAGTTTTCAGAAATGCACAGGTTTGGTAGGTTTCCCTAGATGGCGGCTGAGCTACAGGCCAAAATCTACAGGTAGGCACCTTGCCAAAAACACCTCTGTTGTCTTTCAAAAATTTGGATGTGTCCACGTTGCGCTTTGGGGCGTTTCCTGTCGCGGGCGCTAGGCCTACCCACACAAGTGAGGTATCATTTTTATCGGGAGACGTGGGGGAACGCTGGGTGTAAGGAAATTTGTGGCTCCTCTCAGATTCCAGAACTTTCTGCCACAGAAATGTGAGTAACATGTGTTTTTTTAGCCAAATTTTGAGGTTTGCAAAGGATTCTGGGTAACAGAACCTGGTCCGAACCACACAAGTCACCCCATCTTGGATTCCCCTAGGTCTCTAGTTTTCAGAAATGCACAGGTTTGGTAGGTTTCCCTAGGTGCCGGCTGAGCTACAGGCCAAAACCTACAGGTAGGCACTTTGCAAAAAACACCTCTGTTTTCTTTCAAAAATTTGGATGTGTCCACGTTGCGCTTTGGGGCGTTTCCTGTTGCGGGCGCTACGCCTACCCACACAAGTGAGGTATCATTTTTATCGGGAGACGTGGGGGAACGCTGGGTGGAAGGAAATGTGTGGCTCCTCTCAGATTCCAGAACTTTCTGCCACAGAAATGTGAGGAACATATGTTTTTTTAGCCAAATTTTGAGGTTTGCAAAGGATTCTGGGTAACAGAACCTGGTCAGAGCCACACAACTCACCCCATCTTGGATTCCGCTAGGTCTCTAGTTTTCAGAAATGCACAGGTTTGGTAGGTTTCCCAAGGTGGCGGCTGAGCTAGTGGCCAAAATCTACAGGTAGGCACTTTCCAAAAAACACCTCTGTTTTCTTTCAAAAATTTGGATGTGTCCATGTTGCGCTTTGGGGCGTTTCCTGTCGCGGGCGCTAGGCCTACCCACACAAGTGAGGTATCATTTTTATCGGGAGACGTGGGGGAACGCTGGGTGGAAGGAAATTTGTGGCTCCTCTCAGATTCCAGAACTTTCTGCCACAGAAATGTGAGGAACATCTGTTTTTTTAGCCAAATTTTGAGGTTTGCAAAGGATTCTGGGTAACAGAACCTGGTCCGAGCCACACAAGTCACCCCATCTTGGATTCCCTATGGTCTCTAGTTTTCAGAAATGGACAGGTTTGGTAGGTTTCCCTAGGTGGCGGCTGAGCTAGAGGCCAAAATCTACATGTAGGCACTTTGCAAAAAACACCTGTTTTCTTTCAAAAATTTGGATGTGTCCACGTTGCGCTTTGGGGCGTTTCCTGTCGCGGGCGCTAGGCCTACCCACACAAGTGAGGTATCATTTTTATCGGGAGACGTGGGGGAACGCTGGGTGTAAGGAAATTTGTGGCTCCTCTCAGATTCCAGAACTTTCTGCCACAGAAATGTGAGTAACATGTGTTTTTTTAGCCAAATTTTGAGGTTTGCAAAGGATTCTGGGTAACAGAACCTGGTCCGAACCACACAAGTCACCCCATCTTGGATTCCCCTAGGTCTCTAGTTTTCAGAAATGCACAGGTTTGGTAGGTTTCCCTAGGTGCCGGCTGAGCTACAGGCCAAAACCTACAGGTAGGCACTTTGCAAAAAACACCTCTGTTTTCTTTCAAAAATTTGGATGTGTCCACGTTGCGCTTTGGGGCGTTTCCTGTTGCGGGCGCTATGCCTACCCACACAAGTGAGGTATCATTTTTATCGGGAGACGTGGGGGAACGCTGGGTGGAAGGAAATGTGTGGCTCCTCTCAGATTCCAGAACTTTCTGCCACAGAAATGTGAGGAACATATGTTTTTTTAGCCAAATTTTGAGGTTTGCAAAGGATTCTGGGTAAGAGAACCTGGTCCGAGCCACACAAGTCACCCCATCATGGATTCCCCTAGGTCTCTAGTTTTCAGAAATGCACAGGTTTGATAGGTTTCCCTAGGTGCCGGCTGAGCTACAGGCCCCAATCTACAGGTAGGCACTTTGCAAAAAACACCTCTGTTTTCTTTCAAAAAATTGGATGTGTCCACGTTGCGCTTTGGGGCGTTTCCTGTCGCGGGCGCTAGGCCTACCCACACAAGTGAGGTATCATTTTTATCGAGAGACGTGGGGGAACGCTGGGTGGAAGGAAATTTGTGGCTCCTCTCTGATTCCAGAACTTTCTGCCACAGAAATGTGAGGAACATCTGTTTTTTTAGCCAAATTTTGAGGTTTGCAAAGGATTCTGGGTAACAGAACCTGGTCCGAGCCACACAAGTCACCCCATCTTGGATTCCCTATGGTCTCTAGTTTTCAGAAATGGACAGGTTTGGTAGGTTTCCCTAGGTGGCGGCTGAGCTAGAGGCCAAAATCTACATGTAGGCACTTTGCAAAAAACACCTGTTTTCTTTCAAAAATTTGGATGTGTCCACGTTGCGCTTTGGGGCGTTTCCTGTCGCGGGCGCTAGGCCTACCCACACAAGTGAGGTATCATTTTTATCGGGAGACGTGGGGGAACGCTGGGTGTAAGGAAATTTGTGGCTCCTCTCAGATTCCAGAACTTTCTGCCACAGAAATGTGAGTAACATGTGTTTTTTTAGCCAAATTTTGAGGTTTGCAAAGGATTCTGGGTAACAGAACCTGGTCCGAACCACACAAGTCACCCCATCTTGGATTCCCCTAGGTCTCTAGTTTTCAGAAATGCACAGGTTTGGTAGGTTTCCCTAGGTGCCGGCTGAGCTACAGGCCAAAACCTACAGGTAGGCACTTTGCAAAAAACACCTCTGTTTTCTTTCAAAAATTTGGATGTGTCCACGTTGCGCTTTGGGGCGTTTCCTGTTGCGGGCGCTATGCCTACCCACACAAGTGAGGTATCATTTTTATCGGGAGACGTGGGGGAACGCTGGGTGGAAGGAAATGTGTGGCTCCTCTCAGATTCCAGAACTTTCTGCCACAGAAATGTGAGGAACATATGTTTTTTTAGCCAAATTTTGAGGTTTGCAAAGGATTCTGGGTAAGAGAACCTGGTCCGAGCCACACAAGTCACCCCATCATGGATTCCCCTAGGTCTCTAGTTTTCAGAAATGCACAGGTTTGATAGGTTTCCCTAGGTGCCGGCTGAGCTACAGGCCACAATCTACAGGTAGGCACTTTGCAAAAAACACCTCTGTTTTCTTTAAAAAAATTGGATGTGTCCACGTTGCGCTTTGGGGCGTTTCCTGTCGCGGGCGCTAGGCCTACCCACACAAGTGAGGTATCATTTTTATCGAGAGACGTGGGGGAACGCTGGGTGGAAGGAAATTTGTGGCTCCTCTCTGATTCCAGAACTTTCTGCCACAGAAATGTGAGGAACATCTGTTTTTTTAGCCAAATTTTGAGGTTTGCAAAGGATTCTGGGTAACAGAACCTGGTCCGAGCCACACAAGTCACCCCATCTTGGATTCCCTATGGTCTCTAGTTTTCAGAAATGGACAGGTTTGGTAGGTTTCCCTAGGTGGCGGCTGAGCTAGAGGCCAAAATCTACATGTAGGCACTTTGCAAAAAACACCTGTTTTCTTTCAAAAATTTGGATGTGTCCACGTTGCGCTTTGGGGCGTTTCCTGTCGCGGGCGCTAGGCCTACCCACACAAGTGAGGTATCATTTTTATCGGGAGACGTGGGGGAACGCTGGGTGTAAGGAAATTTGTGGCTCCTCTCAGATTCCAGAACTTTCTGCCACAGAAATGTGAGTAACATGTGTTTTTTTAGCCAAATTTTGAGGTTTGCAAAGGATTCTGGGTAACAGAACCTGGTCCGAACCACACAAGTCACCCCATCTTGGATTCCCCTAGGTCTCTAGTTTTCAGAAATGCACAGGTTTGGTAGGTTTCCCTAGGTGCCGGCTGAGCTACAGGCCAAAACCTACAGGTAGGCACTTTGCAAAAAACACCTCTGTTTTCTTTCAAAAATTTGGATGTGTCCACGTTGCGCTTTGGGGCGTTTCCTGTTGCGGGCGCTATGCCTACCCACACAAGTGAGGTATCATTTTTATCGGGAGACGTGGGGGAACGCTGGGTGGAAGGAAATGTGTGGCTCCTCTCAGATTCCAGAACTTTCTGCCACAGAAATGTGAGGAACATATGTTTTTTTAGCCAAATTTTGAGGTTTGCAAAGGATTCTGGGTAAGAGAACCTGGTCCGAGCCACACAAGTCACCCCATCATGGATTCCCCTAGGTCTCTAGTTTTCAGAAATGCACAGGTTTGATAGGTTTCCCTAGGTGCCGGCTGAGCTACAGGCCACAATCTACAGGTAGGCACTTTGCAAAAAACACCTCTGTTTTCTTTCAAAAAATTGGATGTGTCCACGTTGCGCTTTGGGGCGTTTCCTGTCGCGGGCGCTAGGCCTACCCACACAAGTGAGGTATCATTTTTATCGAGAGACGTGGGGGAACGCTGGGTGGAAGGAAATTTGTGGCTCCTCTCTGATTCCAGAACTTTCTGCCACAGAAATGTGAGGAACATCTGTTTTTTTAGCCAAATTTTGAGGTTTGCAAAGGATTCTGGGTAACAGAACCTGGTCCGAGCCACACAAGTCACCCCATCTTGGATTCCCCATGGTCTCTAGTTTTCAGAAATGGACAGGTTTGGTAGGTTTCCCTAGGTGGCGGCTGAGCTAGAGGCCAAAATCTACATGTAGGCACTTTGCAAAAAACACCTGTTTTCTTTAAAAAATTTGGATGTGTCCACGTTGCGCTTTGGGGCGTTTCCTGTCGCGGGCGCTAGGCCTACCCACACAAGTGAGGTATCATTTTTATCGAGAGACGTGGGGGAACGCTGGGTGGAAGGAAATTTGTGGCTCCTCTCAGATTCCAGAACTTTCTGCCACAGAAATGTGAGGAACATGTTTTTTTTTAGCCAAATTTTGAGGTTTGCAAAGGATTCTGGGTAACAGAACCTGGTCCGAACCACACAAGTCACCCCATCTTGGATTCCCCTAGGTCTCTAGTTTTCAGAAATGCACAGGTTTGGTAGGTTTCCCTAGGTGCCGGCTGAGCTACAGGCCAAAACCTACAGGTAGGCACTTTGCAAAAAACACCTCTGTTTTCTTTCAAAAATTTGGATGTGTCCACGTTGCGCTTTGGGGCGTTTCCTGTTGCGGGCGCTATGCCTACCCACACAAGTGAGGTATCATTTTTATCGGGAGACGTGGGGGAACGCTGGGTGGAAGGAAATGTGTGGCTCCTCTCAGATTCCAGAACTTTCTGCCACAGAAATGTGAGGAACATATGTTTTTTTAGCCAAATTTTGAGGTTTGCAAAGGATTCTGGGTAAGAGAACCTGGTCCGAGCCACACAAGTCACCCCATCATGGATTCCCCTAGGTCTCTAGTTTTCAGAAATGCACAGGTTTGATAGGTTTCCCTAGGTGCCGGCTGAGCTACAGGCCACAATCTACAGGTAGGCACTTTGCAAAAAACACCTCTGTTTTCTTTCAAAAAATTGGATGTGTCCACGTTGCGCTTTGGGGCGTTTCCTGTCGCGGGCGCTAGGCCTACCCACACAAGTGAGGTATCATTTTTATCGAGAGACGTGGGGGAACGCTGGGTGGAAGGAAATTTGTGGCTCCTCTCAGATTCCAGAACTTTCTGCCACAGAAATGTGAGGAACATATGTTTTTTTAGCCAAATTTTGAGGTTTGCAAAGGATTCTGGGTAAGAGAACCTGGTCCGAGCCACACAAGTCACCCCATCATGGATTCCCCTAGGTCTCTAGTTTTCAGAAATGCACAGGTTTGATAGGTTTCCCTAGGTGCCGGCTGAGCTACAGGCCACAATCTACAGGTAGGCACTTTGCAAAAAACACCTCTGTTTTCTTTCAAAAAATTGGATGTGTCCACGTTGCGCTTTGGGGCGTTTCCTGTCGCGGGCGCTAGGCCTACCCACACAAGTGAGGTATCATTTTTATCGGGAGACGTGGGGGAACGCTGGGTGGAAGGAAATTTGTGGCTCCTCTCAGATTCCAGAACTTTCTGCCACAGAAATGTGAGGAACATCTGTTTTTTTAGCCAAATTTTGAGGTTTGCAAAGGATTCTGGGTAACAGAACCTGGTCCGAACCACACAAGTCATCCCATCTTGGATCCCCTAGGTCTCTAGTTTTCAGAAATGCACAGGTTTGGTAGGTTTCCCTAGGTGCCGGCTGAGCTACAGGCCAAAATCTACAGGTAGGCACTTTGCAAAAAACACCTCTGTTTTCTTTCAAAAATTTGGATGTGTCCACGTTGCGCTTTGGGGCGTTTCCTGTCGCGGGCTCTAGTCCTACCCACACAAGTGAGGTATCATTTTTATCGGGAGACGTGGGGGAACGCTGGGTGGAATGTAATTTGTGGCTCCTCTCAGATTCCAGAACTTTCTGCCACAGAAATGTGAGGAACATGTGTTTTTTTAGCCAAAGTTTGAGGTTTGCAAAGGATTCTGGGTAAGAGAACCTGGTCCGAGCCACACAAGTCACCCCATCATGGATTCCCCTAGGTCTCTAGTTTTCAGAAATGCACAGGTTTGGTAGGTTTCCCTAGGTGCCGGCTGAGCTACAGGCCACAATCTACAGGTAGGCACTTTGCAAAAAAAACCTGTTTTCTTTCAAAAAATTGGATGTGTCCACGTTGCGCTTTGGGGCGTTTCCTGTCGCGGGCGCTAGGCCTACCCACACAAGTGAGGTATCATTTTTATCGAGAGACGAGGGGGAACGCTGGGTGGAAGGAAATTTGTGGCTCCTCTCAGATTCCAGAACTTTCTGCCACAGAAATGTGAGGAACATGTTTTTTTTTAGCCAAATTTTGAGGTTTGCAAAGGATTCTGGGTAACAGAACCTGGTCCGAGCCACACAAGCCACCCCATCTTGGATTCCCCTAGGTCTCTAGTTTTCAGAAATGCACAGGTTTGGTAGGTTTCCCTAGATGGCGGCTGAGCTACAGGCCAAAATCTACAGGTAGGCACCTTGCCAAAAACACCCCTGTTTTCTTTCAAAAAATTGGATGTGTCCACGTTGCGCTTTGGGGCGTTTCCTGTCGCGGGCGCTAGGCCTACCCACACAAGTGAGGTATCATTTTTATCGAGAGACGTGGGGGAACGCTGGGTGGAAGGAAATTTGTGGCTCCTCTCAGATTCCAGAACTTTCTGCCACAGAAATGTGAGGAACATGTTTTTTTTTAGCCAAATTTTGAGGTTTGCAAAGGATTCTGGGTAACAGAACCTGGTCCGAGCCACACAAGCCACCCCATCTTGGATTCCCCTAGGTCTCTAGTTTTCAGAAATGCACAGGTTTGGTAGGTTTCCCTAGATGGCGGCTGAGCTACAGGCCAAAATCTACAGGTAGGCACCTTGCCAAAAACACCTCTGTTGTCTTTCAAAAATTTGGATGTGTCCACGTTGCGCTTTGGGGCGTTTCCTGTCGCGGGCGCTAGGCCTACCCACACAAGTGAGGTATCATTTTTATCGGGAGACGTGGGGGAACGCTGGGTGTAAGGACATTTGTGGCTCCTCTCAGATTCCAGAACTTTCTGCCACAGAAATGTGAGGAACATGTGTTTTTTTAGCCAAAGTTTGAGGTTTGCAAAGGATTCTGGGTAAGAGAACCTGGTCCGAGCCACACAAGTCACCCCATCATGGATTCCCCTAGGTCTCTAGTTTTCAGAAATGCACAGGTTTGGTAGGTTTCCCTAGGTGCCGGCTGAGCTACAGGCCACAATCTACAGGTAGGCACTTTGCAAAAAAAACCTGTTTTCTTTCAAAAAATTGGATGTGTCCACGTTGCGCTTTGGGGCGTTTCCTGTCGCGGGCGCTAGGCCTACCCACACAAGTGAGGTATCATTTTTATCGAGAGACGAGGGGGAACGCTGGGTGGAAGGAAATTTGTGGCTCCTCTCAGATTCCAGAACTTTCTGCCACAGAAATGTGAGGAACATGTTTTTTTTTAGCCAAATTTTGAGGTTTGCAAAGGATTCTGGGTAACAGAACCTGGTCCGAGCCACACAAGCCACCCCATCTTGGATTCCCCTAGGTCTCTAGTTTTCAGAAATGCACAGGTTTGGTAGGTTTCCCTAGATGGCGGCTGAGCTACAGGCCAAAATCTACAGGTAGGCACCTTGCCAAAAACACCCCTGTTTTCTTTCAAAAAATTGGATGTGTCCACGTTGCGCTTTGGGGCGTTTCCTGTCGCGGGCGCTAGGCCTACCCACACAAGTGAGGTATCATTTTTATCGAGAGACGTGGGGGAACGCTGGGTGGAAGGAAATTTGTGGCTCCTCTCAGATTCCAGAACTTTCTGCCACAGAAATGTGAGGAACATGTTTTTTTTTAGCCAAATTTTGAGGTTTGCAAAGGATTCTGGGTAACAGAACCTGGTCCGAGCCACACAAGCCACCCCATCTTGGATTCCCCTAGGTCTCTAGTTTTCAGAAATGCACAGGTTTGGTAGGTTTCCCTAGATGGCGGCTGAGCTACAGGCCAAAATCTACAGGTAGGCACCTTGCCAAAAACACCTCTGTTGTCTTTCAAAAATTTGGATGTGTCCACGTTGCGCTTTGGGGCGTTTCCTGTCGCGGGCGCTAGGCCTACCCACACAAGTGAGGTATCATTTTTATCGGGAGACGTGGGGGAACGCTGGGTGTAAGGAAATTTGTGGCTCCTCTCAGATTCCAGAACTTTCTGCCACAGAAATGTGAGTAACATGTGTTTTTTTAGCCAAATTTTGAGGTTTGCAAAGGATTCTGGGTAACAGAACCTGGTCCGAACCACACAAGTCACCCCATCTTGGATTCCCCTAGGTCTCTAGTTTTCAGAAATGCACAGGTTTGGTAGGTTTCCCTAGGTGCCGGCTGAGCTACAGGCCAAAACCTACAGGTAGGCACTTTGCAAAAAACACCTCTGTTTTCTTTCAAAAATTTGGATGTGTCCACGTTGCGCTTTGGGGCGTTTCCTGTTGCGGGCGCTACGCCTACCCACACAAGTGAGGTATCATTTTTATCGGGAGACGTGGGGGAACGCTGGGTGGAAGGAAATGTGTGGCTCCTCTCAGATTCCAGAACTTTCTGCCACAGAAATGTGAGGAAAATATGTTTTTTTTGCCAAATTTTGAGGTTTGCAAAGGATTCTGGGTAACAGAACCTGGTCAGAGCCACACAACTCACCCCATCTTGGATTCCGCTAGGTCTCTAGTTTTCAGAAATGCACAGGTTTGGTAGGTTTCCCAAGGTGGCGGCTGAGCTAGTGGCCAAAATCTACAGGTAGGCACTTTCCAAAAAACACCTCTGTTTTCTTTCAAAAATTTGAATGTGTCCATGTTGCGCTTTGGGGCGTTTCCTGTCGCGGGCGCTAGGCCTACCCACACAAGTGAGGTATCATTTTTATCGGGAGACGTGGGGGAACGCTGGGTGGAAGGAAATTTGTGGCTCCTCTCAGATTCCAGAACTTTCTGCCACAGAAATGTGAGGAACATCTGTTTTTTTAGCCAAATTTTGAGGTTTGCAAAGGATTCTGGGTAACAGAACCTGGTCCGAGCCACACAAGTCACCCCATCTTGGATTCCCTATGGTCTCTAGTTTTCAGAAATGGACAGGTTTGGTAGGTTTCCCTAGGTGGCGGCTGAGCTAGAGGCCAAAATCTATATGTAGGCACTTTGCAAAAAACACCTGTTTTCTTTCAAAAATTTGGATGTGTCCACGTTGCGCTTTGGGGCGTTTCCTGTCGCGGGCGCTAGGCCTACCCACACAAGTGAGGTATCATTTTTATCGGGAGACGTGGGGGAACGCTGGGTGTAAGGAAATTTGTGGCTCCTCTCAGATTCCAGAACTTTCTGCCACAGAAATGTGAGTAACATGTGTTTTTTTAGCCAAATTTTGAGGTTTGCAAAGGATTCTGGGTAACAGAACCTGGTCCGAACCACACAAGTCACCCCATCTTGGATTCCCCTAGGTCTCTAGTTTTCAGAAATGCACAGGTTTGGTAGGTTTCCCTAGGTGCCGGCTGAGCTACAGGCCAAAACCTACAGGTAGGCACTTTGCAAAAAACACCTCTGTTTTCTTTCAAAAATTTGGATGTGTCCACGTTGCGCTTTGGGGCGTTTCCTGTTGCGGGCGCTATGCCTACCCACACAAGTGAGGTATCATTTTTATCGGGAGACGTGGGGGAACGCTGGGTGGAAGGAAATGTGTGGCTCCTCTCAGATTCCAGAACTTTCTGCCACAGAAATGTGAGGAACATATGTTTTTTTAGCCAAATTTTGAGGTTTGCAAAGGATTCTGGGTAAGAGAACCTGGTCCGAGCCACACAAGTCACCCCATCATGGATTCCCCTAGGTCTCTAGTTTTCAGAAATGCACAGGTTTGATAGGTTTCCCTAGGTGCCGGCTGAGCTACAGGCCACAATCTACAGGTAGGCACTTTGCAAAAAACACCTCTGTTTTCTTTCAAAAAATTGGATGTGTCCACGTTGCGCTTTGGGGCGTTTCCTGTCGCGGGCGCTAGGCCTACCCACACAAGTGAGGTATCATTTTTATCGGGAGACGTGGGGGAACGCTGGGTGGAAGGAAATTTGTGGCTCCTCTCAGATTCCAGAACTTTCTGCCACAGAAATGTGAGGAACATCTGTTATTTTAGCCAAATTTTGAGGTTTGCAAAGGATTCTGGGTAACAGAACCTGGTCCGAACCACACAAGTCATCCCATCTTGGATCCCCTAGGTCTCTAGTTTTCAGAAATGCACAGGTTTGGTAGGTTTCCCTAGGTGCCGGCTGAGCTACAGGCCAAAATCTACAGGTAGGCACTTTGCAAAAAACACCTCTGTTTTCTTTCAAAAATTTGGATGTGTCCACGTTGCGCTTTGGGGCGTTTCCTGTCGCGGGCTCTAGTCCTACCCACACAAGTGAGGTATCATTTTTATCGGGAGACGTGGGGGAACGCTGGGTGGAATGTAATTTGTGGCTCCTCTCAGATTCCAGAACTTTCTGCCACAGAAATGTGAGGAACATGTGTTTTTTTAGCCAAAGTTTGAGGTTTGCAAAGGATTCTGGGTAAGAGAACCTTGTCCGAGCCACACAAGTCACCCCATCATGGATTCCCCTAGGTCTCTAGTTTTCAGAAATGCACAGGTTTGGTAGGTTTCCCTAGGTGCCGGCTGAGCTACAGGCCACAATCTACAGGTAGGCACTTTGCAAAAAAAACCTGTTTTCTTTCAAAAAATTGGATGTGTCCACGTTGCGCTTTGGGGCGTTTCCTGTCGCGGGCGCTAGGCCTACCCACACAAGTGAGGTATCATTTTTATCGAGAGACGTGGGGGAACGCTGGGTGGAAGGGAATTTGTGGCTCCTCTCAGATTCCAGAACTTTCTGCCACAGAAATGTGAGGAACATGTTTTTTTTAGCCAAATTTTGAGGTTTGCAAAGGATTCTGGGTAACAGAACCTGGTCCGAGCCACACAAGCCACCCCATCTTGGATTCCCCTAGGTCTCTAGTTTTCAGAAATGCACAGGTTTGGTAGGTTTCCCTAGATGGCGGCTGAGCTACAGGCCAAAATCTACAGGTAGGCACCTTGCCAAAAACACCCCTGTTTTCTTTCAAAAAATTGGATGTGTCCACGTTGCGCTTTGGGGCGTTTCCTGTCGCGGGCGCTAGGCCTACCCACACAAGTGAGGTATCATTTTTATCGAGAGACGTGGGGGAACGCTGGGTGGAAGGAAATTTGTGGCTCCTCTCAGATTCCAGAACTTTCTGCCACAGAAATGTGAGGAACATGTTTTTTTTTAGCCAAATTTTGAGGTTTGCAAAGGATTCTGGGTAACAGAACCTGGTCCGAGCCACACAAGCCACCCCATCTTGGATTCCCCTAGGTCTCTAGTTTTCAGAAATGCACAGGTTTGGTAGGTTTCCCTAGATGGCGGCTGAGCTACAGGCCAAAATCTACAGGTAGGCACCTTGCCAAAAACACCTCTGTTGTCTTTCAAAAATTTGGATGTGTCCACGTTGCGCTTTGGGGCGTTTCCTGTCGCGGGCGCTAGGCCTACCCACACAAGTGAGGTATCATTTTTATCGGGAGACGTGGGGGAACGCTGGGTGTAAGGAAATTTGTGGCTCCTCTCAGATTCCAGAACTTTCTGCCACAGAAATGTGAGTAACATGTGTTTTTTTAGCCAAATTTTGAGGTTTGCAAAGGATTCTGGGTAACAGAACCTGGTCTGAACCACACAAGTCACCCCATCTTGGATTCCCCTAGGTCTCTAGTTTTCAGAAATGCACAGGTTTGGTAGGTTTCCCTAGGTGCCGGCTGAGCTACAGGCCAAAATCTACAGGTAGGCACTTTGCAAAAAACACCTCTGTTTTCTTTCAAAAATTTGGATGTGTCCACGTTGCGCTTTGGGGCGTTTCCTGTTGCGGGCGCTACGCCTACCCACACAAGTGAGGTATCATTTTTATCGGGAGACGTGGGGGAACGCTGGGTGGAAGGAAATGTGTGGCTCCTCTCAGATTCCAGAACTTTCTGCCACAGAAATGTGAGGAACATATGTTTTTTTAGCCAAATTTTGAGGTTTGCAAAGGATTCTGGGTAACAGAACCTGGTCAGAGCCACACAACTCACCCCATCTTGGATTCCGCTAGGTCTCTAGTTTTCAGAAATGCACAGGTTTGGTAGGTTTCCCTAGGTGCCGGCTGAGCTACAGGCCAAAATCTACAGGTAGGCACTTTGCAAAAAACACCTCTGTTTTCTTTCAAAAATTTGGATGTGTCCACGTTGCGCTTTGGGGCGTTTCCTGTTGCGGGCGCTACGCCTACCCACACAAGTGAGGTATCATTTTTATCGGGAGACGTGGGGGAACGCTGGGTGGAAGGAAATGTGTGGCTCCTCTCAGATTCCAGAACTTTCTGCCACAGAAATGTGAGGAACATATGTTTTTTTAGCCAAATTTTGAGGTTTGCAAAGGATTCTGGGTAACAGAACCTGGTCAGAGCCACACAACTCACCCCATCTTGGATTCCGCTAGGTCTCTAGTTTTCAGAAATGCACAGGTTTGGTAGGTTTCCCAAGGTGGCGGCTGAGCTAGTGGCCAAAATCTACAGGTAGGCACTTTCCAAAAAACACCTCTGTTTTCTTTCAAAAATTTGGATGTGTCCATGTTGCGCTTTGGGGCGTTTCCTGTCGCGGGCGCTAGGCCTACCCACACAAGTGAGGTATCATTTTTATCGGGAGACGTGGGGGAACGCTGGGTGGAAGGAAATTTGTGGCTCCTCTCAGATTCCAGAACTTTCTGCCACAGAAATGTGAGGAACATCTGTTTTTTTAGCCAAATTTTGAGGTTTGCAAAGGATTCTGGGTAACAGAACCTGGTCCGAGCCACACAAGTCACCCCATCTTGGATTCCCTATGGTCTCTAGTTTTCAGAAATGGACAGGTTTGGTAGGTTTCCCTAGGTGGCGGCTGAGCTAGAGGCCAAAATCTACATGTAGGCACTTTGCAAAAAACACCTGTTTTCTTTCAAAAATGTGGATGTGTCCACGTTGCGCTTTGGGGCGTTTCCTGTCGCGGGCGCTAGGCCTACCCACACAAGTGAGGTATCATTTTTATCGGGAGACGTGGGGGAACGCTGGGTGTAAGGAAATTTGTGGCTCCTCTCAGATTCCAGAACTTTCTGCCACAGAAATGTGAGTAACATGTGTTTTTTTAGCCAAATTTTGAGGTTTGCAAAGGATTCTGGGTAACAGAACCTGGTCCGAACCACACAAGTCACCCCATCTTGGATTCCCCTAGGTCTCTAGTTTTCAGAAATGCACAGGTTTGGTAGGTTTCCCTAGGTGCCGGCTGAGCTACAGGCCAAAACCTACAGGTAGGCACTTTGCAAAAAACACCTCTGTTTTCTTTCAAAAATTTGGATGTGTCCACGTTGCGCTTTGGGGCGTTTCCTGTTGCGGGCGCTATGCCTACCCACACAAGTGAGGTATCATTTTTATCGGGAGACGTGGGGGAACGCTGGGTGGAAGGAAATGTGTGGCTCCTCTCAGATTCCAGAACTTTCTGCCACAGAAATGTGAGGAACATATGTTTTTTTAGCCAAATTTTGAGGTTTGCAAAGGATTCTGGGTAAGAGAACCTGGTCCGAGCCACACAAGTCACCCCATCATGGATTCCCCTAGGTCTCTAGTTTTCAGAAATGCACAGGTTTGATAGGTTTCCCTAGGTGCCGGCTGAGCTACAGGCCACAATCTACAGGTAGGCACTTTGCAAAAAACACCTCTGTTTTCTTTCAAAAAATTGGATGTGTCCACGTTGCGCTTTGGGGCGTTTCCTGTCGCGGGCGCTAGGCCTACCCACACAAGTGAGGTATCATTTTTATCGAGAGACGTGGGGGAACGCTGGGTGGAAGGAAATTTGTGGCTCCTCTCTGATTCCAGAACTTTCTGCCACAGAAATGTGAGGAACATCTGTTTTTTTAGCCAAATTTTGAGGTTTGCAAAGGATTCTGGGTAACAGAACCTGGTCCGAGCCACACAAGTCACCCCATCTTGGATTCCCCATGGTCTCTAGTTTTCAGAAATGGACAGGTTTGGTAGGTTTCCCTAGGTGGCGGCTGAGCTAGAGGCCAAAATCTACATGTAGGCACTTTGCAAAAAACACCTGTTTTCTTTCAAAAATTTGGATGTGTCCACGTTGCGCTTTGGGGCGTTTCCTGTCGCGGGCGCTAGGCCTACCCACACAAGTGAGGTATCATTTTTATCGAGAGACGTGGGGGAACGCTGGGTGGAAGGAAATTTGTGGCTCCTCTCAGATTCCAGAACTTTCTGCCACAGAAATGTGAGGAACATGTTTTTTTTTAGCCAAATTTTGAGGTTTGCAAAGGATTCTGGGTAACAGAACCTGGTCCGAACCACACAAGTCACCCCATCTTGGATTCCCCTAGGTCTCTAGTTTTCAGAAATGCACAGGTTTGGTAGGTTTCCCTAGGTGCCGGCTGAGCTACAGGCCAAAACCTACAGGTAGGCACTTTGCAAAAAACAACTCTGTTTTCTTTAAAAAATTTGGATGTGTCCACGTTGCGCTTTGGGGCGTTTCCTGTTGCGGGCGCTATGCCTACCCACACAAGTGAGGTATCATTTTTATCGGGAGACGTGGGGGAACGCTGGGTGGAAGGAAATGTGTGGCTCCTCTCAGATTCCAGAACTTTCTGCCACAGAAATGTGAGGAACATATGTTTTTTTAGCCAAATTTTGAGGTTTGCAAAGGATTCTGGGTAAGAGAACCTGGTCCGAGCCACACAAGTCACCCCATCATGGATTCCCCTAGGTCTCTAGTTTTCAGAAATGCACAGGTTTGATAGGTTTCCCTAGGTGCCGGCTGAGCTACAGGCCACAATCTACAGGTAGGCACTTTGCAAAAAACACCTCTGTTTTCTTTCAAAAAATTGGATGTGTCCACGTTGCGCTTTGGGGCGTTTCCTGTCGCGGGCGCTAGGCCTACCCACACAAGTGAGGTATCATTTTTATCGAGAGACGTGGGGGAACGCTGGGTGGAAGGAAATTTGTGGCTCCTCTCTGATTCCAGAACTTTCTGCCACAGAAATGTGAGGAACATCTGTTTTTTTAGCCAAATTTTGAGGTTTGCAAAGGATTCTGGGTAACAGAACCTGGTCCGAGCCACACAAGTCACCCCATCTTGGATTCCCCATGGTCTCTAGTTTTCAGAAATGGACAGGTTTGGTAGGTTTCCCTAGGTGGCGGCTGAGCTAGAGGCCAAAATCTACATGTAGGCACATTGCAAAAAACACCTGTTTTCTTTCAAAAATTTGGATGTGTCCACGTTGCGCTTTGGGGCGTTTCCTGTCGCGGGCGCTAGGCCTACCCACACAAGTGAGGTATCATTTTTATCGAGAGACGTGGGGGAACGCTGGGTGGAAGGAAATTTGTGGCTCCTCTCAGATTCCAGAACTTTCTGCCACAGAAATGTGAGGAACATGTTTTTTTTTAGCCAAATTTTGAGGTTTGCAAAGGATTCTGGGTAACAGAACCTGGTCCGAGCCACACAAGCCACCCCATCTTGGGTTCCCCTAGGTCTCTAGTTTTCAGAAATGCACAGGTTTGGTAGGTTTCCCTAGATGGCGGCTGAGCTACAGGCCAAAATCTACAGGTAGGCACCTTGCCAAAAACACCTCTGTTGTCTTTCAAAAATTTGGATGTGTCCACGTTGCGCTTTGGGGCGTTTCCTGTCGCGGGCGCTAGGCCTACCCACACAAGTGAGGTATCATTTTTATCGGGAGACGTGGGGGAACGCTGGGTGTAAGGAAATTTGTGGCTCCTCTCAGATTCCAGAACTTTCTGCCACAGAAATGTGAGTAACGTGTTTTTTTAGCCAAATTTTGAGGTTTGCAAAGGATTCTGGGGAACAGAACCTGGTCCGAACCACACAAGTCACCCCATCTTGGATTCCCCTAGGTCTCTAGTTTTCAGAAATGCACAGGTTTGGTAGGTTTCCCTAGGTGCCGGCTGAGCTACAGGCCAAAACCTACAGGTAGGCACTTTGCAAAAAACACCTCTGTTTTCTTTCAAAAATTTGGATGTGTCCACGTTGGGCTTTGGGGCGTTTCCTGTTGCGGGCGCTACGCCTACCCACACAAGTGAGGTATCATTTTTATCGGGAGACGTGGGGGAACGCTGGGTGGAAGGAAATGTGTGGCTCCTCTCAGATTCCAGAACTTTCTGCCACAGAAATGTGAGGAACATATGTTTTTTTAGCCAAATTTTGAGGTTTGCAAAGGATTCTGGGTAACAGAACCTGGTCAGAGCCACACAACTCACCCCATCTTGGATTCCGCTAGGTCTCTAGTTTTCAGAAATGCACAGGTTTGGTAGGTTTCCCAAGGTGGCGGCTGAGCTAGTGGCCAAAATCTACAGGTAGGCACTTTCCAAAAAACACCTCTGTTTTCTTTCAAAAATTTGGATGTGTCCATGTTGCGCTTTGGGGCGTTTCCTGTCGCGGGCGCTAGGCCTACCCACACAAGTGAGGTATCATTTTTATCGGGAGACGTGGGGGAACGCTGGGTGGAAGGAAATTTGTGGCTCCTCTCAGATTCCAGAACTTTCTGCCACAGAAATGTGAGGAACATCTGTTTTTTTAGCCAAATTTTGAGGTTTGCAAAGGATTCTGGGTAACAGAACCTGGTCCGAGCCACACAAGTCACCCCATCTTGGATTCCCTATGGTCTCTAGTTTTCAGAAATGGACAGGTTTGGTAGGTTTCCCTAGGTGGCGGCTGAGCTAGAGGCCAAAATCTACATGTAGGCACTTTGCAAAAAACACCTGTTTTCTTTCAAAAATTTGGATGTGTCCACATTGCGCTTTGGGGCGTTTCCTGTCGCGGGCGCTAGGCCTACCCACACAAGTGAGGTATCATTTTTATCGGGAGACGTGGGGGAACGCTGGGTGTAAGGAAATTTGTGGCTCCTCTCAGATTCCAAAACTTTCAGCCACAGAAATGTGAGTAACATGTGTTTTTTTAGCCAAATTTTGAGGTTTGCAAAGGATTCTGGGTAACAGAACCTGGTCCGAACCACACAAGTCACCCCATCTTGGATTCCCCTAGGTCTCTAGTTTTCAGAAATGCACAGGTTTGGTAGGTTTCCCTAGGTGCCGGCTGAGCTACAGGCCAAAACCTACAGGTAGGCACTTTGCAAAAAACACCTCTGTTTTCTTTCAAAAATTTGGATGTGTCCACGTTGCGCTTTGGGGCGTTTCCTGTTGCGGGCGCTATGCCTACCCACACAAGTGAGGTATCATTTTTATCAGGAGACGTGGGGGAACGCTGGGTGGAAGGAAATGTGTGGCTCCTCTCAGATTCCAGAACTTTCTGCCACAGAAATGTGAGGAACATATGTTTTTTTAGCCAAATTTTGAGGTTTGCAAAGGATTCTGGGTAAGAGAACCTGGTCCGAGCCACACAAGTCACCCCATCTTGGATTCCCCATGGTCTCTAGTTTTCAGAAATGGACAGGTTTGGTAGGTTTCCCTAGGTGGCGGCTGAGCTAGAGGCCAAAATCTACATGTAGGCACTTTGCAAAAAACACCTGTTTTCTTTCAAAAATTTGGATGTGTCCACGTTGCGCTTTGGGGCGTTTCCTGTCGCGGGCGCTAGGCCTACCCACACAAGTGAGGTATCATTTTTATCGAGAGACGTGGGGGAACGCTGGGTGGAAGGAAATTTGTGGCTCCTCTCAGATTCCAGAACTTTCTGCCACAGAAATGTGAGGAACATGTTTTTTTTTAGCCAAATTTTGAGGTTTGCAAAGGATTCTGGGTAACAGAACCTGGTCCGAGCCACACAAGCCACCCCATCTTGGATTCCCCTAGGTCTCTAGTTTTCAGAAATGCACAGGTTTGGTAGGTTTCCCTAGATGGCGGCTGAGCTACAGGCCAAAATCTACAGGTAGGCACCTTGCCAAAAACACCTCTGTTGTCTTTCAAAAATTTGGATGTGTCCACGTTGCGCTTTGGGGCGTTTCCTGTCGCGGGCGCTAGGCCTACCCACACAAGTGAGGTATCATTTTTATCGGGAGACGTGGGGGAACGCTGGGTGTAAGGAAATTTGTGGCTCCTCTCAGATTCCAGAACTTTCTGCCACAGAAATGTGAGGAACATGTGTTTTTTTAGCCAAATTTTGAGGTTTGCAAAGGATTCTGGGTAACAGAACCTGGTCCGAACCACACAAGTCACCCCATCTTGGATTCCCCTAGGTCTCTAGTTTTCAGAAATGCACAGGTTTGGTAGGTTTCCCTAGGTGCCGGCTGAGCTACAGGCCACAATCTACAGGTAGGCACTTTGCAAAAAACAACTCTGTTTTCTTTCAAAAAATTGGATGTGTCCACGTTGCGCTTTGGGGCGTTTCCTGTCGCGGGCGCTAGGCCTACCCACACAAGTGAGGTATCATTTTTATCGAGAGACGTGGGGGAACGCTGGGTGGAAGGAAATTTGTGGCTCCTCTCAGATTCCAGAACTTTCTGCCACAGAAATGTGAGGAACATGTTTTTTTTTAGCCAAATTTTGAGGTTTGCAAAGGATTCTGGGTAACAGAACCTGGTCCGAGCCACACAAGCCACCCCATCTTGGATTCCCCTAGATCTCTAGTTTTCAGAAATGCACAGGTTTGGTAGGTTTCCCTAGATGGCGGCTGAGCTACAGGCCAAAATCTACAGGTAGGCACCTTGCCAAAAACACCTCTGTTGTCTTTCAAAAATTTGGATGTGTCCACGTTGCGCTTTGGGGCGTTTCCTGTCGCGGGCGCTAGGCCTACCCACACCAGTGAGGTATCATTTTTATCGGGAGACGTGGGGGAACGCTGGGTGGAAGGAAATTTGTGGCTCCTCTCAGATTCCAGAACTTTCTGCCACAGAAATGTGAGGAACATGTGTTTTTTTAGCCAAATTTTGAGGTTTGCAAAGGATTCTGGGTAACAGAACCTGGTCCGAGCCACACAAGTCACCCCATCTTGGATTCCCCTAGATCTCTAGTTTTCAGAAATGCACAGGTTTGGTACGTTTCCCTCGGTGGCAGGTGAGCTACTGGCCAAAATCTACAGGTAGGCACTTTGCAAAAAACACCTCTGTTTTCGTTCAAAAATTTGGATGTGTCCACGTTGCGCTTTGGGGTGTTTCCTGTTGCGGGCGCTAGGCCTACCCACACAAGTGAGGTATCATTTTTATCGGGAGACGTGGGGGAACGCTGGGTGGAAGGAAATTTGTGGCTCCTCTCAGATTCCAGAACTTTCTGCCACAGAAATGTGAGGAACATGTGTTTTTTTAGCCAAATTGTGAGGTTTGCAAAGGATTCTGGGTAACAGAACCTAGTCCGAGCCACACAAGTCACCCCATCTTGGATTCCCCTAGGTCTCTAGTTTTCAGAAATGCACAGGTTTGGTAGGTTTCCCTAGGTGGCGGCTGAGCTACAGGCCAAAATCTACAGGTAGGCACTTTGCAAAAAACACCTATGTTTTCTTTAAAAAATGTGGATGTGTCCACGTTGCGCTTTGGGGCGTTTCCTGTCGCGGGCGCTAGGCCTACCCACACAAGTGAGGTATCATTTTTATCGAGAGACGTGGGGGAACGCTGGGTGGAAGGAAATTTGTGGCTCCTCTCAGATTCCAGAACTTTCTGCCACAGAAATGTGAGGAACATGTTTTTTTTTAGCCAAATTTTGAGGTTTGCAAAGGATTCTGGGTAACAGAACCTGGTCCGAGCCACACAAGCCACCCCATCTTGCATTCCCCTAGGTCTCTAGTTTTCAGAAATGCACAGGTTTGGTAGGTTTCCCTAGATGGCGGCTGAGCTACAGGCCAAAATCTACAGGTAGGCACCTTGCCAAAAACACCTCTGTTGTCTTTCAAAAATTTGGATGTGTCCACGTTGCGCTTTGGGGCGTTTCCTGTCGCGGGCGCTAGGCCTACCCACACAAGTGAGGTATCATTTTTATCGGGAGACGTGGGGGAACGCTGGGTGTAAGGAAATTTGTGGCTCCTCTCAGATTCCAGAACTTTCTGCCACAGAAATGTGAGTAACATGTGTTTTTTTAGCCAAATTTTGAGGTTTGCAAAGGATTCTGGGTAACAGAACCTGGTCCGAACCACACAAGTCACCCCATCTTGGATTCCCCTAGGTCTCTAGTTTTCAGAAATGCACAGGTTTGATAGGTTTCCCTAGGTGCCGGCTGAGCTACAGGAAACAATCTACAGGTAGGCACTTTGCAAAAAACACCTCTGTTTTCTTTAAAAAAATTGGATGTGTCCACGTTGCGCTTTGGGGCGTTTCCTGTCGCGGGCGCTAGGCCTACCCACACAAGTGAGGTATCATTTTTATCGAGAGACGTGGGGGAACGCTGGGTGGAAGGAAATTTGTGGCTCCTCTCTGATTCCAGAACTTTCTGCCACAGAAATGTGAGGAACATCTGTTTTTTTAGCCAAATTTTGAGGTTTGCAAAGGATTCTGGGTAACAGAACCTGGTCCGAGCCACACAAGTCACCCCATCTTGGATTCCCCATGGTCTCTAGTTTTCAGAAATGGACAGGTTTGGTAGGTTTCCCTAGGTGGCGGCTGAGCTAGAGGCCAAAATCTACATGTAGGCACTTTGCAAAAAACACCTGTTTTCTTTCAAAAATTTGGATGTGTCCATGTTGCGCTTTGGGGCGTTTCCTGTCGCGGGCGCTAGGCCTACCCACACAAGTGAGGTATCATTTTTATCGGGAGACGTGGGGGAACGCTGGGTGGAAGGAAATTTGTGGCTCCTCTCAGATTCCAGAACTTTCTGCCACAGAAATGTGAGGAACATCTGTTTTTTTAGCCAAATTTTTGAGGTTTGCAAAGGATTCTGGGTAACAGAACCTGGTCCGAACCACACAAGTCACCCCATCTTGGATTCCCCTAGGTCTCTAGTTTTCAGAAATGCACAGGTTTGGTAGGTTTCCCTAGGTGCCGGCTGAGCTACAGGCCAAAACCTACAGGTAGGCACTTTGCAAAAAAAACCTGTTTTCTTTCAAAAAATTGGATGTGTCCACGCTGCGCTTTGGGGCGTTTCCTGTCGCGGGCGCTAGGCCTACCCACACAAGTGAGGTATCATTTTTTTCGAGAGACGTGGGGGAACGCTGGGTGGAATGTAATTTGTGGCTCCTCTCAGATTCCAGAACTTTCTGCCACAGAAATGTGAGGAACATCTGTTTTTTTAGCCAAATTTTGAGGTTTGCAAAGGATTCTGGGTAACAGAACCTGGTCCGAGCCACACAAGTCACCCCATCTTGGATTCCCCATGGTCTCTAGTTTTCAGAAATGGACAGGTTTGGTAGGTTTCCCTAGGTGGCGGCTGAGCTAGAGGCCAAAATCTACATGTAGGCACTTTGCAAAAAACACCTGTTTTCTTTCAAAAATTTGGATGTGTCCACGTTGCGCTTTGGGGCGTTTCCTGTCGCGGGCGCTAGGCCTACCCACACAAGTGAGGTATCATTTTTATCGAGAGACGTGGGGGAACGCTGGGTGGAAGGAAATTTGTGGCTCCTCTCAGATTCCAGAACTTTCTGCCACAGAAATGTGAGGAACATGTTTTTTTTTAGCCAAATTTTGAGGTTTGCAAAGGATTCTGGGTAACAGAACCTGGTCCGAACCACACAAGTCACCCCATCTTGGATTCCCCTAGGTCTCTAGTTTTCAGAAATGCACAGGTTTGGTAGGTTTCCCTAGGTGCCGGCTGAGCTACAGGCCAAAACCTACAGGTAGGCACTTTGCAAAAAACAACTCTGTTTTCTTTCAAAAATTTGGATGTGTCCACGTTGCGCTTTGGGGCGTTTCCTGTTGCGGGCGCTATGCCTACCCACACAAGTGAGGTATCATTTTTATCGGGAGACGTGGGGGAACGCTGGGTGGAAGGAAATGTGTGGCTCCTCTCAGATTCCAGAACTTTCTGCCACAGAAATGTGAGGAACATATGTTTTTTTAGCCAAATTTTGAGGTTTGCAAAGGATTCTGGGTAAGAGAACCTGGTCCGAGCCACACAAGTCACCCCATCATGGATTCCCCTAGGTCTCTAGTTTTCAGAAATGCACAGGTTTGATAGGTTTCCCTAGGTGCCGGCTGAGCTACAGGCCACAATCTACAGGTAGGCACTTTGCAAAAAACACCTCTGTTTTCTTTCAAAAAATTGGATGTGTCCACGTTGCGCTTTGGGGCGTTTCCTGTCGCGGGCGCTAGGCCTACCCACACAAGTGAGGTATCATTTTTATCGAGAGACGTGGGGGAACGCTGGGTGGAAGGAAATTTGTGGCTCCTCTCTGATTCCAGAACTTTCTGCCACAGAAATGTGAGGAACATCTGTTTTTTTAGCCAAATTTTGAGGTTTGCAAAGGATTCTGGGTAACAGAACCTGGTCCGAGCCACACAAGTCACCCCATCTTGGATTCCCCATGGTCTCTAGTTTTCAGAAATGGACAGGTTTGGTAGGTTTCCCTAGGTGGCGGCTGAGCTAGAGGCCAAAATCTACATGTAGGCACTTTGCAAAAAACACCTGTTTTCTTTCAAAAATTTGGATGTGTCCACGTTGCGCTTTGGGGCGTTTCCTGTCGCGGGCGCTAGGCCTACCCACACAAGTGAGGTATCATTTTTATCGAGAGACGTGGGGGAACGCTGGGTGGAAGGAAATTTGTGGCTCCTCTCAGATTCCAGAACTTTCTGCCACAGAAATGTGAGGAACATGTTTTTTTTTAGCCAAATTTTGAGGTTTGCAAAGGATTCTGGGTAACAGAACCTGGTCCGAGCCACACAAGCCACCCCATCTTGGGTTCCCCTAGGTCTCTAGTTTTCAGAAATGCACAGGTTTGGTAGGTTTCCCTAGATGGCGGCTGAGCTACAGGCCAAAATCTACAGGTAGGCACCTTGCCAAAAACACCTCTGTTGTCTTTCAAAAATTTGGATGTGTCCACGTTGCGCTTTGGGGCGTTTCCTGTCGCGGGCGCTAGGCCTACCCACACAAGTGAGGTATCATTTTTATCGGGAGACGTGGGGGAACGCTGGGTGTAAGGAAATTTGTGGCTCCTCTCAGATTCCAGAACTTTCTGCCACAGAAATGTGAGTAACATGTGTTTTTTTAGCCAAATTTTGAGGTTTGCAAAGGATTCTGGGTAACAGAACCTGGTCCGAACCACACAAGTCACCCCATCTTGGATTCCCCTAGGTCTCTAGTTTTCAGAAATGCACAGGTTTGATAGGTTTCCCTAGGTGCCGGCTGAGCTACAGGAAACAATCTACAGGTAGGCACTTTGCAAAAAACACCTCTGTTTTCTTTAAAAAAATTGGATGTGTCCACGTTGCGCTTTGGGGCGTTTCCTGTCGCGGGCGCTAGGCCTACCCACACAAGTGAGGTATCATTTTTATCGAGAGACGTGGGGGAACGCTGAGTGGAAGGAAATTTGTGGCTCCTCTTTGATTCCAGAACTTTCTGCCACAGAAATGTGAGGAACATCTGTTTTTTTAGCCAAATTTTGAGGTTTGCAAAGGATTCTGGGTAACAGAACCTGGTCCGAGCCACACAAGTCACCCCATCTTGGATTCCCCATGGTCTCTAGTTTTCAGAAATGGACAGGTTTGGTAGGTTTCCCTAGGTGGCGGCTGAGCTAGAGGCCAAAATCTACATGTAGGCACTTTGCAAAAAACACCTGTTTTCTTTCAAAAATTTGGATGTGTCCATGTTGCGCTTTGGGGCGTTTCCTGTCGCGGGCGCTAGGCCTACCCACACAAGTGAGGTATCATTTTTATCGGGAGACGTGGGGGAACGCTGGGTGGAAGGAAATTTGTGGCTCCTCTCAGATTCCAGAACTTTCTGCCACAGAAATGTGAGGAACATCTGTTTTTTTAGCCAAATTTTTGAGGTTTGCAAAGGATTCTGGGTAACAGAACCTGGTCCGAACCACACAAGTCACCCCATCTTGGATTCCCCTAGGTCTCTAGTTTTCAGAAATGCACAGGTTTGGTAGGTTTCCCTAGGTGCCGGCTGAGCTACAGGCCAAAACCTACAGGTAGGCACTTTGCAAAAAAAACCTGTTTTCTTTCAAAAAATTGGATGTGTCCACGCTGCGCTTTGGGGCGTTTCCTGTCGCGGGCGCTAGGCCTACCCACACAAGTGAGGTATCATTTTTTTCGAGAGACGTGGGGGAACGCTGGGTGGAATGTAATTTGTGGCTCCTCTCAGATTCCAGAACTTTCTGCCACAGAAATGTGAGGAACATCTGTTTTTTTAGCCAAATTTTGAGGTTTGCAAAGGATTCTGGGTAACAGAACCTGGTCCGAGCCACACAAGTCACCCCATCTTGGATTCCCCATGGTCTCTAGTTTTCAGAAATGGACAGGTTTGGTAGGTTTCCCTAGGTGGCGGCTGAGCTAGAGGCCAAAATCTACATGTAGGCACTTTGCAAAAAACACCTGTTTTCTTTCAAAAATTTGGATGTGTCCACGTTGCGCTTTGGGGCGTTTCCTGTCGCGGGCGCTAGGCCTACCCACACAAGTGAGGTATCATTTTTATCGAGAGACGTGGGGGAACGCTGGGTGGAAGGAAATTTGTGGCTCCTCTCAGATTCCAGAACTTTCTGCCACAGAAATGTGAGGAACATGTTTTTTTTTAGCCAAATTTTGAGGTTTGCAAAGGATTCTGGGTAACAGAACCTGGTCCGAACCACACAAGTCACCCCATCTTGGATTCCCCTAGGTCTCTAGTTTTCAGAAATGCACAGGTTTGGTAGGTTTCCCTAGGTGCCGGCTGAGCTACAGGCCAAAACCTACAGGTAGGCACTTTGCAAAAAACAACTCTGTTTTCTTTCAAAAATTTGGATGTGTCCACGTTGCGCTTTGGGGCGTTTCCTGTTGCGGGCGCTATGCCTACCCACACAAGTGAGGTATCATTTTTATCGGGAGACGTGGGGGAACGCTGGGTGGAAGGAAATGTGTGGCTCCTCTCTGATTCCAGAACTTTCTGCCACAGAAATGTGAGGAACATCTGTTTTTTTAGCCAAATTTTGAGGTTTGCAAAGGATTCTGGGTAACAGAACCTGGTCCGAGCCACACAAGTCACCCCATCTTGGATTCCCCATGGTCTCTAGTTTTCAGAAATGGACAGGTTTGGTAGGTTTCCCTAGGTGGCGGCTGAGCTAGAGGCCAAAATCTACATGTAGGCACTTTGCAAAAAACACCTGTTTTCTTTCAAAAATTTGGATGTGTCCACGTTGCGCTTTGGGGCGTTTCCTGTCGCGGGCGCTAGGCCTACCCACACAAGTGAGGTATCATTTTTATCGAGAGACGTGGGGGAACGCTGGGTGGAAGGAAATTTGTGGCTCCTCTCAGATTCCAGAACTTTCTGCCACAGAAATGTGAGGAACATGTTTTTTTTTAGCCAAATTTTGAGGTTTGCAAAGGATTCTGGGTAACAGAACCTGGTCCGAGCCACACAAGCCACCCCATCTTGGGTTCCCCTAGGTCTCTAGTTTTCAGAAATGCACAGGTTTGGTAGGTTTCCCTAGATGGCGGCTGAGCTACAGGCCAAAATCTACAGGTAGGCACCTTGCCAAAAACACCTCTGTTGTCTTTCAAAAATTTGGATGTGTCCACGTTGCGCTTTGGGGCGTTTCCTGTCGCGGGCGCTAGGCCTACCCACACAAGTGAGGTGTCATTTTTATCGGGAGACGTGGGGGAACGCTGGGTGTAAGGAAATTTGTGGCTCCTCTCAGATTCCAGAACTTTCTGCCACAGAAATGTGAGTAACATGTGTTTTTTTAGCCAAATTTTGAGGTTTGCAAAGGATTCTGGGTAACAGAACCTGGTCCGAACCACACAAGTCACCCCATCTTGGATTCCCCTAGGTCTCTAGTTTTCAGAAATGCACAGGTTTGGTAGGTTTCCCTAGGTGCCGGCTGAGCTACAGGCCAAAACCTACAGGTAGGCACTTTGCAAAAAACACCTCTGTTTTCTTTCAAAAATTTGGATGTGTCCACGTTGCGCTTTGGGGCGTTTCCTGTTGCGGGCGCTACGCCTACCCACACAAGTGAGGTATCATTTTTATCGGGAGACGTGGGGGAACGCTGGGTGGAAGGAAATGTGTGGCTCCTCTCAGATTCCAGAACTTTCTGCCACAGAAATGTGAGGAACATATGTTTTTTTAGCCAAATTTTGAGGTTTGCAAAGGATTCTGGGTAACAGAACCTGGTCAGAGCCACACAACTCACCCCATCTTGGATTCCGCTAGGTCTCTAGTTTTCAGAAATGCACAGGTTTGGTAGGTTTCCCAAGGTGGCGGCTGAGCTAGTGGCCAAAATCTACAGGTAGGCACTTTCCAAAAAACACCTCTGTTTTCTTTCAAAAATTTGGATGTGTCCATGTTGCGCTTTGGGGCGTTTCCTGTCGCGGGCGCTAGGCCTACCCACACAAGTGAGGTATCATTTTTATCGGGAGACGTGGGGGAACGCTGGGTGGAAGGAAATTTGTGGCTCCTCTCAGATTCCAGAACTTTCTGCCACAGAAATGTGAGGAACATCTGTTTTTTTAGCCAAATTTTGAGGTTTGCAAAGGATTCTGGGTAACAGAACCTGGTCCGAGCCACACAAGTCACCCCATCTTGGATTCCCTATGGTCTCTAGTTTTCAGAAATGGACAGGTTTGGTAGGTTTCCCTAGGTGGCGGCTGAGCTAGAGGCCAAAATCTACATGTAGGCACTTTGCAAAAAACACCTGATTTCTTTCAAAAATTTGGATGTGTCCACGTTGCGCTTTGGGGCGTTTCCTGTCGCGGGCGCTAGGCCTACCCACACAAGTGAGGTATCATTTTTATCGGGAGACGTGGGGGAACGCTGGGTGTAAGGAAATTTGTGGCTCCTCTCAGATTCCAAAACTTTCAGCCACAGAAATGTGAGTAACATGTGTTTTTTTAGCCAAATTTTGAGGTTTGCAAAGGATTCTGGGTAACAGAACCTGGTCCGAACCACACAAGTCACCCCATCTTGGATTCCCCTAGGTCTCTAGTTTTCAGAAATGCACAGGTTTGGTAGGTTTCCCTAGGTGCCGGCTGAGCTACAGGCCAAAACCTACAGGTAGGCACTTTGCAAAAAAAACCTGTTTTCTTTCAAAAAATTGGATGTGTCCACGCTGCGCTTTGGGGCGTTTCCTGTCGCGGGCGCTAGGCCTACCCACACAAGTGAGGTATCATTTTTTTCGAGAGACGTGGGGGAACGCTGGGTGGAATGTAATTTGTGGCTCCTCTCAGATTCCAGAACTTTCTGCCACAGAAATGTGAGGAACATCTGTTTTTTTAGCCAAATTTTGAGGTTTGCAAAGGATTCTGGGTAACAGAACCTGGTCCGAGCCACACAAGTCACCCCATCTTGGATTCCCCATGGTCTCTAGTTTTCAGAAATGGACAGGTTTGGTAGGTTTCCCTAGGTGGCGGCTGAGCTAGAGGCCAAAATCTACATGTAGGCACTTTGCAAAAAACACCTGTTTTCTTTCAAAAATTTGGATGTGTCCACGTTGCGCTTTGGGGCGTTACCTGTCGCGGGCGCTAGGCCTACCCACACAAGTGAGGTATCATTTTTATCGAGAGACGTGGGGGAACGCTGGGTGGAAGGAAATTTGTGGCTCCTCTCAGATTCCAGAACTTTCTGCCACAGAAATGTGAGGAACATGGTTTTTTTTAGCCAAATTTTGAGGTTTGCAAAGGATTCTGGGTAACAGAACCTGGTCCGAACCACACAAGTCACCCCATCTTGGATTCCCCTAGGTCTCTAGTTTTCAGAAATGCACAGGTTTGGTAGGTTTCCCTAGGTGCCGGCTGAGCTACAGGCCAAAACCTACAGGTAGGCACTTTGCAAAAAACAACTCTGTTTTCTTTCAAAAATTTGGATGTGTCCACGTTGCGCTTTGGGGCGTTTCCTGTTGCGGGCGCTATGCCTACCCACACAAGTGAGGTATCATTTTTATCGGGAGACGTGGGGGAACGCTGGGTGGAAGGAAATGTGTGGCTCCTCTCAGATTCCAGAACTTTCTGCCACAGAAATGTGAGGAACATATGTTTTTTTAGCCAAATTTTGAGGTTTGCAAAGGATTCTGGGTAAGAGAACCTGGTCCGAGCCACACAAGTCACCCCATCATGGATTCCCCTAGGTCTCTAGTTTTCAGAAATGCACAGGTTTGATAGGTTTCCCTAGGTGCCGGCTGAGCTACAGGCCACAATCTACAGGTAGGCACTTTGCAAAAAACACCTCTGTTTTCTTTCAAAAAATTGGATGTGTCCACGTTGCGCTTTGGGGCGTTTCCTGTCGCGGGCGCTAGGCCTACCCACACAAGTGAGGTATCATTTTTATCGAGAGACGTGGGGGAACGCTGGGTGGAAGGAAATTTGTGGCTCCTCTCTGATTCCAGAACTTTCTGCCACAGAAATGTGAGTAACATGTGTTTTTTTAGCCAAATTTTGAGGTTTGCAAAGGATTCTGGGTAACAGAACCTGGTCCGAGCCACACAAGTCACCCCATCTTGGATTCCCCATGGTCTCTAGTTTTCCGAAATGGACAGGTTTGGTAGGTTTCCCTAGGTGGCGGCTGAGCTAGAGGCCAAAATCTACATGTAGGCACTTTGCAAAAAACACCTGTTTTCTTTCAAAAATTTGGATGTGTCCACGTTGCGCTTTGGGGCGTTTCCTGTCGCGGGCGCTAGGCCTACCCACACAAGTGAGGTATCATTTTTATCGAGAGACGTGGGGGAACGCTGGGTGGAAGGAAATTTGTGGCTCCTCTCAGATTCCAGAACTTTCTGCCACAGAAATGTGAGGAACATGTTTTTTTTAGCCAAATTTTGAGGTTTGCAAAGGATTCTGGGTAACAGAACCTGGTCCGAGCCACACAAGCCACCCCATCTTGGGTTCCCCTAGGTCTCTAGTTTTCAGAAATGCACAGGTTTGGTAGGTTTCCCTAGATGGCGGCTGAGCTACAGGCCAAAATCTACAGGTAGGCACCTTGCCAAAAACACCTCTGTTGTCTTTCAAAAATTTGGATGTGTCCACGTTGCGCTTTGGGGCGTTTCCTGTCGCGGGCGCTAGGCCTACCCACACAAGTGAGGTATCATTTTTATCGGGAGACGTGGGGGAACGCTGGGTGTAAGGAAATTTGTGGCTCCTCTCAGATTCCAGAACTTTCTGCCACAGAAATGTGAGTAACATGTGTTTTTTTAGCCAAATTTTGAGGTTTGCAAAGGATTCTGGGTAACAGAACCTGGTCCGAACCACACAAGTCACCCCATCTTGGATTCCCCTAGGTCTCTAGTTTTCAGAAATGCACAGGTTTGGTAGGTTTCCCTAGGTGCCGGCTGAGCTACAGGCCAAAACCTACAGGTAGGCACTTTGCAAAAAACACCTCTGTTTTCTTTCAAAAATTTGGATGTGTCCACGTTGCGCTTTGGGGCGTTTCCTGTTGCGGGCGCTACGCCTACCCACACAAGTGAGGTATCATTTTTATCGGGAGACGTGGGGGAACGCTGGGTGGAAGGAAATGTGTGGCTCCTCTCAGATTCCAGAACTTTCTGCCACAGAAATGTGAGGAACATATGTTTTTTTAGCCAAATTTTGAGGTTTGCAAAGGATTCTGGGTAACAGAACCTGGTCAGAGCCACACAACTCACCCCATCTTGGATTCCGCTAGGTCTCTAGTTTTCAGAAATGCACAGGTTTGGTAGGTTTCCCAAGGTGGCGGCTGAGCTAGTGGCCAAAATCTACAGGTAGGCACTTTCCAAAAAACACCTCTGTTTTCTTTCAAAAATTTGGATGTGTCCATGTTGCGCTTTGGGGCGTTTCCTGTCGCGGGCGCTAGGCCTACCCACACAAGTGAGGTATCATTTTTATCGGGAGACGTGGGGGAACGCTGGGTGGAAGGAAATTTGTGGCTCCTCTCAGATTCCAGAACTTTCTGCCACAGAAATGTGAGGAACATCTGTTTTTTTTAGCCAAATTTTGAGGTTTGCAAAGGATTCTGGGTAACAGAACCTGGTCCGAGCCACACAAGTCACCCCATCTTGGATTCCCCTAGGTCTCTAGTTTTCAGAAATGCACAGGTTTGGTAGGTTTCCCTAGGTGCCGGCTGAGCTACAGGCCAAAACCTACAGGTAGGCACTTTGCAAAAAAAACCTGTTTTCTTTCAAAAAATTGGATGTGTCCACGCTGCGCTTTGGGGCGTTTCCTGTCGCGGGCGCTAGGCCTACCCACACAAGTGAGGTATCATTTTTTTCGAGAGACGTGGGGGAACGCTGGGTGGAATGTAATTTGTGGCTCCTCTCAGATTCCAGAACTTTCTGCCACAGAAATGTGAGGAACATCTGTTTTTTTAGCCAAATTTTGAGGTTTGCAAAGGATTCTGGGTAACAGAACCTGGTCCGAGCCACACAAGTCACCCCATCTTGGATTCCCCATGGTCTCTAGTTTTCAGAAATGGACAGGTTTGGTAGGTTTCCCTAGGTGGCGGCTGAGCTAGAGGCCAAAATCTACATGTAGGCACTTTGCAAAAAACACCTGTTTTCTTTCAAAAATTTGGATGTGTCCACGTTGCGCTTTGGGGCGTTACCTGTCGCGGGCGCTAGGCCTACCCACACAAGTGAGGTATCATTTTTATCGAGAGACGTGGGGGAACGCTGGGTGGAAGGAAATTTGTGGCTCCTCTCAGATTCCAGAACTTTCTGCCACAGAAATGTGAGGAACATGTTTTTTTTTAGCCAAATTTTGAGGTTTGCAAAGGATTCTGGGTAACAGAACCTGGTCCGAACCACACAAGTCACCCCATCTTGGATTCCCCTAGGTCTCTAGTTTTCAGAAATGCACAGGTTTGGTAGGTTTCCCTAGGTGCCGGCTGAGCTACAGGCCAAAACCTACAGGTAGGCACTTTGCAAAAAACAACTCTGTTTTCTTTCAAAAATTTGGATGTGTCCACGTTGCGCTTTGGGGCGTTTCCTGTTGCGGGCGCTATGCCTACCCACACAAGTGAGGTATCATTTTTATCGGGAGACGTGGGGGAACGCTGGGTGGAAGGAAATGTGTGGCTCCTCTCAGATTCCAGAACTTTCTGCCACAGAAATGTGAGGAACATATGTTTTTTTAGCCAAATTTTGAGGTTTGCAAAGGATTCTGGGTAAGAGAACCTGGTCCGAGCCACACAAGTCACCCCATCATGGATTCCCCTAGGTCTCTAGTTTTCAGAAATGCACAGGTTTGATAGGTTTCCCTAGGTGCCGGCTGAGCTACAGGCCACAATCTACAGGTAGGCACTTTGCAAAAAACACCTCTGTTTTCTTTCAAAAAATTGGATGTGTCCACGTTGCGCTTTGGGGCGTTTCCTGTCGCGGGCGCTAGGCCTACCCACACAAGTGAGGTATCATTTTTATCGAGAGACGTGGGGGAACGCTGGGTGGAAGGAAATTTGTGGCTCCTCTCTGATTCCAGAACTTTCTGCCACAGAAATGTGAGTAACATGTGTTTTTTTAGCCAAATTTTGAGGTTTGCAAAGGATTCTGGGTAACAGAACCTGGTCCGAGCCACACAAGTCACCCCATCTTGGATTCCCCATGGTCTCTAGTTTTCCGAAATGGACAGGTTTGGTAGGTTTCCCTAGGTGGCGGCTGAGCTAGAGGCCAAAATCTACATGTAGGCACTTTGCAAAAAACACCTGTTTTCTTTCAAAAATTTGGATGTGTCCACGTTGCGCTTTGGGGCGTTTCCTGTCGCGGGCGCTAGGCCTACCCACACAAGTGAGGTATCATTTTTATCGAGAGACGTGGGGGAACGCTGGGTGGAAGGAAATTTGTGGCTCCTCTCAGATTCCAGAACTTTCTGCCACAGAAATGTGAGGAACATGTTTTTTTTAGCCAAATTTTGAGGTTTGCAAAGGATTCTGGGTAACAGAACCTGGTCCGAGCCACACAAGCCACCCCATCTTGGGTTCCCCTAGGTCTCTAGTTTTCAGAAATGCACAGGTTTGGTAGGTTTCCCTAGATGGCGGCTGAGCTACAGGCCAAAATCTACAGGTAGGCACCTTGCCAAAAACACCTCTGTTGTCTTTCAAAAATTTGGATGTGTCCACGTTGCGCTTTGGGGCGTTTCCTGTCGCGGGCGCTAGGCCTACCCACACAAGTGAGGTATCATTTTTATCGGGAGACGTGGGGGAACGCTGGGTGTAAGGAAATTTGTGGCTCCTCTCAGATTCCAGAACTTTCTGCCACAGAAATGTGAGTAACATGTGTTTTTTTAGCCAAATTTTGAGGTTTGCAAAGGATTCTGGGTAACAGAACCTGGTCCGAACCACACAAGTCACCCCATCTTGGATTCCCCTAGGTCTCTAGTTTTCAGAAATGCACAGGTTTGGTAGGTTTCCCTAGGTGCCGGCTGAGCTACAGGCCAAAACCTACAGGTAGGCACTTTGCAAAAAACACCTCTGTTTTCTTTCAAAAATTTGGATGTGTCCACGTTGCGCTTTGGGGCGTTTCCTGTTGCGGGCGCTACGCCTACCCACACAAGTGAGGTATCATTTTTATCGGGAGACGTGGGGGAACGCTGGGTGGAAGGAAATGTGTGGCTCCTCTCAGATTCCAGAACTTTCTGCCACAGAAATGTGAGGAACATATGTTTTTTTAGCCAAATTTTGAGGTTTGCAAAGGATTCTGGGTAACAGAACCTGGTCAGAGCCACACAACTCACCCCATCTTGGATTCCGCTAGGTCTCTAGTTTTCAGAAATGCACAGGTTTGGTAGGTTTCCCAAGGTGGCGGCTGAGCTAGTGGCCAAAATCTACAGGTAGGCACTTTCCAAAAAACACCTCTGTTTTCTTTCAAAAATTTGGATGTGTCCATGTTGCGCTTTGGGGCGTTTCCTGTCGCGGGCGCTAGGCCTACCCACACAAGTGAGGTATCATTTTTATCGGGAGACGTGGGGGAACGCTGGGTGGAAGGAAATTTGTGGCTCCTCTCAGATTCCAGAACTTTCTGCCACAGAAATGTGAGGAACATCTGTTTTTTTAGCCAAATTTTGAGGTTTGCAAAGGATTCTGGGTAACAGAACCTGGTCCGAGCCACACAAGTCACCCCATCTTGGATTCCCTATGGTCTCTAGTTTTCAGAAATGGACAGGTTTGGTAGGTTTCCCTAGGTGGCGGCTGAGCTAGAGGCCAAAATCTACATGTAGGCACTTTGCAAAAAACACCTGTTTTCTTTCAAAAATTTGGATGTGTCCACGTTGCGCTTTGGGGCGTTTCCTGTCGCGGGCGCTAGGCCTACCCACACAAGTGAGGTATCATTTTTATCGGGAGACGTGGGGGAACGCTGGGTGTAAGGAAATTTGTGGCTCCTCTCAGATTCCAAAACTTTCAGCCACAGAAATGTGAGTAACATGTGTTTTTTTAGCCAAATTTTGAGGTTTGCAAAGGATTCTGGGTAACAGAACCTGGTCCGAACCACACAAGTCACCCCATCTTGGATTCCCCTAGGTCTCTAGTTTTCAGAAATGCACAGGTTTGGTAGGTTTCCCTAGGTGCCGGCTGAGCTACAGGCCAAAACCTACAGGTAGGCACTTTGCAAAAAACACCTCTGTTTTCTTTCAAAAATTTGGATGTGTCCACGTTGCGCTTTGGGGCGTTTCCTGTTGCGGGCGCTATGCCTACCCACACAAGTGAGGTATCATTTTTATCAGGAGACGTGGGGGGAACGCTGGGTGGAAGGAAATGTGTGGCTCCTCTCAGATTCCAGAACTTTCTGCCACAGAAATGTGAGGAACATATGTTTTTTTAGCCAAATTTTGAGGTTTGCAAAGGATTCTGGGTAAGAGAACCTGGTCCGAGCCACACAAGTCACCCCATCTTGGATTCCCCATGGTCTCTAGTTTTCAGAAATGGACAGGTTTGGTAGGTTTCCCTAGGTGGCGGCTGAGCTAGAGGCCAAAATCTACATGTAGGCACTTTGCAAAAAACACCTGTTTTCTTTCAAAAATTTGGATGTGTCCACGTTGCGCTTTGGGGCGTTTCCTGTCGCGGGCGCTAGGCCTACCCACACAAGTGAGGTATCATTTTTATCGAGAGACGTGGGGGAACGCTGGGTGGAAGGAAATTTGTGGCTCCTCTCAGATTCCAGAACTTTCTGCCACAGAAATGTGAGGAACATGTTTTTTTTTAGCCAAATTTTGAGGTTTGCAAAGGATTCTGGGTAACAGAACCTGGTCCGAGCCACACAAGCCACCCCATCTTGGATTCCCCTAGGTCTCTAGTTTTCAGAAATGCACAGGTTTGGTAGGTTTCCCTAGATGGCGGCTGAGCTACAGGCCAAAATCTACAGGTAGGCACCTTGCCAAAAACACCTCTGTTGTCTTTCAAAAATTTGGATGTGTCCACGTTGCGCTTTGGGGCGTTTCCTGTCGCGGGCGCTAGGCCTACCCACACAAGTGAGGTATCATTTTTATCGGGAGACGTGGGGGAACGCTGGGTGTAAGGAAATTTGTGGCTCCTCTCAGATTCCAGAACTTTCTGCCACAGAAATGTGAGGAACATGTGTTTTTTTAGCCAAATTTTGAGGTTTGCAAAGGATTCTGGGTAACAGAACCTGGTCCGAACCACACAAGTCACCCCATCTTGGATTCCCCTAGGTCTCTAGTTTTCAGAAATGCACAGGTTTGGTAGGTTTCCCTAGGTGCCGGCTGAGCTACAGGCCAAAATCTACAGGTAGGCACTTTGCAAAAAAAACCTGTTTTCTTTCAAAAAATTGGATGTGTCCACGTTGCGCTTTGGGGCGTTTCCTGTCGCGGGCGCTAGGCCTACCCACACAAGTGAGGTATCATTTTTATCGAGAGACGTGGGGGAACGCTGGGTGGAAGGAAATTTGTGGCTCCTCTCAGATTCCAGAACTTTCTGCCACAGAAATGTGAGGAACATGTTTTTTTTTAGCCAAATTTTGAGGTTTGCAAAGGATTCTGGGTAACAGAACCTGGTCCGAGCCACACAAGCCACCCCATCTTGGATTCCCCTAGATCTCTAGTTTTCAGAAATGCACAGGTTTGGTAGGTTTCCCTAGATGGCGGCTGAGCTACAGGCCAAAATCTACAGGTAGGCACCTTGCCAAAAACACCTCTGTTGTCTTTCAAAAATTTGGATGTGTCCACGTTGCGCTTTGGGGCGTTTCCTGTCGCGGGCGCTAGGCCTACCCACACCAGTGAGGTATCATTTTTATCGGGAGACGTGGGGGAACGCTGGGTGGAAGGAAATTTGTGGCTCCTCTCAGATTCCAGAACTTTCTGCCACAGAAATGTGAGGAACATGTGTTTTTTTAGCCAAATTTTGAGGTTTGCAAAGGATTCTGGGTAACAGAACCTGGTCCGAGCCACACAAGTCACCCCATCTTGGATTCCCCTAGATCTCTAGTTTTCAGAAATGCACAGGTTTGGTACGTTTCCCTCGGTGGCAGGTGAGCTACTGGCCAAAATCTACAGGTAGGCACTTTGCAAAAAACACCTCTGTTTTCGTTCAAAAATTTGGATGTGTCCACGTTGCGCTTTGGGGTGTTTCCTGTTGCGGGCGCTAGGCCTACCCACACAAGTGAGGTATCATTTTTATCGGGAGACGTGGGGGAACGCTGGGTGGAAGGAAATTTGTGGCTCCTCTCAGATTCCAGAACTTTCTGCCACAGAAATGTGAGGAACATGTGTTTTTTTAGCCAAATTGTGAGGTTTGCAAAGGATTCTGGGTAACAGAACCTAGTCCGAGCCACACAAGTCACCCCATCTTGGATTCCCCTAGGTCTCTAGTTTTCAGAAATGCACAGGTTTGGTAGGTTTCCCTAGGTGGCGGCTGAGCTACAGGCCAAAATCTACAGGTAGGCACTTTGCAAAAAACACCTATGTTTTCTTTAAAAAATGTGGATGTGTCCACGTTGCGCTTTGGGGCGTTTCCTGTCGCGGGCGCTAGGCCTACCCACACAAGTGAGGTATCATTTTTATCGAGAGACGTGGGGGAACGCTGGGTGGAAGGAAATTTGTGGCTCCTCTCAGATTCCAGAACTTTCTGCCACAGAAATGTGAGGAACATGTTTTTTTTTAGCCAAATTTTGAGGTTTGCAAAGGATTCTGGGTAACAGAACCTGGTCCGAGCCACACAAGCCACCCCATCTTGCATTCCCCTAGGTCTCTAGTTTTCAGAAATGCACAGGTTTGGTAGGTTTCCCTAGATGGCGGCTGAGCTACAGGCCAAAATCTACAGGTAGGCACCTTGCCAAAAACACCTCTGTTGTCTTTCAAAAATTTGGATGTGTCCACGTTGCGCTTTGGGGCGTTTCCTGTCGCGGGCGCTAGGCCTACCCACACAAGTGAGGTATCATTTTTATCGGGAGACGTGGGGGAACGCTGGGTGTAAGGAAATTTGTGGCTCCTCTCAGATTCCAGAACTTTCTGCCACAGAAATGTGAGTAACATGTGTTTTTTTAGCCAAATTTTGAGGTTTGCAAAGGATTCTGGGTAACAGAACCTGGTCCGAACCACACAAGTCACCCCATCTTGGATTCCCCTAGGTCTCTAGTTTTCAGAAATGCACAGGTTTGATAGGTTTCCCTAGGTGCCGGCTGAGCTACAGGAAACAATCTACAGGTAGGCACTTTGCAAAAAACACCTATGTTTTCTTTAAAAAATGTGGATGTGTCCACGTTGCGCTTTGGGGCGTTTCCTGTCGCGGGCGCTAGGCCTACCCACACAAGTGAGGTATCATTTTTATCGAGAGACGTGGGGGAACGCTGGGTGGAAGGAAATTTGTGGCTCCTCTCAGATTCCAGAACTTTCTGCCACAGAAATGTGAGGAACATGTTTTTTTTTAGCCAAATTTTGAGGTTTGCAAAGGATTCTGGGTAACAGAACCTGGTCCGAGCCACACAAGCCACCCCATCTTGCATTCCCCTAGGTCTCTAGTTTTCAGAAATGCACAGGTTTGGTAGGTTTCCCTAGATGGCGGCTGAGCTACAGGCCAAAATCTACAGGTAGGCACCTTGCCAAAAACACCTCTGTTGTCTTTCAAAAATTTGGATGTGTCCACGTTGCGCTTTGGGGCGTTTCCTGTCGCGGGCGCTAGGCCTACCCACACAAGTGAGGTATAATTTTTATCGGGAGACGTGGGGGAACGCTGGGTGTAAGGAAATTGTGGCTCCTCTCAGATTCCAGAACTTTCTGCCACAGAAATGTGAGTAACATGTGTTTTTTTAGCCAAATTTTGAGGTTTGCAAAGGATTCTGGGTAACAGAACCTGGTCCGAACCACACAAGTCACCCCATCTTGGATTCCCCTAGGTCTCTAGTTTTCAGAAATGCACAGGTTTGGTAGGTTTCCCTAGGTGCCGGCTGAGCTACAGGCCAAAACCTACAGGTAGGCACTTTGCCAAAAAAACCTGTTTTCTTTCAAAAAATTGGATGTGTCCACGTTGCGCTTTGGGGCGTTTCCTGTCGCGGGCGCTAGGCCTACCCACACAAGTGAGGTATCATTTTTTTCGAGAGACGTGGGGGAACGCTGGGTGGAATGTAATTTGTGGCTCCTCTCAGATTCCAGAACTTTCTGCCACAGAAATGTGAGGAACATCTGTTTTTTTAGCCAAATTTTGAGGTTTGCAAAGGATTCTGGGTAAGAGAACCTGGTCCGAGCCACACAAGCCACCCCATCATGGATTCCCCTAGGTCTCTAGTTTTCAGAAATGCACAGGTTTGGTAGGTTTCCCTAGGTGGCGGCTGAGGTACAGGCCAAAATCTACAGGTAGGCACTTTGCAAAAAACACCTGTTTTCTTTAAAAAAATTGGATGTGTCCACGTTGCGCTTTGGGGCGTTTCCTGTCGCGGGCGCTAGGCCTACCCACACAAGTGAGGTATCATTTTTATCGAGAGACGTGGGGGAACGCTGGGTGGAAGGAAATTTGTGGCTCCTCTCTGATTCCAGAACTTTCTGCCACAGAAATGTGAGGAACATCTGTTTTTTTAGCCAAATTTTGAGGTTTGCAAAGGATTCTGGGTAACAGAACCTGGTCCGAGCCACACAAGTCACCCCATCTTGGATTCCCCATGGTCTCTAGTTTTCAGAAATGGACAGGTTTGGTAGGTTTCTCTAGGTGGCGGCTGAGCTAGAGGCCAAAATCTACATGTAGGCACTTTGCAAAAAACACCTGTTTTCTTTCAAAAATTTGGATGTGTCCACGTTGCGCTTTGGGGCGTTTCCTGTCGCGGGCGCTAGGCCTACCCACACAAGTGAGGTATCATTTTTTTCGGGAGACGTGGGGGAACGCTGGGTGGAAGGAAATTTGTGGCTCCTCTCAGATTCCAGAACTTTCTGCCACAGAAATGTGAGGAACATGTGTTTTTTTAGCCAAAGTTTGAGGTTTGCAAAGGATTCTGGGTAAGAGAACCTGGTCCGAGCCACACAAGTCACCCCATCATGGATTCCCCTAGGTCTCTAGTTTTCAGAAATGCACAGGTTTGGTAGGTTTCCCTAGGTGCCGGCTGAGGTACAGGCCACAATCTACAGGTAGGCACTTTGCAAAAAAAACCTGTTTTCTTTAAAAAAATTGGATGTGTCCACGTTGCGCTTTGGGGCGTTTCCTGTCGCGGGCGCTAGGCCTACCCACACAAGTGAGGTATCATTTTTATCGAGAGACGTGGGGGAACGCTGGGTGGAAGGAAATTTGTGGCTCCTCTCTGATTCCAGAACTTTCTGCCACAGAAATGTGAGGAACATCTGTTTTTTTAGCCAAATTTTGAGGTTTGCAAAGGATTCTGGGTAACAGAACCTGGTCCGAGCCACACAAGTCACCCCATCTTGGATTCCCTATGGTCTCTAGTTTTCAGAAATGGACAGGTTTGGTAGGTTTCCCTAGGTGGCGGCTGAGCTAGAGGCCAAAATCTACATGTAGGCACTTTGCAAAAAACACCTGTTTTCTTTCAAAAATTTGGATGTGTCCACGTTGCGCTTTGGGGCGTTTCCTGTCGCGGGCGCTAGGCCTACCCACACAAGTGAGGTATCATTTTTATCGGGAGACGTGGGGGAACGCTGGGTGTAAGGAAATTTGTGGCTCCTCTCAGATTCCAGAACTTTCTGCCACAGAAATGTGAGTAACATGTGTTTTTTTAGCCAAATTTTGAGGTTTGCAAAGGATTCTGGGTAACAGAACCTGGTCCGAACCACACAAGTCACCCCATCTTGGATTCCCCTAGGTCTCTAGTTTTCAGAAATGCACAGGTTTGGTAGGTTTCCATAGGTGCCGGCTGAGCTACAGGCCAAAACCTACAGGTAGGCACTTTGCAAAAAACACCTCTGTTTTCTTTCAAAAATTTGGATGTGTCCACGTTGCGCTTTGGGGCGTTTCCTGTTGCGGGCGCTACGCCTACCCACACAAGTGAGGTATCATTTTTATCGGGAGACGTGGGGGAACGCTGGGTGGAAGGAAATGTGTGGCTCCTCTCAGATTCCAGAACTTTCTGCCACAGAAATGTGAGGAACATATGTTTTTTTAGCCAAATTTTGAGGTTTGCAAAGGATTCTGGGTAAGAGAACCTGGTCCGAGCCACACAAGTCACCCCATCATGGATTCCCCTAGGTCTCTAGTTTTCAGAAATGCACAGGTTTGATAGGTTTCCCTAGGTGCCGGCTGAGCTACAGGCCACAATCTACAGGTAGGCACTTTGCAAAAAACACCTCTGTTTTCTTTCAAAAAATTGGATGTGTCCACGTTGCGCTTTGGGGCGTTTCCTGTCGCGGGCGCTAGGCCTACCCACACAAGTGAGGTATCATTTTTATCGAGAGACGTGGGGGAACGCTGGGTGGAAGGAAATTTGTGGCTCCTCTCTGATTCCAGAACTTTCTGCCACAGAAATGTGAGGAACATCTGTTTTTTTAGCCAAATTTTGAGGTTTGCAAAGGATTCTGGGTAACAGAACCTGGTCCGAGCCACACAAGTCACCCCATCTTGGATTCCCCATGGTCTCTAGTTTTCAGAAATGGACAGGTTTGGTAGGTTTCCCTAGGTGGCGGCTGAGCTAGAGGCCAAAATCTACATGTAGGCACTTTGCAAAAAACACCTGTTTTCTTTCAAAAATTTGGATGTGTCCACGTTGCGCTTTGGGGCGTTTCCTGTCGCGGGCGCTAGGCCTACCCACACAAGTGAGGTATCATTTTTATCGGGAGACGTGGGGGAACGCTGGGTGGAAGGAAATTTGTGGCTCCTCTCAGATTCCAGAACTTTCTGCCACAGAAATGTGAGGAACATCTGTTTTTTTAGCCAAATTTTGAGGTTTGCAAAGGATTCTGGGTAACAGAACCTGGTCCGAACCACACAAGTCATCCCATCTTGGATCCCCTAGGTCTCTAGTTTTCAGAAATGCACAGGTTTGGTAGGTTTCCCTAGGTGCCGGCTGAGCTACAGGCCAAAATCTACAGGTAGGCACTTTGCAAAAAACACCTCTGTTTTCTTTCAAAAATTTGGATGTGTCCACGTTGCGCTTTGGGGCGTTTCCTGTCGCGGGCTCTAGTCCTACCCACACAAGTGAGGTATCATTTTTATCTGGAGACGTGGGGGAACGCTGGGTGGAATGTAATTTGTGGCTCCTCTCAGATTCCAGAACTTTCTGCCACAGAAATGTGAGGAACATGTGTTTTTTTAGCCAAAGTTTGAGGTTTGCAAAGGATTCTGGGTAAGAGAACCTGGTCTGAGCCACACAAGTCACCCCATCATGGATTCCCCTAGGTCTCTAGTTTTCAGAAATGCACAGGATTGGTAGGTTTCCCTAGGTGCCGGCTGAGCTACAGGCCACAATCTACAGGTAGGCACTTTGCAAAAAAAACCTGTTTTCTTTCAAAAAATTGGATGTGTCCACGTTGCGCTTTGGGGCGTTTCCTGTCGCGGGCGCTAGGCCTACCCACACAAGTGAGGTATCATTTTTATCGAGAGACGTGGGGGAACGCTGGGTGGAAGGAAATTTGTGGCTCCTCTCAGATTCCAGAACTTTCTGCCACAGAAATGTGAGGAACATGTTTTTTTTTAGCCAAATTTTGAGGTTTGCAAAGGATTCTGGGTAACAGAACCTGGTCCGAGCCACACAAGCCACCCCATCTTGGATTCCCCTAGGTCTCTAGTTTTCAGAAATGCACAGGTTTGGTAGGTTTCCCTAGATGGCGGCTGAGCTACAGGCCAAAATCTACAGGTAGGCACCTTGCCAAAAACTCCTCTGTTGTCTTTCAAAAATTTGGATGTGTCCACGTTGCGCTTTGGGGCGTTTCCTGTCGCGGGCGCTAGGCCTACCCACACCAGTGAGGTATCATTTTTATCGGGAGACGTGGGGGAACGCTGGGTGGAAGGAAATTTGTGGCTCCTCTCAGATTCCAGAACTTTCTGCCACAGAAATGTGAGGAACATGTGTTTTTTTAGCCAAATTTTGAGGTTTGCAAAGGATTCTGGGTAACAGAACCTGGTCCGAGCCACACAAGTCACCCCATCTTGGATTCCCCTAGATCTCTAGTTTTCAGAAATGCACAGGTTTGGTACGTTTCCCTCGGTGGCAGGTGAGCTACAGGCCAAAATCTACAGGTAGGCACTTTGCAAAAAACACCTCTGTTTTCTTTCAAAAATTTGGATGTGTCCACGTTGCGCTTTGGGGTGTTTCCTGTTGCGGGCGCTAGGCCTACCCACACAAGTGAGGTATCATTTTTATCGGGAGACGTGGGGGAACGCTGGGTGTAAGGAAATTTGTGGCTCCTCTCAGATTCCAGAACTTTCTGCCACAGAAATGTGAGGAACATGTGTTTTTTTAGCCAAATTTTGAGGTTTGCAAAGGATTCTGGGTAACAGAACCTGGTCCGAGCTACACAAGTCACCCCATCTTGGATTCCCCTAGGTCTCTAGTTTTCAGAAATGCACAGGTTTGGTAGGTTTCCCTAGGTGGCGGCTGAGCTACAGGCCAAAATCTACAGGTAGGCACTTTGCAAAAAACACCTATGTTTTCTTTAAAAAATGTGGATGTGTCCACGTTGCGCTTTGGGGCGTTTCCTGTCGTGGGCGCTAGGCCTACCCACACAAGTGAGGTATCATTTTTATCGGGAGACGTGGGGGAACGCTGGGTGGAAGGAAATTTGTGGCTCCTCTCAGATTCCAGTACTTTCTGCCACAGAAATGTGAGGAACATCTGTTTTTTTAGCCAAATTTTGAGGTTTGCAAAGGATTCTGGGTAACAGAACCTGGTCAGAGCCACACAAGTAACCCCATCTTGGATTCCGCTAGGTCTCTAGTTTTCAGAAATGCACAGGTTTGGTAGGTTTTCCCTAGGTGGCGGCTGAGCTAGTGGCCAAAATCTACAGGTAGGCACTTTGCAAAAAACACCTCTGTTTTCTTTCAAAAATGTGGATGTGTCCATGTTGCGCTTTGGGGCGTTTCCTGTGGCGGTCGCTAGGCCTACCCACACAAGTGAGGTATCATTTTTAGCGAGAGACGTGGGGGAACGCTGGGTGGAAGGAAATTTGTGGCTCCTCTCAGATTCCAGAACTTTCTGCCACAGAAATGTGAGGAACATGTGTTTTTTTAGCCAAATTTTGAGGTTTGCAAAGGATTCTGGGTAACAGAACCTGGTCCGAGCCACACAAGTCACCCCATCTTGGATTCCCCATGGTCTCTAGCTTTCAGAAATGCACAGGTTTGGTAGGTTTCCCTAGGTGCCGGCTGAGCTACAGGCCAAAATCTACAGGTAGGCACTTTGCAAAAAACACCTCTGTTTTCTTTCAAAAATTTGGATGTGTCCACGTTGCGCTTTGGGGCGTTTCCTGTTGCGGGCGCTACGCCTACCCACACAAGTGAGGTATCATTTTTATCGGGAGACGTGGGGGAACGCTGGGTGGAAGGAAATTTGTGGCTCCTCTCAGATTCCAGAACTTTCTGCCACAGAAATGTGAGGAACATGTGTTTTTTTAGCAAAATTTTGAGGTTTGCAAAGGATTCTGGGTAACAGAACCTGGTCCGAGCCACACAAGTCACCCCATCTTGGATTCTCCTGGGTCTCTAGTTTTCAGAAATGCACAGGTTTGGTAGGTTTCCCTAGGTGGCGGCTGAGCTACAGGCCAAAATCTACAGGTAGGCACTTTGCAAAAAACACCTCTGTTTTCTTTCAAAAAATTGGATGTGTCCACGTTGCGCTTTGGGGCGTTTCCTGTCGCGGGCGCTAGGCCTACCCACACAAGTGAGGTATCATTTTTATCGAGAGACGTGGGGGAACGCTGGGTGGAAGGAAATTTGTGGCTCCTCTCAGATTCCAGAACTTTCTGCCACAGAAATGTGAGGAACATGTTTTTTTTTAGCCAAATTTTGAGGTTTGCAAAGGATTCTGGGTAACAGAACCTGGTCCGAGCCACACAAGCCACCCCATCTTGGATTCCCCTAGGTCTCTAGTTTTCAGAAATGCACAGGTTTGGTAGGTTTCCCTAGATGGCGGCTGAGCTACAGGCCAAAATCTACAGGTAGGCACCTTGCCAAAAACACCTCTGTTGTCTTTCAAAAATTTGGATGTGTCCACGTTGCGCTTTGGGGCGTTTCCTGTCGCGGGCGCTAGGCCTACCCACACAAGTGAGGTATCATTTTTATCGGGAGACGTGGGGGAACGCTGGGTGTAAGGAAATTTGTGGCTCCTCTCAGATTCCAGAACTTTCTGCCACAGAAATGTGAGTAACATGTGTTTTTTTAGCCAAATTTTGAGGTTTGCAAAGGATTCTGGGTAACAGAACCTGGTCTGAACCACACAAGTCACCCCATCTTGGATTCCCCTAGGTCTCTAGTTTTCAGAAATGCACAGGTTTGGTAGGTTTCCCTAGGTGCCGGCTGAGCTACAGGCCAAAATCTACAGGTAGGCACTTTGCAAAAAACACCTCTGTTTTCTTTCAAAAATTTGGATGTGTCCACGTTGCGCTTTGGGGCGTTTCCTGTTGCGGGCGCTACGCCTACCCACACAAGTGAGGTATCATTTTTATCGGGAGACGTGGGGGAACGCTGGGTGGAAGGAAATGTGTGGCTCCTCTCAGATTCCAGAACTTTCTGCCACAGAAATGTGAGGAACATATGTTTTTTTAGCCAAATTTTGAGGTTTGCAAAGGATTCTGGGTAACAGAACCTGGTCAGAGCCACACAACTCACCCCATCTTGGATTCCGCTAGGTCTCTAGTTTTCAGAAATGCACAGGTTTGGTAGGTTTCCCTAGGTGCCGGCTGAGCTACAGGCCAAAATCTACAGGTAGGCACTTTGCAAAAAACACCTCTGTTTTCTTTCAAAAATTTGGATGTGTCCACGTTGCGCTTTGGGGCGTTTCCTGTTGCGGGCGCTACGCCTACCCACACAAGTGAGGTATCATTTTTATCGGGAGACGTGGGGGAACGCTGGGTGGAAGGAAATGTGTGGCTCCTCTCAGATTCCAGAACTTTCTGCCACAGAAATGTGAGGAACATATGTTTTTTTAGCCAAATTTTGAGGTTTGCAAAGGATTCTGGGTAACAGAACCTGGTCAGAGCCACACAACTCACCCCATCTTGGATTCCGCTAGGTCTCTAGTTTTCAGAAATGCACAGGTTTGGTAGGTTTCCCAAGGTGGCGGCTGAGCTAGTGGCCAAAATCTACAGGTAGGCACTTTCCAAAAAACACCTCTGTTTTCTTTCAAAAATTTGGATGTGTCCATGTTGCGCTTTGGGGCGTTTCCTGTCGCGGGCGCTAGGCCTACCCACACAAGTGAGGTATCATTTTTATCGGGAGACGTGGGGGAACGCTGGGTGGAAGGAAATTTGTGGCTCCTCTCAGATTCCAGAACTTTCTGCCACAGAAATGTGAGGAACATCTGTTTTTTTAGCCAAATTTTGAGGTTTGCAAAGGATTCTGGGTAACAGAACCTGGTCCGAGCCACACAAGTCACCCCATCTTGGATTCCCTATGGTCTCTAGTTTTCAGAAATGGACAGGTTTGGTAGGTTTCCCTAGGTGGCGGCTGAGCTAGAGGCCAAAATCTACATGTAGGCACTTTGCAAAAAACACCTGTTTTCTTTCAAAAATTTGGATGTGTCCACGTTGCGCTTTGGGGCGTTTCCTGTCGCGGGCGCTAGGCCTACCCACACAAGTGAGGTATCATTTTTATCGGGAGACGTGGGGGAACGCTGGGTGTAAGGAAATTTGTGGCTCCTCTCAGATTCCAGAACTTTCTGCCACAGAAATGTGAGTAACATGTGTTTTTTTAGCCAAATTTTGAGGTTTGCAAAGGATTCTGGGTAACAGAACCTGGTCCGAACCACACAAGTCACCCCATCTTGGATTCCCCTAGGTCTCTAGTTTTCAGAAATGCACAGGTTTGGTAGGTTTCCCTAGGTGCCGGCTGAGCTACAGGCCAAAACCTACAGGTAGGCACTTTGCAAAAAACACCTCTGTTTTCTTTCAAAAATTTGGATGTGTCCACGTTGCGCTTTGGGGCGTTTCCTGTTGCGGGCGCTATGCCTACCCACACAAGTGAGGTATCATTTTTATCGGGAGACGTGGGGGAACGCTGGGTGGAAGGAAATGTGTGGCTCCTCTCAGATTCCAGAACTTTCTGCCACAGAAATGTGAGGAACATATGTTTTTTTAGCCAAATTTTGAGGTTTGCAAAGGATTCTGGGTAAGAGAACCTGGTCCGAGCCACACAAGTCACCCCATCATGGATTCCCCTAGGTCTCTAGTTTTCAGAAATGCACAGGTTTGATAGGTTTCCCTAGGTGCCGGCTGAGCTACAGGCCACAATCTACAGGTAGGCACTTTGCAAAAAACACCTCTGTTTTCTTTCAAAAAATTGGATGTGTCCACGTTGCGCTTTGGGGCGTTTCCTGTCGCGGGCGCTAGGCCTACCCACACAAGTGAGGTATCATTTTTATCGAGAGACGTGGGGGAACGCTGGGTGGAAGGAAATTTGTGGCTCCTCTCTGATTCCAGAACTTTCTGCCACAGAAATGTGAGGAACATCTGTTTTTTTAGCCAAATTTTGAGGTTTGCAAAGGATTCTGGGTAACAGAACCTGGTCCGAGCCACACAAGTCACCCCATCTTGGATTCCCCATGGTCTCTAGTTTTCAGAAATGGACAGGTTTGGTAGGTTTCCCTAGGTGGCGGCTGAGCTAGAGGCCAAAATCTACATGTAGGCACTTTGCAAAAAACACCTGTTTTCTTTCAAAAATTTGGATGTGTCCACGTTGCGCTTTGGGGCGTTTCCTGTCGCGGGCGCTAGGCCTACCCACACAAGTGAGGTATCATTTTTATCGAGAGACGTGGGGGAACGCTGGGTGGAAGGAAATTTGTGGCTCCTCTCAGATTCCAGAACTTTCTGCCACAGAAATGTGAGGAACATGTTTTTTTTTAGCCAAATTTTGAGGTTTGCAAAGGATTCTGGGTAACAGAACCTGGTCCGAACCACACAAGTCACCCCATCTTGGATTCCCCTAGGTCTCTAGTTTTCAGAAATGCACAGGTTTGGTAGGTTTCCCTAGGTGCCGGCTGAGCTACAGGCCAAAACCTACAGGTAGGCACTTTGCAAAAAACAACTCTGTTTTCTTTCAAAAATTTGGATGTGTCCACGTTGCGCTTTGGGGCGTTTCCTGTTGCGGGCGCTATGCCTACCCACACAAGTGAGGTATCATTTTTATCGGGAGACGTGGGGGAACGCTGGGTGGAAGGAAATGTGTGGCTCCTCTCAAATTCCAGAACTTTCTGCCACAGAAATGTGAGGAACATATGTTTTTTTAGCCAAATTTTGAGGTTTGCAAAGGATTCTGGGTAAGAGAACCTGGTCCGAGCCACACAAGTCACCCCATCATGGATTCCCCTAGGTCTCTAGTTTTCAGAAATGCACAGGTTTGATAGGTTTCCCTAGGTGCCGGCTGAGCTACAGGCCACAATCTACAGGTAGGCACTTTGCAAAAAACACCTCTGTTTTCTTTCAAAAAATTGGATGTGTCCACGTTGCGCTTTGGGGCGTTTCCTGTCGCGGGCGCTAGGCCTACCCACACAAGTGAGGTATCATTTTTATCGAGAGACGTGGGGGAACGCTGGGTGGAAGGAAATTTGTGGCTCCTCTCTGATTCCAGAACTTTCTGCCACAGAAATGTGAGGAACATCTGTTTTTTTAGCCAAATTTTGAGGTTTGCAAAGGATTCTGGGTAACAGAACCTGGTCCGAGCCACACAAGTCACCCCATCTTGGATTCCCCATGGTCTCTAGTTTTCAGAAATGGACAGGTTTGGTAGGTTTCCCTAGGTGGCGGCTGAGCTAGAGGCCAAAATCTACATGTAGGCACATTGCAAAAAACACCTGTTTTCTTTCAAAAATTTGGATGTGTCCACGTTGCGCTTTGGGGCGTTTCCTGTCGCGAGCGCTAGGCCTACCCACACAAGTGAGGTATCATTTTTATCAAGAGACGTGGGGGAACGCTGGGTGGAAGGAAATTTGTGGCTCCTCTCAGATTCCAGAACTTTCTGCCACAGAAATGTGAGGAACATGTTTTTTTTTAGCCAAATTTTGAGGTTTGCAAAGGATTCTGGGTAACAGAACCTGGTCCGAGCCACACAAGCCACCCCATCTTGGGATCCCCTAGGTCTCTAGTTTTCAGAAATGCACAGGTTTGGTAGGTTTCCCTAGATGGCGGCTGAGCTACAGGCCAAAATCTACAGGTAGGCACCTTGCCAAAAACACCTCTGTTGTCTTTCAAAAATTTGGATGTGTCCACGTTGCGCTTTGGGGCGTTTCCTGTCGCGGGCGCTAGGCCTACCCACACAAGTGAGGTATCATTTTTATCGGGAGACGTGGGGGAACGCTGGGTGTAAGGAAATTTGTGGCTCCTCTCAGATTCCAGAACTTTCTGCCACAGAAATGTGAGTAACATGTGTTTTTTTAGCCAAATTTTGAGGTTTGCAAAGGATTCTGGGTAACAGAACCTGGTCCGAACCACACAAGTCACCCCATCTTGGATTCCCCTAGGTCTCTAGTTTTCAGAAATGCACAGGTTTGGTAGGTTTCCCTAGGTGCCGGCTGAGCTACAGGCCAAAACCTACAGGTAGGCACTTTGCAAAAAACACCTCTGTTTTCTTTCAAAAATTTGGATGTGTCCACGTTGCGCTTTGGGGCGTTTCCTGTTGCGGGCGCTACGCCTACCCACACAAGTGAGGTATCATTTTTATCGGGAGACGTGGGGGAACGCTGGGTGGAAGGAAATGTGTGGCTCCTCTCAGATTCCAGAACTTTCTGCCACAGAAATGTGAGGAACATATGTTTTTTTAGCCAAATTTTGAGGTTTGCAAAGGATTCTGGGTAACAGAACCTGGTCAGAGCCACACAACTCACCCCATCTTGGATTCCGCTAGGTCTCTAGTTTTCAGAAATGCACAGGTTTGGTAGGTTTCCCAAGGTGGCGGCTGAGCTAGTGGCCAAAATCTACAGGTAGGCACTTTCCAAAAAACACCTCTGTTTTCTTTCAAAAATTTGGATGTGTCCATGTTGCGCTTTGGGGCGTTTCCTGTCGCGGGCGCTAGGCCTACCCACACAAGTGAGGTATCATTTTTATCGGGAGACGTGGGGGAACGCTGGGTGGAAGGAAATTTGTGGCTCCTCTCAGATTCCAGAACTTTCTGCCACAGAAATGTGAGGAACATCTGTTTTTTTAGCCAAATTTTGAGGTTTGCAAAGGATTCTGGGTAACAGAACCTGGTCCGAGCCACACAAGTCACCCCATCTTGGATTCCCTATGGTCTCTAGTTTTCAGAAATGGACAGGTTTGGTAGGTTTCCCTAGGTGGCGGCTGAGCTAGAGGCCAAAATCTACATGTAGGCACTTTGCAAAAAACACCTGTTTTCTTTCAAAAATTTGGATGTGTCCACATTGCGCTTTGGGGCGTTTCCTGTCGCGGGCGCTAGGCCTACCCACACAAGTGAGGTATCATTTTTATCGGGAGACGTGGGGGAACGCTGGGTGTAAGGAAATTTGTGGCTCCTCTCAGATTCCAAAACTTTCAGCCACAGAAATGTGAGTAACATGTGTTTTTTTAGCCAAATTTTGAGGTTTGCAAAGGATTCTGGGTAACAGAACCTGGTCCGAACCACACAAGTCACCCCATCTTGGATTCCCCTAGGTCTCTAGTTTTCAGAAATGCACAGGTTTGGTAGGTTTCCCTAGGTGCCGGCTGAGCTACAGGCCAAAACCTACAGGTAGGCACTTTGCAAAAAACACCTCTGTTTTCTTTCAAAAATTTGGATGTGTCCACGTTGCGCTTTGGGGCGTTTCCTGTTGCGGGCGCTATGCCTACCCACACAAGTGAGGTATCATTTTTATCAGGAGACGTGGGGGAACGCTGGGTGGAAGGAAATGTGTGGCTCCTCTCAGATTCCAGAACTTTCTGCCACAGAAATGTGAGGAACATATGTTTTTTTAGCCAAATTTTGAGGTTTGCAAAGGATTCTGGGTAAGAGAACCTGGTCCGAGCCACACAAGTCACCCCATCTTGGATTCCCCATGGTCTCTAGTTTTCAGAAATGGACAGGTTTGGTAGGTTTCCCTAGGTGGCGGCTGAGCTAGAGGCCAAAATCTACATGTAGGCACTTTGCAAAAAACACCTGTTTTCTTTCAAAAATTTGGATGTGTCCACGTTGCGCTTTGGGGCGTTTCCTGTCGCGGGCGCTAGGCCTACCCACACAAGTGAGGTATCATTTTTATCGAGAGACGTGGGGGAACGCTGGGTGGAAGGAAATTTGTGGCTCCTCTCAGATTCCAGAACTTTCTGCCACAGAAATGTGAGGAACATGTTTTTTTTTAGCCAAATTTTGAGGTTTGCAAAGGATTCTGGGTAACAGAACCTGGTCCGAGCCACACAAGCCACCCCATCTTGGATTCCCCTAGGTCTCTAGTTTTCAGAAATGCACAGGTTTGGTAGGTTTCCCTAGATGGCGGCTGAGCTACAGGCCAAAATCTACAGGTAGGCACCTTGCCAAAAACACCTCTGTTGTCTTTCAAAAATTTGGATGTGTCCACGTTGCGCTTTGGGGCGTTTCCTGTCGCGGGCGCTAGGCCTACCCACACAAGTGAGGTATCATTTTTATCGGGAGACGTGGGGGAACGCTGGGTGTAAGGAAATTTGTGGCTCCTCTCAGATTCCAGAACTTTCTGCCACAGAAATGTGAGGAACATGTGTTTTTTTAGCCAAATTTTGAGGTTTGCAAAGGATTCTGGGTAACAGAACCTGGTCCGAACCACACAAGTCACCCCATCTTGGATTCCCCTAGGTCTCTAGTTTTCAGAAATGCACAGGTTTGGTAGGTTTCCCTAGGTGCCGGCTGAGCTACAGGCCACAATCTACAGGTAGGCACTTTGCAAAAAACAACTCTGTTTTCTTTCAAAAAATTGGATGTGTCCACGTTGCGCTTTGAGGCGTTTCCTGTCGCGGGCGCTAGGCCTACCCACACAAGTGAGGTATCATTTTTATCGAGAGACGTGGGGGAACGCTGGGTGGAAGGAAATTTGTGGCTCCTCTCAGATTCCAGAACTTTCTGCCACAGAAATGTGAGGAACATGTTTTTTTTTAGCCAACTTTTGAGGTTTGCAAAGGATTCTGGGTAACAGAACCTGGTCCGAGCCACACAAGCCACCCCATCTTGGATTCCCCTAGATCTCTAGTTTTCAGAAATGCACAGGTTTGGTAGGTTTCCCTAGATGGCGGCTGAGCTACAGGCCAAAATCTACAGGTAGGCACCTTGCCAAAAACACCTCTGTTGTCTTTCAAAAATTTGGATGTGTCCACGTTGCGCTTTGGGGCGTTTCCTGTCGCGGGCGCTAGGCCTACCCACACCAGTGAGGTATCATTTTTATCGGGAGACGTGGGGGAACGCTGGGTGGAAGGAAATTTGTGGCTCCTCTCAGATTCCAGAACTTTCTGCCACAGAAATGTGAGGAACATGTGTTTTTTTAGCCAAATTTTGAGGTTTGCAAAGGATTCTGGGTAACAGAACCTGGTCCGAGCCACACAAGTCACCCCATCTTGGATTCCCCTAGATCTCTAGTTTTCAGAAATGCACAGGTTTGGTACGTTTCCCTCGGTGGCAGGTGAGCTACTGGCCAAAATCTACAGGTAGGCACTTTGCAAAAAACACCTCTGTTTTCGTTCAAAAATTTGGATGTGTCCACGTTGCGCTTTGGGGTGTTTCCTGTTGCGGGCGCTAGGCCTACCCACACAAGTGAGGTATCATTTTTATCGGGAGACGTGGGGGAACGCTGGGTGGAAGGAAATTTGTGGCTCCTCTCAGATTCCAGAACTTTCTGCCACAGAAATGTGAGGAACATGTGTTTTTTTAGCCAAATTGTGAGGTTTGCAAAGGATTCTGGGTAACAGAACCTAGTCCGAGCCACACAAGTCACCCCATCTTGGATTCCCCTAGGTCTCTAGTTTTCAGAAATGCACAGGTTTGGTAGGTTTCCCTAGGTGGCGGCTGAGCTACAGGCCAAAATCTACAGGTAGGCACTTTGCAAAAAACACCTATGTTTTCTTTAAAAAATGTGGATGTGTCCACGTTGCGCTTTGGGGCGTTTCCTGTCGCGGGCGCTAGGCCTACCCACACAAGTGAGGTATCATTTTTATCGAGAGACGTGGGGGAACGCTGGGTGGAAGGAAATTTGTGGCTCCTCTCAGATTCCAGAACTTTCTGCCACAGAAATGTGAGGAACATGTTTTTTTTTAGCCAAATTTTGAGGTTTGCAAAGGATTCTGGGTAACAGAACCTGGTCCGAGCCACACAAGCCACCCCATCTTGCATTCCCCTAGGTCTCTAGTTTTCAGAAATGCACAGGTTTGGTAGGTTTCCCTAGATGGCGGCTGAGCTACAGGCCAAAATCTACAGGTAGGCACCTTGCCAAAAACACCTCTGTTGTCTTTCAAAAATTTGGATGTGTCCACGTTGCGCTTTGGGGCGTTTCCTGTCGCGGGCGCTAGGCCTACCCACACAAGTGAGGTATCATTTTTATCGGGAGACGTGGGGGAACGCTGGGTGTAAGGAAATTTGTGGCTCCTCTCAGATTCCAGAACTTTCTGCCACAGAAATGTGAGTAACATGTGTTTTTTTAGCCAAATTTTGAGGTTTGCAAAGGATTCTGGGTAACAGAACCTGGTCCGAACCACACAAGTCACCCCATCTTGGATTCCCCTAGGTCTCTAGTTTTCAGAAATGCACAGGTTTGATAGGTTTCCCTAGGTGCCGGCTGAGCTACAGGAAACAATCTACAGGTAGGCACTTTGCAAAAAACACCTCTGTTTTCTTTAAAAAAATTGGATGTGTCCACGTTGCGCTTTGGGGCGTTTCCTGTCGCGGGCGCTAGGCCTACCCACACAAGTGAGGTATCATTTTTATCGAGAGACGTGGGGGAACGCTGGGTGGAAGGAAATTTGTGGCTCCTCTCTGATTCCAGAACTTTCTGCCACAGAAATGTGAGGAACATCTGTTTTTTTAGCCAAATTTTGAGGTTTGCAAAGGATTCTGGGTAACAGAACCTGGTCCGAGCCACACAAGTCACCCCATCTTGGATTCCCCATGGTCTCTAGTTTTCAGAAATGGACAGGTTTGGTAGGTTTCCCTAGGTGGCGGCTGAGCTAGAGGCCAAAATCTACATGTAGGCACTTTGCAAAAAACACCTGTTTTCTTTCAAAAATTTGGATGTGTCCATGTTGCGCTTTGGGGCGTTTCCTGTCGCGGGCGCTAGGCCTACCCACACAAGTGAGGTATCATTTTTATCGGGAGACGTGGGGGAACGCTGGGTGGAAGGAAATTTGTGGCTCCTCTCAGATTCCAGAACTTTCTGCCACAGAAATGTGAGGAACATCTGTTTTTTTAGCCAAATTTTTGAGGTTTGCAAAGGATTCTGGGTAACAGAACCTGGTCCGAACCACACAAGTCACCCCATCTTGGATTCCCCTAGGTCTCTAGTTTTCAGAAATGCACAGGTTTGGTAGGTTTCCCTAGGTGCCGGCTGAGCTACAGGCCAAAACCTACAGGTAGGCACTTTGCAAAAAAAACCTGTTTTCTTTCAAAAAATTGGATGTGTCCACGCTGCGCTTTGGGGCGTTTCCTGTCGCGGGCGCTAGGCCTACCCACACAAGTGAGGTATCATTTTTTTCGAGAGACGTGGGGGAACGCTGGGTGGAATGTAATTTGTGGCTCCTCTCAGATTCCAGAACTTTCTGCCACAGAAATGTGAGGAACATCTGTTTTTTTAGCCAAATTTTGAGGTTTGCAAAGGATTCTGGGTAACAGAACCTGGTCCGAGCCACACAAGTCACCCCATCTTGGATTCCCCATGGTCTCTAGTTTTCAGAAATGGACAGGTTTGGTAGGTTTCCCTAGGTGGCGGCTGAGCTAGAGGCCAAAATCTACATGTAGGCACTTTGCAAAAAACACCTGTTTTCTTTCAAAAATTTGGATGTGTCCACGTTGCGCTTTGGGGCGTTTCCTGTCGCGGGCGCTAGGCCTACCCACACAAGTGAGGTATCATTTTTATCGAGAGACGTGGGGGAACGCTGGGTGGAAGGAAATTTGTGGCTCCTCTCAGATTCCAGAACTTTCTGCCACAGAAATGTGAGGAACATGTTTTTTTTTAGCCAAATTTTGAGGTTTGCAAAGGATTCTGGGTAACAGAACCTGGTCCGAACCACACAAGTCACCCCATCTTGGATTCCCCTAGGTCTCTAGTTTTCAGAAATGCACAGGTTTGGTAGGTTTCCCTAGGTGCCGGCTGAGCTACAGGCCAAAACCTACAGGTAGGCACTTTGCAAAAAACAACTCTGTTTTCTTTCAAAAATGTGGATGTGTCCACGTTGCGCTTTGGGGCGTTTCCTGTTGCGGGCGCTATGCCTACCCACACAAGTGAGGTATCATTTTTATCGGGAGACGTGGGGGAACGCTGGGTGGAAGGAAATGTGTGGCTCCTCTCAGATTCCAGAACTTTCTGCCACAGAAATGTGAGGAACATATGTTTTTTTAGCCAAATTTTGAGGTTTGCAAAGGATTCTGGGTAAGAGAACCTGGTCCGAGCCACACAAGTCACCCCATCATGGATTCCCCTAGGTCTCTAGTTTTCAGAAATGCACAGGTTTGATAGGTTTCCCTAGGTGCCGGCTGAGCTACAGGCCACAATCTACAGGTAGGCACTTTGCAAAAAACACCTCTGTTTTCTTTAAAAAAATTGGATGTGTCCACGTTGCGCTTTGGGGCGTTTCCTGTCGCGGGCGCTAGGCCTACCCACACAAGTGAGGTATCATTTTTATCGAGAGACGTGGGGGAACGCTGGGTGGAAGGAAATTTGTGGCTCCTCTCTGATTCCAGAACTTTCTGCCACAGAAATGTGAGGAACATCTGTTTTTTTAGCCAAATTTTGAGGTTTGCAAAGGATTCTGGGTAACAGAACCTGGTCCGAGCCACACAAGTCACCCCATCTTGGATTCCCCATGGTCTCTAGTTTTCAGAAATGGACAGGTTTGGTAGGTTTCCCTAGGTGGCGGCTGAGCTAGAGGCCAAAATCTACATGTAGGCACTTTGCAAAAAACACCTGTTTTCTTTCAAAAATTTGGATGTGTCCACGTTGCGCTTTGGGGCGTTTCCTGTCGCGGGCGCTAGGCCTACCCACACAAGTGAGGTATCATTTTTATCGAGAGACGTGGGGGAACGCTGGGTGGAAGGAAATTTGTGGCTCCTCTCAGATTCCAGAACTTTCTGCCACAGAAATGTGAGGAACATGTTTTTTTTTAGCCAAATTTTGAGGTTTGCAAAGGATTCTGGGTAACAGAACCTGGTCCGAGCCACACAAGCCACCCCATCTTGGGTTCCCCTAGGTCTCTAGTTTTCAGAAATGCACAGGTTTGGTAGGTTTCCCTAGATGGCGGCTGAGCTACAGGCCAAAATCTACAGGTAGGCACCTTGCCAAAAACACCTCTGTTGTCTTTCAAAAATTTGGATGTGTCCACGTTGCGCTTTAGGGCGTTTCCTGTCGCGGGCGCTAGGCCTACCCACACAAGTGAGGTATCATTTTTATCGGGAGACGTGGGGGAACGCTGGGTGTAAGGAAATTTGTGGCTCCTCTCAGATTCCAGAACTTTCTGCCACAGAAATGTGAGTAACATGTGTTTTTTTAGCCAAATTTTGAGGTTTGCAAAGGATTCTGGGTAACAGAACCTGGTCCGAACCACACAAGTCACCCCATCTTGGATTCCCCTAGGTCTCTAGTTTTCAGAAATGCACAGGTTTGATAGGTTTCCCTAGGTGCCGGCTGAGCTACAGGAAACAATCTACAGGTAGGCACTTTGCAAAAAACACCTCTGTTTTCTTTAAAAAAATTGGATGTGTCCACGTTGCGCTTTGGGGCGTTTCCTGTCGCGGGCGCTAGGCCTACCCACACAAGTGAGGTATCATTTTTATCGAGAGACGTGGGGGAACGCTGGGTGGAAGGAAATTTGTGGCTCCTCTCTGATTCCAGAACTTTCTGCCACAGAAATGTGAGGAACATCTGTTTTTTTAGCCAAATTTTGAGGTTTGCAAAGGATTCTGGGTAACAGAACCTGGTCCGAGCCACACAAGTCACCCCATCTTGGATTCCCCATGGTCTCTAGTTTTCAGAAATGGACAGGTTTGGTAGGTTTCCCTAGGTGGCGGCTGAGCTAGAGGCCAAAATCTACATGTAGGCACTTTGCAAAAAACACCTGTTTTCTTTCAAAAATTTGGATGTGTCCATGTTGCGCTTTGGGGCGTTTCCTGTCGCGGGCGCTAGGCCTACCCACACAAGTGAGGTATCATTTTTATCGGGAGACGTGGGGGAACGCTGGGTGGAAGGAAATTTGTGGCTCCTCTCAGATTCCAGAACTTTCTGCCACAGAAATGTGAGGAACATCTGTTTTTTTAGCCAAATTTTTGAGGTTTGCAAAGGATTCTGGGTAACAGAACCTGGTCCGAACCACACAAGTCACCCCATCTTGGATTCCCCTAGGTCTCTAGTTTTCAGAAATGCACAGGTTTGGTAGGTTTCCCTAGGTGCCGGCTGAGCTACAGGCCTAAACCTACAGGTAGGCACTTTGCAAAAAAAACCTGTTTTCTTTCAAAAAATTGGATGTGTCCACGCTGCGCTTTGGGGCGTTTCCTGTCGCGGGCGCTAGGCCTACCCACACAAGTGAGGTATCATTTTTTTCGAGAGACGTGGGGGAACGCTGGGTGGAATGTAATTTGTGGCTCCTCTCAGATTCCAGAACTTTCTGCCACAGAAATGTGAGGAACATCTGTTTTTTTAGCCAAATTTTGAGGTTTGCAAAGGATTCTGGGTAACAGAACCTGGTCCAAGCCACACAAGTCACCCCATCTTGGATTCCCCATGGTCTCTAGTTTTCAGAAATGGACAGGTTTGGTAGGTTTCCCTAGGTGGCGGCTGAGCTAGAGGCCAAAATCTACATGTAGGCACTTTGCAAAAAACACCTGTTTTCTTTCAAAAATTTGGATGTGTCCACGTTGCGCTTTGGGGCGTTTCCTGTCGCGGGCGCTAGGCCTACCCACACAAGTGAGGTATCATTTTTATCGAGAGACGTGGGGGAACGCTGGGTGGAAGGAAATTTGTGGCTCCTCTCAGATTCCAGAACTTTCTGCCACAGAAATGTGAGGAACATGTTTTTTTTTAGCCAAATTTTGAGGTTTGCAAAGGATTCTGGGTAACAGAACCTGGTCCGAACCACACAAGTCCCCCCATCTTGGATTCCCCTAGGTCTCTAGTTTTCAGAAATGCACAGGTTTGGTAGGTTTCCCTAGGTGCCGGCTGAGCTACAGGCCAAAACCTACAGGTAGGCACTTTGCAAAAAACAACTCTGTTTTCTTTCAAAAATTTGGATGTGTCCACGTTGCGCTTTGGGGCGTTTCCTGTTGCGGGCGCTATGCCTACCCACACAAGTGAGGTATCATTTTTATCGGGAGACGTGGGGGAACGCTGGGTGGAAGGAAATGTGTGGCTCCTCTCAGATTCCAGAACTTTCTGCCACAGAAATGTGAGGAACATATGTTTTTTTAGCCAAATTTTGAGGTTTGCAAAGGATTCTGGGTAAGAGAACCTGGTCCGAGCCACACAAGTCACCCCATCATGGATTCCCCTAGGTCTCTAGTTTTCAGAAATGCACAGGTTTGATAGGTTTCCCTAGGTGCCGGCTGAGCTACAGGCCACAATCTACAGGTAGGCACTTTGCAAAAAACACCTCTGTTTTCTTTCAAAAAATTGGATGTGTCCACGTTGCGCTTTGGGGCGTTTCCTGTCGCGGGCGCTAGGCCTACCCACACAAGTGAGGTATCATTTTTATCGAGAGACGTGGGGGAACGCTGGGTGGAAGGAAATTTGTGGCTCCTCTCTGATTCCAGAACTTTCTGCCACAGAAATGTGAGGAACATCTGTTTTTTTAGCCAAATTTTGAGGTTTGCAAAGGATTCTGGGTAACAGAACCTGGTCCGAGCCACACAAGTCACCCCATCTTGGATTCCCCATGGTCTCTAGTTTTCAGAAATGGACAGGTTTGGTAGGTTTCCCTAGGTGGCGGCTGAGCTAGAGGCCAAAATCTACATGTAGGCACTTTGCAAAAAACACCTGTTTTCTTTCAAAAATTTGGATGTGTCCACGTTGCGCTTTGGGGCGTTTCCTGTCGCGGGCGCTAGGCCTACCCACACAAGTGAGGTATCATTTTTATCGAGAGACGTGGGGGAACGCTGGGTGGAAGGAAATTTGTGGCTCCTCTCAGATTCCAGAACTTTCTGCCACAGAAATGTGAGGAACATGTTTTTTTTTAGCCAAATTTTGAGGTTTGCAAAGGATTCTGGGTAACAGAACCTGGTCCGAGCCACACAAGCCACCCCATCTTGGGTTCCCCTAGGTCTCTAGTTTTCAGAAATGCACAGGTTTGGTAGGTTTCCCTAGATGGCGGCTGAGCTACAGGCCAAAATCTACAGGTAGGCACCTTGCCAAAAACACCTCTGTTGTCTTTCAAAAATTTGGATGTGTCCACGTTGCGCTTTGGGGCGTTTCCTGTCGCGGGCGCTAGGCCTACCCACACAAGTGAGGTATCATTTTTATCGGGAGACGTGGGGGAACGCTGGGTGTAAGGAAATTTGTGGCTCCTCTCAGATTCCAGAACTTTCTGCCACAGAAATGTGAGTAACATGTGTTTTTTTAGCCAAATTTTGAGGTTTGCAAAGGATTCTGGGTAACAGAACCTGGTCCGAACCACACAAGTCACCCCATCTTGGATTCCCCTAGGTCTCTAGTTTTCAGAAATGCACAGGTTTGGTAGGTTTCCCTAGGTGCCGGCTGAGCTACAGGCCAAAACCTACAGGTAGGCACTTTGCAAAAAACACCTCTGTTTTCTTTCAAAAATTTGGATGTGTCCACGTTGCGCTTTGGGGCGTTTCCTGTTGCGGGCGCTACGCCTACCCACACAAGTGAGGTATCATTTTTATCGGGAGACGTGGGGGAACGCTGGGTGGAAGGAAATGTGTGGCTCCTCTCAGATTCCAGAACTTTCTGCCACAGAAATGTGAGGAACATATGTTTTTTTAGCCAAATTTTGAGGTTTGCAAAGGATTCTGGGTAACAGAACCTGGTCAGAGCCACACAACTCACCCCATCTTGGATTCCGCTAGGTCTCTAGTTTTCAGAAATGCACAGGTTTGGTAGGTTTCCCAAGGTGGCGGCTGAGCTAGTGGCCAAAATCTACAGGTAGGCACTTTCCAAAAAACACCTCTGTTTTCTTTCAAAAATTTGGATGTGTCCATGTTGCGCTTTGGGGCGTTTCCTGTCGCGGGCGCTAGGCCTACCCACACAAGTGAGGTATCATTTTTATCGGGAGACGTGGGGGAACGCTGGGTGGAAGGAAATTTGTGGCTCCTCTCAGATTCCAGAACTTTCTGCCACAGAAATGTGAGGAACATCTGTTTTTTTAGCCAAATTTTGAGGTTTGCAAAGGATTCTGGGTAACAGAACCTGGTCCGAGCCACACAAGTCACCCCATCTTGGATTCCCTATGGTCTCTAGTTTTCAGAAATGGACAGGTTTGGTAGGTTTCCCTAGGTGGCGGCTGAGCTAGAGGCCAAAATCTACATGTAGGCACTTTGCAAAAAACACCTGTTTTCTTTCAAAAATTTGGATGTGTCCACGTTGCGCTTTGGGGCGTTTCCTGTCGCGGGCGCTAGGCCTACCCACACAAGTGAGGTATCATTTTTATCGGGAGACGTGGGGGAACGCTGGGTGTAAGGAAATTTGTGGCTCCTCTCAGATTCCAAAACTTTCAGCCACAGAAATGTGAGTAACATGTGTTTTTTTAGCCAAATTTTGAGGTTTGCAAAGGATTCTGGGTAACAGAACCTGGTCCGAACCACACAAGTCACCCCATCTTGGATTCCCCTAGGTCTCTAGTTTTCAGAAATGCACAGGTTTGGTAGGTTTCCCTAGGTGCCGGCTGAGCTACAGGCCAAAACCTACAGGTAGGCACTTTGCAAAAAAAACCTGTTTTCTTTCAAAAAATTGGATGTGTCCACGCTGCGCTTTGGGGCGTTTCCTGTCGCGGGCGCTAGGCCTACCCACACAAGTGAGGTATCATTTTTTTCGAGAGACGTGGGGGAACGCTGGGTGGAATGTAATTTGTGGCTCCTCTCAGATTCCAGAACTTTCTGCCACAGAAATGTGAGGAACATCTGTTTTTTTAGCCAAATTTTGAGGTTTGCAAAGGATTCTGGGTAACAGAACCTGGTCCGAGCCACACAAGTCACCCCATCTTGGATTCCCCATGGTCTCTAGTTTTCAGAAATGGACAGGTTTGGTAGGTTTCCCTAGGTGGCGGCTGAGCTAGAGGCCAAAATCTACATGTAGGCACTTTGCAAAAAACACCTGTTTTCTTTCAAAAATTTGGATGTGTCCACGTTGCGCTTTGGGGCGTTACCTGTCGCGGGCGCTAGGCCTACCCACACAAGTGAGGTATCATTTTTATCGAGAGACGTGGGGGAACGCTGGGTGGAAGGAAATTTGTGGCTCCTCTCAGATTCCAGAACTTTCTGCCACAGAAATGTGAGGAACATGTTTTTTTTTAGCCAAATTTTGAGGTTTGCAAAGGATTCTGGGTAACAGAACCTGGTCCGAACCACACAAGTCACCCCATCTTGGATTCCCCTAGGTCTCTAGTTTTCAGAAATGCACAGGTTTGGTAGGTTTCCCTAGGTGCCGGCTGAGCTACAGGCCAAAACCTACAGGTAGGCACTTTGCAAAAAACAACTCTGTTTTCTTTCAAAAATTTGGATGTGTCCACGTTGCGCTTTGGGGCGTTTCCTGTTGCGGGCGCTATGCCTACCCACACAAGTGAGGTATCATTTTTATCGGGAGACGTGGGGGAACGCTGGGTGGAAGGAAATGTGTGGCTCCTCTCAGATTCCAGAACTTTCTGCCACAGAAATGTGAGGAACATATGTTTTTTTAGCCAAATTTTGAGGTTTGCAAAGGATTCTGGGTAAGAGAACCTGGTCCGAGCCACACAAGTCACCCCATCATGGATTCCCCTAGGTCTCTAGTTTTCAGAAATGCACAGGTTTGATAGGTTTCCCTAGGTGCCGGCTGAGCTACAGGCCACAATCTACAGGTAGGCACTTTGCAAAAAACACCTCTGTTTTCTTTCAAAAAATTGGATGTGTCCACGTTGCGCTTTGGGGCGTTTCCTGTCGCGGGCGCTAGGCCTACCCACACAAGTGAGGTATCATTTTTATCGAGAGACGTGGGGGAACGCTGGGTGGAAGGAAATTTGTGGCTCCTCTCTGATTCCAGAACTTTCTGCCACAGAAATGTGAGGAACATCTGTTTTTTTAGCCAAATTTTGAGGTTTGCAAAGGATTCTGGGTAACAGAACCTGGTCCGAGCCACACAAGTCACCCCATCTTGGATTCCCCATGGTCTCTAGTTTTCAGAAATGGACAGGTTTGGTAGGTTTCCCTAGGTGGCGGCTGAGCTAGAGGCCAAAATCTACATGTAGGCACTTTGCAAAAAACACCTGTTTTCTTTCAAAAATTTGGATGTGTCCACGTTGCGCTTTGGGGCGTTTCCTGTCGCGGGCGCTAGGCCTACCCACACAAGTGAGGTATCATTTTTATCGAGAGACGTGGGGGAACGCTGGGTGGAAGGAAATTTGTGGCTCCTCTCAGATTCCAGAACTTTCTGCCACAGAAATGTGAGGAACATGTTTTTTTTTAGCCAAATTTTGAGGTTTGCAAAGGATTCTGGGTAACAGAACCTGGTCCGAGCCACACAAGCCACCCCATCTTGGGTTCCCCTAGGTCTCTAGTTTTCAGAAATGCACAGGTTTGGTAGGTTTCCCTAGATGGCGGCTGAGCTACAGGCCAAAATCTACAGGTAGGCACCTTGCCAAAAACACCTCTGTTGTCTTTCAAAAATTTGGATGTGTCCACGTTGCGCTTTGGGGCGTTTCCTGTCGCGGGCGCTAGGCCTACCCACACAAGTGAGGTATCATTTTTATCGGGAGACGTGGGGGAACGCTGGGTGTAAGGAAATTTGTGGCTCCTCTCAGATTCCAGAACTTTCTGCCACAGAAATGTGAGTAACATGTGTTTTTTTAGCCAAATTTTGAGGTTTGCAAAGGATTCTGGGTAACAGAACCTGGTCCGAACCACACAAGTCACCCCATCTTGGATTCCCCTAGGTCTCTAGTTTTCAGAAATGCACAGGTTTGATAGGTTTCCCTAGGTGCCGGCTGAGCTACAGGAAACAATCTACAGGTAGGCACTTTGCAAAAAACACCTCTGTTTTCTTTAAAAAAATTGGATGTGTCCACGTTGCGCTTTGGGGCGTTTCCTGTCGCGGGCGCTAGGCCTACCCACACAAGTGAGGTATCATTTTTATCGAGAGACGTGGGGGAACGCTGGGTGGAAGGAAATTTGTGGCTCCTCTCTGATTCCAGAACTTTCTGCCACAGAAATGTGAGGAACATCTGTTTTTTTAGCCAAATTTTGAGGTTTGCAAAGGATTCTGGGTAACAGAACCTGGTCCGAGCCACACAAGTCACCCCATCTTGGATTCCCCATGGTCTCTAGTTTTCAGAAATGGACAGGTTTGGTAGGTTTCCCTAGGTGGCGGCTGAGCTAGAGGCCAAAATCTACATGTAGGCACTTTGCAAAAAACACCTGTTTTCTTTCAAAAATTTGGATGTGTCCATGTTGCGCTTTGGGGCGTTTCCTGTCGCGGGCGCTAGGCCTACCCACACAAGTGAGGTATCATTTTTATCGGGAGACGTGGGGGAACGCTGGGTGGAAGGAAATTTGTGGCTCCTCTCAGATTCCAGAACTTTCTGCCACAGAAATGTGAGGAACATCTGTTTTTTTAGCCAAATTTTTGAGGTTTGCAAAGGATTCTGGGTAACAGAACCTGGTCCGAACCACACAAGTCACCCCATCTTGGATTCCCCTAGGTCTCTAGTTTTCAGAAATGCACAGGTTTGGTAGGTTTCCCTAGGTGCCGGCTGAGCTACAGGCCAAAACCTACAGGTAGGCACTTTGCAAAAAAAACCTGTTTTCTTTCAAAAAATTGGATGTGTCCACGCTGCGCTTTGGGGCGTTTCCTGTCGCGGGCGCTAGGCCTACCCACACAAGTGAGGTATCATTTTTTTCGAGAGACGTGGGGGAACGCTGGGTGGAATGTAATTTGTGGCTCCTCTCAGATTCCAGAACTTTCTGCCACAGAAATGTGAGGAACATCTGTTTTTTTAGCCAAATTTTGAGGTTTGCAAAGGATTCTGGGTAACAGAACCTGGTCCGAGCCACACAAGTCACCCCATCTTGGATTCCCCATGGTCTCTAGTTTTCAGAAATGGACAGGTTTGGTAGGTTTCCCTAGGTGGCGGCTGAGCTAGAGGCCAAAATCTACATGTAGGCACTTTGCAAAAAACACCTGTTTTCTTTCAAAAATTTGGATGTGTCCACGTTGCGCTTTGGGGCGTTTCCTGTCGCGGGCGCTAGGCCTACCCACACAAGTGAGGTATCATTTTTATCGAGAGACGTGGGGGAACGCTGGGTGGAAGGAAATTTGTGGCTCCTCTCAGATTCCAGAACTTTCTGCCACAGAAATGTGAGGAACATGTTTTTTTTTAGCCAAATTTTGAGGTTTGCAAAGGATTCTGGGTAACAGAACCTGGTCCGAACCACACAAGTCACCCCATCTTGGATTCCCCTAGGTCTCTAGTTTTCAGAAATGCACAGGTTTGGTAGGTTTCCCTAGGTGCCGGCTGAGCTACAGGCCAAAACCTACAGGTAGGCACTTTGCAAAAAACAACTCTGTTTTCTTTCAAAAATTTGGATGTGTCCACGTTGCGCTTTGGGGCGTTTCCTGTTGCGGGCGCTATGCCTACCCACACAAGTGAGGTATCATTTTTATCGGGAGACGTGGGGGAACGCTGGGTGGAAGGAAATGTGTGGCTCCTCTCAGATTCCAGAACTTTCTGCCACAGAAATGTGAGGAACATATGTTTTTTTAGCCAAATTTTGAGGTTTGCAAAGGATTCTGGGTAAGAGAACCTGGTCCGAGCCACACAAGTCACCCCATCATGGATTCCCCTAGGTCTCTAGTTTTCAGAAATGCACAGGTTTGATAGGTTTCCCTAGGTGCCGGCTGAGCTACAGGCCACAATCTACAGGTAGGCACTTTGCAAAAAACACCTCTGTTTTCTTTCAAAAAATTGGATGTGTCCACGTTGCGCTTTGGGGCGTTTCCTGTCGCGGGCGCTAGGCCTACCCACACAAGTGAGGTATCATTTTTATCGAGAGACGTGGGGGAACGCTGGGTGGAAGGAAATTTGTGGCTCCTCTCTGATTCCAGAACTTTCTGCCACAGAAATGTGAGGAACATCTGTTTTTTTAGCCAAATTTTGAGGTTTGCAAAGGATTCTGGGTAACAGAACCTGGTCCGAGCCACACAAGTCACCCCATCTTGGATTCCCCATGGTCTCTAGTTTTCAGAAATGGACAGGTTTGGTAGGTTTCCCTAGGTGGCGGCTGAGCTAGAGGCCAAAATCTAGATGTAGGCACTTTGCAAAAAACACCTGTTTTCTTTCAAAAATTTGGATGTGTCCACGTTGCGCTTTGGGGCGTTTCCTGTCGCGGGCGCTAGGCCTACCCACACAAGTGAGGTATCATTTTTATCGAGAGACGTGGGGGAACGCTGGGTGGAAGGAAATTTGTGGCTCCTCTCAGATTCCAGAACTTTCTGCCACAGAAATGTGAGGAACATGTTTTTTTTTAGCCAAATTTTGAGGTTTGCAAAGGATTCTGGGTAACAGAACCTGGTCCGAGCCACACAAGCCACCCCATCTTGGGTTCCCCTAGGTCTCTAGTTTTCAGAAATGCACAGGTTTGGTAGGTTTCCCTAGATGGCGGCTGAGCTACAGGCCAAAATCTACAGGTAGGCACCTTGCCAAAAACACCTCTGTTGTCTTTCAAAAATTTGGATGTGTCCACGTTGCGCTTTGGGGCGTTTCCTGTCGCGGGCGCTAGGCCTACCCACACAAGTGAGGTATCATTTTTATCGGGAGACGTGGGGGAACGCTGGGTGTAAGGAAATTTGTGGCTCCTCTCAGATTCCAGAACTTTCTGCCACAGAAATGTGAGTAACATGTGTTTTTTTAGCCAAATTTTGAGGTTTGCAAAGGATTCTGGGTAACAGAACCTGGTCCGAACCACACAAGTCACCCCATCTTGGATTCCCCTAGGTCTCTAGTTTTCAGAAATGCACAGGTTTGGTAGGTTTCCCTAGGTGCCGGCTGAGCTACAGGCCAAAACCTACAGGTAGGCACTTTGCAAAAAACACCTCTGTTTTCTTTCAAAAATTTGGATGTGTCCACGTTGCGCTTTGGGGCGTTTCCTGTTGAGGGCGCTACGCCTACCCACACAAGTGAGGTATCATTTTTATCGGGAGACGTGGGGGAACGCTGGGTGGAAGGAAATGTGTGGCTCCTCTCAGATTCCAGAACTTTCTGCCACAGAAATGTGAGGAACATATGTTTTTTTAGCCAAATTTTGAGGTTTGCAAAGGATTCTGGGTAACAGAACCTGGTCAGAGCCACACAACTCACCCCATCTTGGATTCCGCTAGGTCTCTAGTTTTCAGAAATGCACAGGTTTGGTAGGTTTCCCAAGGTGGCGGCTGAGCTAGTGGCCAAAATCTACAGGTAGGCACTTTCCAAAAAACACCTCTGTTTTCTTTCAAAAATTTGGATGTGTCCATGTTGCGCTTTGGGGCGTTTCCTGTCGCGGGCGCTAGGCCTACCCACACAAGTGAGGTATCATTTTTATCGGGAGTCGTGGGGGAACGCTGGGTGGAAGGAAATTTGTGGCTCCTCTCAGATTCCAGAACTTTCTGCCACAGAAATGTGAGGAACATCTGTTTTTTTAGCCAAATTTTGAGGTTTGCAAAGGATTCTGGGTAACAGAACCTGGTCCGAGCCACACAAGTCACCCCATCTTGGATTCCCTATGGTCTCTAGTTTTCAGAAATGGACAGGTTTGGTAGGTTTCCCTAGGTGGCGGCTGAGCTAGAGGCCAAAATCTACATGTAGGCACTTTGCAAAAAACACCTGTTTTCTTTCAAAAATTTGGATGTGTCCACGTTGCGCTTTGGGGCGTTTCCTGTCGCGGGCGCTAGGCCTACCCACACAAGTGAGGTATCATTTTTATCGGGAGACGTGGGGGAACGCTGGGTGTAAGGAAATTTGTGGCTCCTCTCAGATTCCAAAACTTTCAGCCACAGAAATGTGAGTAACATGTGTTTTTTTAGCCAAATTTTGAGGTTTGCAAAGGATTCTGGGTAACAGAACCTGGTCCGAACCACACAAGTCACCCCATCTTGGATTCCCCTAGGTCTCTAGTTTTCAGAAATGCACAGGTTTGGTAGGTTTCCCTAGGTGCCGGCTGAGCTACAGGCCAAAACCTACAGGTAGGCACTTTGCAAAAAAAACCTGTTTTCTTTCAAAAAATTGGATGTGTCCACGCTGCGCTTTGGGGCGTTTCCTGTCGCGGGCGCTAGGCCTACCCACACAAGTGAGGTATCATTTTTTTCGAGAGACGTGGGGGAACGCTGGGTGGAATGTAATTTGTGGCTCCTCTCAGATTCCAGAACTTTCTGCCACAGAAATGTGAGGAACATCTGTTTTTTTAGCCAAATTTTGAGGTTTGCAAAGGATTCTGGGTAACAGAACCTGGTCCGAGCCACACAAGTCACCCCATCTTGGATTCCCCATGGTCTCTAGTTTTCAGAAATGGACAGGTTTGGTAGGTTTCCCTAGGTGGCGGCTGAGCTAGAGGCCAAAATCTACATGTAGGCACTTTGCAAAAAACACCTGTTTTCTTTCAAAAATTTGGATGTGTCCACGTTGCGCTTTGGGGCGTTACCTGTCGCGGGCGCTAGGCCTACCCACACAAGTGAGGTATCATTTTTATCGAGAGACGTGGGGGAACGCTGGGTGGAAGGAAATTTGTGGCTCCTCTCAGATTCCAGAACTTTCTGCCACAGAAATGTGAGGAACATGTTTTTTTTTAGCCAAATTTTGAGGTTTGCAAAGGATTCTGGGTAACAGAACCTGGTCCGAACCACACAAGTCACCCCATCTTGGATTCCCCTAGGTCTCTAGTTTTCAGAAATGCACAGGTTTGGTAGGTTTCCCTAGGTGCCGGCTGAGCTACAGGCCAAAACCTACAGGTAGGCACTTTGCAAAAAACAACTCTGTTTTCTTTCAAAAATTTGGATGTGTCCACGTTGCGCTTTGGGGCGTTTCCTGTCGCGGGCGCTAGGCCTACCCACACAAGTGAGGTATCATTTTTATCGGGAGACGTGGGGGAACGCTGGGTGTAAGGAAATTTGTGGCTCCTCTCAGATTCCAGAACTTTCTGCCACAGAAATGTGAGTAACATGTGTTTTTTTAGCCAAATTTTGAGGTTTGCAAAGGATTCTGGGTAACAGAACCTGGTCCGAACCACACAAGTCACCCCATCTTGGATTCCCCTAGGTCTCTAGTTTTCAGAAATGCACAGGTTTGGTAGGTTTCCCTAGGTGCCGGCTGAGCTACAGGCCAAAACCTACAGGTAGGCACTTTGCAAAAAACACCTCTGTTTTCTTTCAAAAATTTGGATGTGTCCACGTTGCGCTTTGGGGCGTTTCCTGTTGCGGGCGCTACGCCTACCCACACAAGTGAGGTATCATTTTTATCGGGAGACGTGGGGGAACGCTGGGTGGAAGGAAATGTGTGGCTCCTCTCAGATTCCAGAACTTTCTGCCACAGAAATGTGAGGAACATATGTTTTTTTAGCCAAATTTTGAGGTTTGCAAAGGATTCTGGGTAACAGAACCTGGTCAGAGCCACACAACTCACCCCATCTTGGATTCCGCTAGGTCTCTAGTTTTCAGAAATGCACAGGTTTGGTAGGTTTCCCAAGGTGGCGGCTGAGCTAGTGGCCAAAATCTACAGGTAGGCACTTTCCAAAAAACACCTCTGTTTTCTTTCAAAAATTTGGATGTGTCCATGTTGCGCTTTGGGGCGTTTCCTGTCGCGGGCGCTAGGCCTACCCACACAAGTGAGGTATCATTTTTATCGGGAGACGTGGGGGAACGCTGGGTGGAAGGAAATTTGTGGCTCCTCTCAGATTCCAGAACTTTCTGCCACAGAAATGTGAGGAACATCTGTTTTTTTAGCCAAATTTTGAGGTTTGCAAAGGATTCTGGGTAACAGAACCTGGTCCGAGCCACACAAGTCACCCCATCTTGGATTCCCTATGGTCTCTAGTTTTCAGAAATGGACAGGTTTGGTAGGTTTCCCTAGGTGGCGGCTGAGCTAGAGGCCAAAATCTACATGTAGGCACTTTGCAAAAAACACCTGTTTTCTTTCAAAAATTTGGATGTGTCCACGTTGCGCTTTGGGGCGTTTCCTGTCGCGGGCGCTAGGCCTACCCACACAAGTGAGGTATCATTTTTATCGGGAGATGTGGGGGAACGCTGGGTGTAAGGAAATTTGTGGCTCCTCTCAGATTCCAAAACTTTCAGCCACAGAAATGTGAGTAACATGTGTTTTTTTAGCCAAATTTTGAGGTTTGCAAAGGATTCTGGGTAACAGAACCTGGTCCGAACCACACAAGTCACCCCATCTTGGATTCCCCTAGGTCTCTAGTTTTCAGAAATGCACAGGTTTGGTAGGTTTCCCTAGGTGCCGGCTGAGCTACAGGCCAAAACCTACAGGTAGGCACTTTGCAAAAAACACCTCTGTTTTCTTTCAAAAATTTGGATGTGTCCACGTTGCGCTTTGGGGCGTTTCCTGTTGCGGGCGCTATGCCTACCCACACAAGTGAGGTATCATTTTTATCAGGAGACGTGGGGGAACGCTGGGTGGAAGGAAATGTGTGGCTCCTCTCAGATTCCAGAACTTTCTGCCACAGAAATGTGAGGAACATATGTTTTTTTAGCCAAATTTTGAGGTTTGCAAAGGATTCTGGGTAAGAGAACCTGGTCCGAGCCACACAAGTCACCCCATCTTGGATTCCCCATGGTCTCTAGTTTTCAGAAATGGACAGGTTTGGTAGGTTTCCCTAGGTGGCGGCTGAGCTAGAGGCCAAAATCTACATGTAGGCACTTTGCAAAAAACACCTGTTTTCTTTCAAAAATTTGGATGTGTCCACGTTGCGCTTTGGGGCGTTTCCTGTCGCGGGCGCTAGGCCTACCCACACAAGTGAGGTATCATTTTTATCGAGAGACGTGGGGGAACGCTGGGTGGAAGGAAATTTGTGGCTCCTCTCAGATTCCAGAACTTTCTGCCACAGAAATGTGAGGAACATGTTTTTTTTTAGCCAAATTTTGAGGTTTGCAAAGGATTCTGGGTAACAGAACCTGGTCCGAGCCACACAAGCCACCCCATCTTGGATTCCCCTAGGTCTCTAGTTTTCAGAAATGCACAGGTTTGGTAGGTTTCCCTAGATGGCGGCTGAGCTACAGGCCAAAATCTACAGGTAGGCACCTTGCCAAAAACACCTCTGTTGTCTTTCAAAAATTTGGATGTGTCCACGTTGCGCTTTGGGGCGTTTCCTGTCGCGGGCGCTAGGCCTACCCACACAAGTGAGGTATCATTTTTATCGGGAGACGTGGGGGAACGCTGGGTGTAAGGAAATTTGTGGCTCCTCTCAGATTCCAGAACTTTCTGCCACAGAAATGTGAGGAACATGTGTTTTTTTAGCCAAATTTTGAGGTTTGCAAAGGATTCTGGGTAACAGAACCTGGTCCGAACCACACAAGTCACCCCATCTTGGATTCCCCTAGGTCTCTAGTTTTCAGAAATGCACAGGTTTGGTAGGTTTCCCTAGGTGCCGGCTGAGCTACAGGCCACAATCTACAGGTAGGCACTTTGCAAAAAAAACCTGTTTTCTTTCAAAAAATTGGATGTGTCCACGTTGCGCTTTGGGGCGTTTCCTGTCGCGGGCGCTAGGCCTACCCACACAAGTGAGGTATCATTTTTATCGAGAGACGTGGGGGAACGCTGGGTGGAAGGAAATTTGTGGCTCCTCTCAGATTCCAGAACTTTCTGCCACAGAAATGTGAGGAACATGTTTTTTTTTAGCCAAATTTTGAGGTTTGCAAAGGATTCTGGGTAACAGAACCTGGTCCGAGCCACACAAGCCACCCCATCTTGGATTCCCCTAGATCTCTAGTTTTCAGAAATGCACAGGTTTGGTAGGTTTCCCTAGATGGCGGCTGAGCTACAGGCCAAAATCTACAGGTAGGCACCTTGCCAAAAACACCTCTGTTGTCTTTCAAAAATTTGGATGTGTCCACGTTGCGCTTTGGGGCGTTTCCTGTCGCGGGCGCTAGGCCTACCCACACCAGTGAGGTATCATTTTTATCGGGAGACGTGGGGGAACGCTGGGTGGAAGGAAATTTGTGGCTCCTCTCAGATTCCAGAACTTTCTGCCACAGAAATGTGAGGAACATGTGTTTTTTTAGCCAAATTTTGAGGTTTGCAAAGGATTCTGGGTAACAGAACCTGGTCCGAGCCACACAAGTCACCCCATCTTGGATTCCCCTAGATCTCTAGTTTTCAGAAATGCACAGGTTTGGTACGTTTCCCTCGGTGGCAGGTGAGCTACTGGCCAAAATCTACAGGTAGGCACTTTGCAAAAAACACCTCTGTTTTCGTTCAAAAATTTGGATGTGTCCACGTTGCGCTTTGGGGTGTTTCCTGTTGCGGGCGCTAGGCCTACCCACACAAGTGAGGTATCATTTTTATCGGGAGACGTGGGGGAACGCTGGGTGGAAGGAAATTTGTGGCTCCTCTCAGATTCCAGAACTTTCTGCCACAGAAATGTGAGGAACATGTGTTTTTTTAGCCAAATTGTGAGGTTTGCAAAGGATTCTGGGTAACAGAACCTAGTCCGAGCCACACAAGTCACCCCATCTTGGATTCCCCTAGGTCTCTAGTTTTCAGAAATGCACAGGTTTGGTAGGTTTCCCTAGGTGGCGGCTGAGCTACAGGCCAAAATCTACAGGTAGGCACTTTGCAAAAAACACCTATGTTTTCTTTAAAAAATGTGGATGTGTCCACGTTGCGCTTTGGGGCGTTTCCTGTCGCGGGCGCTAGGCCTACCCACACAAGTGAGGTATCATTTTTATCGAGAGACGTGGGGGAACGCTGGGTGGAAGGAAATTTGTGGCTCCTCTCAGATTCCAGAACTTTCTGCCACAGAAATGTGAGGAACATGTTTTTTTTTAGCCAAATTTTGAGGTTTGCAAAGGATTCTGGGTAACAGAACCTGGTCCGAGCCACACAAGCCACCCCATCTTGCATTCCCCTAGGTCTCTAGTTTTCAGAAATGCACAGGTTTGGTAGGTTTCCCTAGATGGCGGCTGAGCTACAGGCCAAAATCTACAGGTAGGCACCTTGCCAAAAACACCTCTGTTGTCTTTCAAAAATTTGGATGTGTCCACGTTGCGCTTTGGGGCGTTTCCTGTCGCGGGCGCTAGGCCTACCCACACAAGTGAGGTATCATTTTTATCGGGAGACGTGGGGGAACGCTGGGTGTAAGGAAATTTGTGGCTCCTCTCAGATTCCAGAACTTTCTGCCACAGAAATGTGAGTAACATGTGTTTTTTTAGCCAAATTTTGAGGTTTGCAAAGGATTCTGGGTAACAGAACCTGGTCCGAACCACACAAGTCACCCCATCTTGGATTCCCCTAGGTCTCTAGTTTTCAGAAATGCACAGGTTTGATAGGTTTCCCTAGGTGCCGGCTGAGCTACAGGAAACAATCTACAGGTAGGCACTTTGCAAAAAACACCTATGTTTTCTTTAAAAAATGTGGATGTGTCCACGTTGCGCTTTGGGGCGTTTCCTGTCGCGGGCGCTAGGCCTACCCACACAAGTGAGGTATCATTTTTATCGAGAGACGTGGGGGAACGCTGGGTGTAAGGAAATTGTGGCTCCTCTCAGATTCCAGAACTTTCTGCCACAGAAATGTGAGTAACATGTGTTTTTTTAGCCAAATTTTGAGGTTTGCAAAGGATTCTGGGTAACAGAACCTGGTCCGAACCACACAAGTCACCCCATCTTGGATTCCCCTAGGTCTCTAATTTTCAGAAATGCACAGGTTTGGTAGGTTTCCCTAGGTGCCGGCTGAGCTACAGGCCAAAACCTACAGGTAGGCACTTTGCCAAAAAAACCTGTTTTCTTTCAAAAAATTGGATGTGTCCACGTTGCGCTTTGGGGCGTTTCCTGTCGCGGGCGCTAGGCCTACCCACACAAGTGAGGTATAATTTTTTTCGAGAGACGTGGGGGAACGCTGGGTGGAATGTAATTTGTGGCTCCTCTCAGATTCCAGAACTTTCTGCCACAGAAATGTGAGGAACATCTGTTTTTTTAGCCAAATTTTGAGGTTTGCAAAGGATTCTGGGTAAGAGAACCTGGTCCGAGCCACACAAGCCACCCCATCATGGATTCCCCTAGGTCTCTAGTTTTCAGAAATGCACAGGTTTGGTAGGTTTCCCTAGGTGGCGGCTGAGGTACAGGCCAAAATCTACAGGTAGGCACTTTGCAAAAAACACCTGTTTTCTTTAAAAAAATTGGATGTGTCCACGTTGCGCTTTGGGGCGTTTCCTGTCGCGGGCGCTAGGCCTACCCACACAAGTGAGGTATCATTTTTATCGAGAGACGTGGGGGAACGCTGGGTGGAAGGAAATTTGTGGCTCCTCTCTGATTCCAGAACTTTCTGCCACAGAAATGTGAGGAACATCTGTTTTTTTAGCCAAATTTTGAGGTTTGCAAAGGATTCTGGGTAACAGAACCTGGTCCGAGCCACACAAGTCACCCCATCTTGGATTCCCCATGGTCTCTAGTTTTCAGAAATGGACAGGTTTGGTAGGTTTCTCTAGGTGGCGGCTGAGCTAGAGGCCAAAATCTACATGTAGGCACTTTGCAAAAAACACCTGTTTTCTTTCAAAAATTTGGATGTGTCCACGTTGCGCTTTGGGGCGTTTCCTGTCGCGGGCGCTAGGCCTACCCACACAAGTGAGGTATCATTTTTTTCGGGAGACGTGGGGGAACGCTGGGTGGAAGGAAATTTGTGGCTCCTCTCAGATTCCAGAACTTTCTGCCACAGAAATGTGAGGAACATGTGTTTTTTTAGCCAAAGTTTGAGGTTTGCAAAGGATTCTGGGTAAGAGAACCTGGTCCGAGCCACACAAGTCACCCCATCATGGATTCCCCTAGGTCTCTAGTTTTCAGAAATGCACAGGTTTGGTAGGTTTCCCTAGGTGCCGGCTGAGGTACAGGCCACAATCTACAGGTAGGCACTTTGCAAAAAAAACCTGTTTTCTTTAAAAAAATTGGATGTGTCCACGTTGCGCTTTGGGGCGTTTCCTGTCGCGGGCGCTAGGCCTACCCACACAAGTGAGGTATCATTTTTATCGAGAGACGTGGGGGAACGCTGGGTGGAAGGAAATTTGTGGCTCCTCTCTGATTCCAGAACTTTCTGCCACAGAAATGTGAGGAACATCTGTTTTTTTAGCCAAATTTTGAGGTTTGCAAAGGATTCTGGGTAACAGAACCTGGTCCGAGCCACACAAGTCACCCCATCTTGGATTCCCTATGGTCTCTAGTTTTCAGAAATGGACAGGTTTGGTAGGTTTCCCTAGGTGGCGGCTGAGCTAGAGGCCAAAATCTACATGTAGGCACTTTGCAAAAAACACCTGTTTTCTTTCAAAAATTTGGATGTGTCCACGTTGCGCTTTGGGGCGTTTCCTGTCGCGGGCGCTAGGCCTACCCACACAAGTGAGGTATCATTTTTATCGGGAGACGTGGGGGAACGCTGGGTGTAAGGAAATTTGTGGCTCCTCTCAGATTCCAGAACTTTCTGCCACAGAAATGTGAGTAACATGTGTTTTTTTAGCCAAATTTTGAGGTTTGCAAAGGATTCTGGGTAACAGAACCTGGTCCGAACCACACAAGTCACCCCATCTTGGATTCCCCTAGGTCTCTAGTTTTCAGAAATGCACAGGTTTGGTAGGTTTCCATAGGTGCCGGCTGAGCTACAGGCCAAAACCTACAGGTAGGCACTTTGCAAAAAACACCTCTGTTTTCTTTCAAAAATTTGGATGTGTCCACGTTGCGCTTTGGGGCGTTTCCTGTTGCGGGCGCTACGCCTACCCACACAAGTGAGGTATCATTTTTATCGGGAGACGTGGGGGAACGCTGGGTGGAAGGAAATGTGTGGCTCCTCTCAGATTCCAGAACTTTCTGCCACAGAAATGTGAGGAACATATGTTTTTTTAGCCAAATTTTGAGGTTTGCAAAGGATTCTGGGTAAGAGAACCTGGTCCGAGCCACACAAGTCACCCCATCATGGATTCCCCTAGGTCTCTAGTTTTCAGAAATGCACAGGTTTGATAGGTTTCCCTAGGTGCCGGCTGAGCTACAGGCCACAATCTACAGGTAGGCACTTTGCAAAAAACACCTCTGTTTTCTTTCAAAAAATTGGATGTGTCCACGTTGCGCTTTGGGGCGTTTCCTGTCGCGGGCGCTAGGCCTACCCACACAAGTGAGGTATCATTTTTATCGAGAGACGTGGGGGAACGCTGGGTGGAAGGAAATTTGTGGCTCCTCTCTGATTCCAGAACTTTCTGCCACAGAAATGTGAGGAACATCTGTTTTTTTAGCCAAATTTTGAGGTTTGCAAAGGATTCTGGGTAACAGAACCTGGTCCGAGCCACACAAGTCACCCCATCTTGGATTCCCCATGGTCTCTAGTTTTCAGAAATGGACAGGTTTGGTAGGTTTCCCTAGGTGGCGGCTGAGCTAGAGGCCAAAATCTACATGTAGGCACTTTGCAAAAAACACCTGTTTTCTTTCAAAAATTTGGATGTGTCCACGTTGCGCTTTGGGGCGTTTCCTGTCGCGGGCGCTAGGCCTACCCACACAAGTGAGGTATCATTTTTATCGGGAGACGTGGGGGAACGCTGGGTGGAAGGAAATTTGTGGCTCCTCTCAGATTCCAGAACTTTCTGCCACAGAAATGTGAGGAACATCTGTTTTTTTAGCCAAATTTTGAGGTTTGCAAAGGATTCTGGGTAACAGAACCTGGTCCGAACCACACAAGTCATCCCATCTTGGATCCCCTAGGTCTCTAGTTTTCAGAAATGCACAGGTTTGGTAGGTTTCCCTAGGTGCCGGCTGAGCTACAGGCCAAAATCTACAGGTAGGCACTTTGCAAAAAACACCTCTGTTTTCTTTCAAAAATTTGGATGTGTCCACGTTGCGCTTTGGGGCGTTTCCTGTCGCGGGCTCTAGTCCTACCCACACAAGTGAGGTATCATTTTTATCTGGAGACGTGGGGGAACGCTGGGTGGAATGTAATTTGTGGCTCCTCTCAGATTCCAGAACTTTCTGCCACAGAAATGTGAGGAACATGTGTTTTTTTAGCCAAAGTTTGAGGTTTGCAAAGGATTCTGGGTAAGAGAACCTGGTCTGAGCCACACAAGTCACCCCATCATGGATTCCCCTAGGTCTCTAGTTTTCAGAAATGCACAGGATTGGTAGGTTTCCCTAGGTGCCGGCTGAGCTACAGGCCACAATCTACAGGTAGGCACTTTGCAAAAAAAACCTGTTTTCTTTCAAAAAATTGGATGTGTCCACGTTGCGCTTTGGGGCGTTTCCTGTCGCGGGCGCTAGGCCTACCCACACAAGTGAGGTATCATTTTTATCGAGAGACGTGGGGGAACGCTGGGTGGAAGGAAATTTGTGGCTCCTCTCAGATTCCAGAACTTTCTGCCACAGAAATGTGAGGAACATGTTTTTTTTTAGCCAAATTTTGAGGTTTGCAAAGGATTCTGGGTAACAGAACCTGGTCCGAGCCACACAAGCCACCCCATCTTGGATTCCCCTAGGTCTCTAGTTTTCAGAAATGCACAGGTTTGGTAGGTTTCCCTAGATGGCGGCTGAGCTACAGGCCAAAATCTACAGGTAGGCACCTTGCCAAAAACTCCTCTGTTGTCTTTCAAAAATTTGGATGTGTCCACGTTGCGCTTTGGGGCGTTTCCTGTCGCGGGCGCTAGGCCTACCCACACCAGTGAGGTATCATTTTTATCGGGAGACGTGGGGGAACGCTGGGTGGAAGGAAATTTGTGGCTCCTCTCAGATTCCAGAACTTTCTGCCACAGAAATGTGAGGAACATGTGTTTTTTTAGCCAAATTTTGAGGTTTGCAAAGGATTCTGGGTAACAGAACCTGGTCCGAGCCACACAAGTCACCCCATCTTGGATTCCCCTAGATCTCTAGTTTTCAGAAATGCACAGGTTTGGTACGTTTCCCTCGGTGGCAGGTGAGCTACAGGCCAAAATCTACAGGTAGGCACTTTGCAAAAAACACCTCTGTTTTCTTTCAAAAATTTGGATGTGTCCACGTTGCGCTTTGGGGTGTTTCCTGTTGCGGGCGCTAGGCCTACCCACACAAGTGAGGTATCATTTTTATCGGGAGACGTGGGGGAACGCTGGGTGGAAGGAAATTTGTGGCTCCTCTCAGATTCCAGAACTTTCTGCCACAGAAATGTGAGGAACATGTGTTTTTTTAGCCAAATTTTGAGGTTTGCAAAGGATTCTGGGTAACAGAACCTGGTCCGAGCTACACAAGTCACCCCATCTTGGATTCCCCTAGGTCTCTAGTTTTCAGAAATGCACAGGTTTGGTAGGTTTCCCTAGGTGGCGGCTGAGCTACAGGCCAAAATCTACAGGTAGGCACTTTGCAAAAAACACCTATGTTTTCTTTAAAAAATGTGGATGTGTCCACGTTGCGCTTTGGGGCGTTTCCTGTCGTGGGCGCTAGGCCTACCCACACAAGTGAGGTATCATTTTTATCGGGAGACGTGGGGGAACGCTGGGTGGAAGGAAATTTGTGGCTCCTCTCAGATTCCAGTACTTTCTGCCACAGAAATGTGAGGAACATCTGTTTTTTTAGCCAAATTTTGAGGTTTGCAAAGGATTCTGGGTAACAGAACCTGGTCAGAGCCACACAAGTAACCCCATCTTGGATTCCGCTAGGTCTCTAGTTTTCAGAAATGCACAGGTTTGGTAGGTTTTCCCTAGGTGGCGGCTGAGCTAGTGGCCAAAATCTACAGGTAGGCACTTTGCAAAAAACACCTCTGTTTTCTTTCAAAAATGTGGATGTGTCCATGTTGCGCTTTGGGGCGTTTCCTGTGGCGGTCGCTAGGCCTACCCACACAAGTGAGGTATCATTTTTAGCGAGAGACGTGGGGGAACGCTGGGTGGAAGGAAATTTGTGGCTCCTCTCAGATTCCAGAACTTTCTGCCACAGAAATGTGAGGAACATGTGTTTTTTTAGCCAAATTTTGAGGTTTGCAAAGGATTCTGGGTAACAGAACCTGGTCCGAGCCACACAAGTCACCCCATCTTGGATTCCCCATGGTCTCTAGCTTTCAGAAATGCACAGGTTTGGTAGGTTTCCCTAGGTGCCGGCTGAGCTACAGGCCAAAATCTACAGGTAGGCACTTTGCAAAAAACACCTCTGTTTTCTTTCAAAAATTTGGATGTGTCCACGTTGCGCTTTGGGGCGTTTCCTGTTGCGGGCGCTACGCCTACCCACACAAGTGAGGTATCATTTTTATCGGGAGACGTGGGGGAACGCTGGGTGGAAGGAAATTTGTGGCTCCTCTCAGATTCCAGAACTTTCTGCCACAGAAATGTGAGGAACATGTGTTTTTTTAGCAAAATTTTGAGGTTTGCAAAGGATTCTGGGTAACAGAACCTGGTCCGAGCCACACAAGTCACCCCATCTTGGATTCTCCTGGGTCTCTAGTTTTCAGAAATGCACAGGTTTGGTAGGTTTCCCTAGGTGGCGGCTGAGCTACAGGCCAAAATCTACAGGTAGGCACTTTGCAAAAAACACCTCTGTTTTCTTTCAAAAAATTGGATGTGTCCACGTTGCGCTTTGGGGCGTTTCCTGTCGCGGGCGCTAGGCCTACCCACACAAGTGAGGTATCATTTTTATCGAGAGACGTGGGGGAACGCTGGGTGGAAGGAAATTTGTGGCTCCTCTCAGATTCCAGAACTTTCTGCCACAGAAATGTGAGGAACATGTGTTTTTTTAGCCAAATTTTGAGGTTTGCAAAGGATTCTGGGTAAGAGAACCTGGTCCGAGCCACACAAGTCACCCCATCATGGATTCCCCTAGGTCTCTAGTTTTCAGAAATGCACAGGTTTGGTAGGTTTCCCTAGGTGCCAGGCTGAGCTACAGGCCACAATCTACAGGTAGGCACTTTGCAAAAAACACCTCTGTTTTCTTTAAAAAAATTGGATGTGTCCACGTTGCGCTTTGGGGCGTTTCCTGTCGCGGGCGCTAGGCCTACCCACACAAGTGAGGTATCATTTTTATCGAGAGACGTGGGGGAACGCTGGGTGGAAGGAAATTTGTGGCTCCTCTCAGATTCCAGAACTTTCTGCCACAGAAATGTGAGGAACATTTTTTTTTTAGCCAAATTTTGAGGTTTGCAAAGGATTCTGGGTAACAGAACCTGGTCCGAGCCACACAAGTCACCCCATCTTGGATTCCCCTAGGTCTCTAGTTTTCAGAAATGCACAGGTTTGGTAGGTTTCCCTAGGTGGCGGCTGAGCTACAGGCCAAAATCTACAGGTAGGCACTTTGCAAAAAACACCTCTGTTTTCTTTCAAAAATTTGGATGTGTCCACGTTGCGCTTTGGGGCGTTTCCTGTCGCGGGCGCTAGGCCTACCCACACCAGTGAGGTATCATTTTTATCGGGAGACGTGGGGGAACGCTGGGTGGAAGGAAATTTGTGGCTCCTCTCAGATTCCAGAACTTTCTGCCACAGAAATGTGAGGAACATGTTTTTTTTTAGCCAAATGTTGAGGTTTGCAAAGGATTCTGGGTAACAGAACCTGGTCCGAGCCACACAAGTCACCCCATCATGGATTCCCCTAGGTCTCTAGTTTTCAGAAATGCACAGGTTTGGTAGGTTTCCCTAGGTGCCAGGCTGAGCTACAGGCCACAATCTACAGGTAGGCACTTTGCAAAAAACACCTCTGTTTTCTTTAAAAAAATTGGATGTGTCCACGTTGCGCTTTGGGGCGTTTCCTGTCGCGGGCGCTAGGCCTACCCACACAAGTGAGGTATCATTTTTATCGAGAGACGTGGGGGAACGCTGGGTGGAAGGAAATTTGTGGCTCCTCTCAGATTCCAGAACTTTCTGCCACAGAAATGTGAGGAACATTTTTTTTTTAGCCAAATTTTGAGGTTTGCAAAGGATTCTGGGTAACAGAACCTGGTCCGAGCCACACAAGTCACCCCATCTTGGATTCCCCTAGGTCTCTAGTTTTCAGAAATGCACAGGTTTGGTAGGTTTCCCTAGGTGGCGGCTGAGCTACAGGCCAAAATCTACAGGTAGGCACTTTGCAAAAAACACCTCTGTTTTCTTTCAAAAATTTGGATGTGTCCACGTTGCGCTTTGGGGCGTTTCCTGTCGCGGGCGCTAGGCCTACCCACACCAGTGAGGTATCATTTTTATCGGGAGACGTGGGGGAACGCTGGGTGGAAGGAAATTTGTGGCTCCTCTCAGATTCCAGAACTTTCTGCCACAGAAATGTGAGGAACATGTTTTTTTTTAGCCAAATTTTGAGGTTTGGAAAGGATTCTGGGTAACAGAACCTGGTCCGAGCCACACAAGTCACCCCATCTTGGATTCCCCTAGGTCTCTAGTTTTCAGAAATGCACAGGTTTGGTAGGTTTCCCTAGGTGGCGGCTGAGCTACAGGCCAAAATCTACAGGTAGGCACTTTGCAAAAAACACCTGTTTTCTTAAAAAAATGTGGATGTGTCCACGTTGCGCTTTGGGGCGTTTCCTGTCGCGGGCGATAAGCCTACCCACACAAGTGAGGTATCATTTTTATTGGGAGACGTGGGGGAACGCTGGGTGGAAGGAAATTTGTGGCTCCTCTCAGATTCCAGAACTTTCTGCCACAGAAATGTGAGGAACATGTGTTTTTTTAGCCAAATGTTGAGGTTTGCAAAGGATTCTGGGTAACAGAACCTGGTTCGAACCACACAAGTCACCCCATCTTGGATTCCCCATGGTCTCTAGTTTTCAGAAATGGACAGGTTTGGTAGGTTTCCCTAGGTGGCGGCTGAGCTAGAGGCCAAAATCTACATGTAGGCACTTTGCAAAAAACACCTGTTTTCTTTCAAAAATTTGGATGTGTCCACGTTGCGCTTTGGGGCGTTTCCTGTCGCGGGCGCTAGGCCTACCCACACAAGTGAGGTATCATTTTTATCGGGAGACGTGGGGGAACGCTGGGTGGAAGGAAATTTGTGGCTCCTCTCAGATTCCAGAACTTTCTGCCACAGAAATGTGAGGAACATCTGTTTTTTTAGCCAAATTTTGAGGTTTGCAAAGGATTCTGGGTAACAGAACCTGGTCCGAACCACACAAGTCATCCCATCTTGGATCCCCTAGGTCTCTAGTTTTCAGAAATGCACAGGTTTGGTAGGTTTCCCTAGGTGCCGGCTGAGCTACAGGCCAAAATCTACAGGTAGGCACTTTGCAAAAAACACCTCTGTTTTCTTTCAAAAATTTGGATGTGTCCACGTTGCGCTTTGGGGCGTTTCCTGTCGCGGGCTCTAGTCCTATCCACACAAGTGAGGTATCATTTTTATCGGGAGACGTGGGGGAACGCTGGGTGGAATGTAATTTGTGGCTCCTCTCAGATTCCAGAACTTTCTGCCACAGAAATGTGAGGAACATGTGTTTTTTTCGCCAAAGTTTGAGGTTTGCAAAGGATTCTGGGTAAGAGAACCTGGTCCGAGCCACACAAGTCACCCCATCATGGATTCCCCTAGGTCTCTAGTTTTCAGAAATGCACAGGTTTGGTAGGTTTCCCTAGGTGCCGGCTGAGCTACAGGCCACAATCTACAGGTAGGCACTTTGCAAAAAAAACCTGTTTTCTTTCAAAAAATTGGATGTGTCCACGTTGCGCTTTGGGGCGTTTCCTGTCGCGGGCGCTAGGCCTACCCACACAAGTGAGGTATCATTTTTATCGAGAGACGTGGGGGAACGCTGGGTGGAAGGAAATTTGTGGCTCCTCTCAGATTCCAGAACTTTCTGCCACAGAAATGTGAGGAACATGTTTTTTTTTAGCCAAATTTTGAGGTTTGCAAAGGATTCTGGGTAACAGAACCTGGTCCGAGCCACACAAGCCACCCCATCTTGGATTCCCCTAGGTCTCTAGTTTTCAGAAATGCACAGGTTTGGTAGGTTTCCCTAGATGGCGGCTGAGCTACAGGCCAAAATCTACAGGTAGGCACCTTGCCAAAAACACCTCTGTTGTCTTTCAAAAATTTGGATGTGTCCACGTTGCGCTTTGGGGCGTTTCCTGTCGCGGGCGCTAGGCCTACCCACACCAGTGAGGTATCATTTTTATCGGGAGACGTGGGGGAACGCTGGGTGGAAGGAAATTTGTGGCTCCTCTCAGATTCCAGAACTTTCTGCCACAGAAATGTGAGGAACATGTTTTTTTTAGCCAAATTTTGAGGTTTGCAAAGGATTCTGGGTAACAGAACCTGGTCCGAGCCACACAAGTCACCCCATCTTGGATTCCCCTAGATCTCTAGTTTTCAGAAATGCACAGGTTTGGTACGTTTCCCTCGGTGGCAGGTGAGCTACAGGCCAAAATCTACAGGTAGGCACTTTGCAAAAAACACCTCTGTTTTCGTTCAAAAATTTGGATGTGTCCACGTTGCGCTTTGGGGTGTTTCCTGTTGCGGGCGCTAGGCCTACCCACACAAGTGAGGTATAATTTTTATCGGGAGACGTGGGGGAACGCTGGGTGGAAGAAAATTTGTGGCTCCTCTCAGATTCCAGAACTTTCTGCCACAGAAATGTGAGGAACATGTGTTTTTTTAGCCAAATTGTGAGGTTTGCAAAGGATTCTGGGTAACAGAACCTAGTCCGAGCCACACAAGTCACCCCATCTTGGATTCCCCTAGGTCTCTAGTTTTCAGAAATGCACAGGTTTGGTAGGTTTCCCTAGGTGGCGGCTGAGCTACAGGCCAAAATCTACAGGTAGGCACTTTGCAAAAAACACCTATGTTTTCTTTAAAAAATGTGGATGTGTCCACGTTGCGCTTTGGGGCGTTTCCTGTCGCGGGCGCTAGGCCTACCCACACAAGTGAGGTATCATTTTTATCGAGAGACGTGGGGGAACGCTGGGTGGAAGGAAATTTGTGGCTCCTCTCAGATTCCAGAACTTTCTGCCACAGAAATGTGAGGAACATGTTTTTTTTTAGCCAAATTTTGAGGTTTGCAAAGGATTCTGGGTAACAGAACCTGGTCCGAGCCACACAAGCCACCCCATCTTGGATTCCCCTAGGTCTCTAGTTTTCAGAAATGCACAGGTTTGGTAGGTTTCCCTAGATGGCGGCTGAGCTACAGGCCAAAATCTACAGGTAGGCACCTTGCCAAAAACACCTCTGTTGTCTTTCAAAAATTTGGATGTGTCCACGTTGCGCTTTGGGGCGTTTCCTGTCGCGGGCGCTAGGCCTACCCACACAAGTGAGGTATCATTTTTATCGGGAGACGTGGGGGAACGCTGGGTGTAAGGAAATTTGTGGCTCCTCTCAGATTCCAGAACTTTCTGCCACAGAAATGTGAGTAACATGTGTTTTTTTAGCCAAATTTTGAGGTTTGCAAAGGATTCTGGGTAACAGAACCTGGTCCGAACCACACAAGTCACCCCATCTTGGATTCCCCTAGGTCTCTAGTTTTCAGAAATGCACAGGTTTGGTAGGTTTCCCTAGGTGCCGGCTGAGCTACAGGCCAAAACCTACAGGTAGGCACTTTGCAAAAAACACCTCTGTTTTCTTTCAAAAATTTGGATGTGTCCACGTTGCGCTTTGGGGCGTTTCCTGTTGCGGGCGCTACGCCTACCCACACAAGTGAGGTATCATTTTTATCGGGAGACGTGGGGGAACGCTGGGTGGAAGGAAATGTGTGGCTCCTCTCAGATTCCAGAACTTTCTGCCACAGAAATGTGAGGAACATATGTTTTTTTAGCCAAATTTTGAGGTTTGCAAAGGATTCTGGGTAAGAGAACCTGGTCCGAGCCACACAAGTCACCCCATCATGGATTCCCCTAGGTCTCTAGTTTTCAGAAATGCACAGGTTTGATAGGTTTCCCTAGGTGCCGGCTGAGCTACAGGAAACAATCTACAGGTAGGCACTTTGCAAAAAACACCTCTGTTTTCTTTCAAAAAATTGGATGTGTCCACGTTGCGCTTTGGGGCGTTTCCTGTCGCGGGCGCTAGGCCTACCCACACAAGTGAGGTATCATTTTTATCGAGAGACGTGGGGGAACGCTGCGTGGAAGGAAATTTGTGGCTCCTCTCTGATTCCAGAACTTTCTGCCACAGAAATGTGAGGAACATCTGTTTTTTTAGCCAAATTTTGAGGTTTGCAAAGGATTCTGGGTAAGAGAACCTGGTCCGAGCCACACAAGTCACCCCATCTTGGATTCCCCATGGTCTCTAGTTTTCAGAAATGGACAGGTTTGGTAGGTTTCCCTAGGTGGCGGCTGAGCTAGAGGCCAAAATCTACATGTAGGCACTTTGCAAAAAACACCTGTTTTCTTTCAAAAATTTGGATGTGTCCACGTTGCGCTTTGGGGCGTTTCCTGTCGCGGGCGCTAGGCCTACCCACACAAGTGAGGTATCATTTTTATCGGGAGACGTGGGGGAACGCTGGGTGGAAGGAAATTTGTGGCTCCTCTCAGATTCCAGAACTTTCTGCCACAGAAATGTGAGGAACATCTGTTTTTTTAGCCAAATTTTGAGGTTTGCAAAGGATTCTGGGTAACAGAACCTGGTCCGAACCACACAAGTCATCCCATCTTGGATCCCCTAGGTCTCTAGTTTTCAGAAATGCACAGGTTTGGTAGGTTTCCCTAGGTGCCGGCTGAGCTACAGGCCAAAATCTACAGGTAGGCACTTTGCAAAAAACACCTCTGTTTTCTTTCAAAAATTTGGATGTGTCCACGTTGCGCTTTGGGGCGTTTCCTGTCGCGGGCTCTAGTCCTACCCACACAAGTGAGGTATCATTTTTATCGGGAGACGTGGGGGAACGCTGGGTGGAATGTAATTTGTGGCTCCTCTCAGATTCCAGAACTTTCTGCCACAGAAATGTGAGGAACATGTGTTTTTTTAGCCAAAGTTTGAGGTTTGCAAAGGATTCTGGGTAAGAGAACCTGGTCCGAGCCACACAAGTCACCCCATCATGGATTCCCCTAGGTCTCTAGTTTTCAGAAATGCACAGGTTTGGTAGGTTTCCCTAGGTGCCGGCTGAGCTACAGGCCACAATCTACAGGTAGGCACTTTGCAAAAAAAACCTGTTTTCTTTCAAAAAATTGGATGTGTCCACGTTGCGCTTTGGGGCGTTTCCTGTCGCGGGCGCTAGGCCTACCCACACAAGTGAGGTATCATTTTTATCGAGAGACGTGGGGGAACGCTGGGTGGAAGGAAATTTGTGGCTCCTCTCAGATTCCAGAACTTTCTGCCACAGAAATGTGAGGAACATCTGTTTTTTTAGCCAAATTTTGAGGTTTGCAAAGGATTCTGGGTAACAGAACCTGGTCCGAGCCACACAAGTCACCCCATCTTGGATTCCCTATGGTCTCTAGTTTTCAGAAATGGACAGGTTTGGTAGGTTTCCCTAGGTGGCGGCTGAGCTAGAGGCCAAAATCTACATGTAGGCACTTTGCAAAAAACGCCTGTTTTCTTTAAAAAATTTGGATGTGTCCACGTTGCGCTTTGGGGCGTTTCCTGTCGCGGGCGCTAGGCCTACCCACACAAGTGAGGTATCATTTTTATCGGGAGACGTGGGGGAACGCTGGGTGTAAGGAAATTTGTGGCTCCTCTCAGATTCCAGAACTTTCTGCCACAGAAATGTGAGTAACATGTGTTTTTTTAGCCAAATTTTGAGGTTTGCAAAGGATTCTGGGTAACAGAACCTGGTCCGAACCACACAAGTCACCCCATCTTGGATTCCCCTAGGTCTCTAGTTTTCAGAAATGCACAGGTTTTGTAGGTTTCCCTAGGTGCCGGCTGAGCTACAGGCCAAAACCTACAGGTAGGCACTTTGCAAAAAACACCTCTGTTTTCTTTCAAAAATTTGGATGTGTCCACGTTGCGCTTTGGGGCGTTTCCTGTTGCGGGCGCTACGCCTACCCACACAAGTGAGGTATCATTTTTATCGGGAGACGTGGGGGAACGCTGGGTGGAAGGAAATGTGTGGCTCCTCTCAGATTCCAGAACTTTCTGCCACAGAAATGTGAGGAACATATGTTTTTTTAGCCAAATTTTGAGGTTTGCAAAGGATTCTGGGTAAGAGAACCTGGTCCGAGCCACACAAGTCACCCCATCATGGATTCCCCTAGGTCTCTAGTTTTCAGAAATGCACAGGTTTGATAGGTTTCCCTAGGTGCCGGCTGAGCTACAGGCCACAATCTACAGGTAGGCACTTTGCAAAAAACACCTCTGTTTTCTTTCAAAAAATTGGATGTGTCCACGTTGCGCTTTGGGGCGTTTCCTGTCGCGGGCGCTAGGCCTACCCACACAAGTGAGGTATCATTTTTATCGAGAGACGTGGGGGAACGCTGGGTGGAAGGAAATTTGTGGCTCCTCTCTGATTCCAGAACTTTCTGCCACAGAAATGTGAGGAACATCTGTTTTTTTAGCCAAATTTTGAGGTTTGCAAAGGATTCTGGGTAACAGAACCTGGTCCGAGCCACACAAGTCACCCCATCTTGGATTCCCCATGGTCTCTAGTTTTCAGAAATGGACAGGTTTGGTAGGTTTCCCTAGGTGGCGGCTGAGCTAGAGGCCAAAATCTACATGTAGGCACTTTGCAAAAAACACCTGTTTTCTTTCAAAAATTTGGATGTGTCCACGTTGCGCTTTGGGGCGTTTCCTGTCGCGGGCGCTAGGCCTACCCACACAAGTGAGGTATCATTTTTATCGGGAGACGTGGGGGAACGCTGGGTGGAAGGAAATTTGTGGCTCCTCTCAGATTCCAGAACTTTCTGCCACAGAAATGTGAGGAACATCTGTTTTTTTAGCCAAATTTTGAGGTTTGCAAAGGATTCTGGGTAACAGAACCTGGTCCGAACCACACAAGTCATCCCATCTTGGATCCCCTAGGTCTCTAGTTTTCAGAAATGCACAGGTTTGGTAGGTTTCCCTAGGTGCCGGCTGAGCTACAGGCCAAAATCTACAGGTAGGCACTTTGCAAAAAACACCTCTGTTTTCTTTCAAAAATTTGAATGTGTCCACGTTGCGCTTTGGGGCGTTTCCTGTCGCGGGCTCTAGTCCTACCCACACAAGTGAGGTATCATTTTTATCGGGAGACGTGGGGGAACGCTGGGTGGAATGTAATTTGTGGCTCCTCTCAGATTCCAGAACTTTCTGCCACAGAAATGTGAGGAACATGTGTTTTTTTAGCCAAAGTTTGAGGTTTGCAAAGGATTCTGGGTAAGAGAACCTGGTCTGAGCCACACAAGTCACCCCATCATGGATTCCCCTAGGTCTCTAGTTTTCAGAAATGCACAGGAGGGGTAGGTTTCCCTAGGTGCCGGCTGAGCTACAGGCCACAATCTACAGGTAGGCACTTTGCAAAAAAAACCTGTTTTCTTTCAAAAAATTGGATGTGTCCACGTTGCGCTTTGGGGCGTTTCCTGTCGCGGGCGCTAGGCCTACCCACACAAGTGAGGTATCATTTTTATCGAGAGACGTGGGGGAACGCTGGGTGGAAGGAAATTTGTGGCTCCTCTCAGATTCCAGAACTTTCTGCCACAGAAATGTGAGGAACATGTTTTTTTTTAGCCAAATTTTGAGGTTTGCAAAGGATTCTGGGTAACAGAACCTGGTCCGAGCCACACAAGCCACCCCATCTTGGATTCCCCTAGGTCTCTAGTTTTCAGAAATGCACAGGTTTGGTAGGTTTCCCTAGATGGCGGCTGAGCTACAGGCCAAAATCTACAGGTAGGCACCTTGCCAAAAACACCTCTGTTGTCTTTCAAAAATTTGGATGTGTCCACGTTGCACTTTGGGGCGTTTCCTGTCGCGGGCGCTAGGCCTACCCACACCAGTGAGGTATCATTTTTATCGGGAGACGTGGGGGAACGCTGGGTGGAAGGAAATTTGTGGCTCCTCTCAGATTCCAGAACTTTCTGCCACAGAAATGTGAGGAACATGTGTTTTTTTAGCCAAATTTTGAGGTTTGCAAAGGATTCTGGGTAACAGAACCTGGTCCGAGCCACACAAGTCACCCCATCTTGGATTCCCCTAGATCTCTAGTTTTCAGAAATGCACAGGTTTGGTACGTTTCCCTCGGTGGCAGGTGAGCTACAGGCCAAAATCTACAGGTAGGCACTTTGCAAAAAACACCTCTGTTTTCTTTCAAAAATTTGGATGTGTCCACGTTGCGCTTTGGGGTGTTTCCTGTTGCGGGCGCTAGGCCTACCCACACAAGTGAGGTATCATTTTTATCGGGAGACGTGGGGGAACGCTGGGTGGAAGGAAATTTGTGGCTCCTCTCAGATTCCAGTACTTTCTGCACAGAAATGTGAGGAACATCTGTTTTTTTAGCCAAATTTTGAGGTTTGCAAAGGATTCTGGGTAACAGAACCTGGTCAGAGCCACACAAGTAACCCCATCTTGGATTCCGCTAGGTCTCTAGTTTTCAGAAATGCACAGGTTTGGTAGGTTTCCCTAGGTGGCGGCTGAGCTAGTGGCCAAAATCTACAGGTAGGCACTTTGCAAAAAACACCTCTGTTTTCTTTCAAAAATTTGGATGTGTCCATGTTGCGCTTTGGGGCGTTTCCTGTTGCGGTCGCTAGGCCTACCCACACAAGTGAGGTATCATTTTTAGCGAGAGACGTGGGGGAACGCTGGGTGGAAGGAAATTTGTGGCTCCTCTCAGATTCCAGAACTTTCTGCCACAGAAATGTGAGGAACATGTGTTTTTTTAGCCAAATTTTGAGGTTTGCAAAGGATTCTGGGTAACAGAACCTGGTCCGAGCCACACAAGTCACCCCATCTTGGATTCCCCATGGTCTCTAGTTTTCAGAAATGCACAGGTTTGGTAGGTTTCCATAGGTGCCGGCTGAGCTAGAGGCCAAAATCTACATGTAGGCACTTTGCAAAAAACACCTGTTTTCTTTCAAAAATTTGGATGTGTCCACGTTGCGCTTTGGGGCGTTTCCTGTCGCGGGCGCTAGGCCTACCCACACAAGTGAGGTATCATTTTTATCGGGAGACGTGGGGGAACGCTGGGTGGAAGGAAATTTGTGGCTCCTCTCAGATTCCAGAACTTTCTGCCACAGAAATGTGAGGAACATCTGTTTTTTTAGCCAAATTTTGAGGTTTGCAAAGGATTCTGGGTAACAGAACCTGGTCCGAACCACACAAGTCATCCCATCTTGGATCCCCTAGGTCTCTAGTTTTCAGAAATGCACAGGTTTGGTAGGTTTCCCTAGGTGCCGGCTGAGCTACAGGCCAAAATCTACAGGTAGGCACTTTGCAAAAAACACCTCTGTTTTCTTTCAAAAATTTGGATGTGTCCACGTTGCGCTTTGGGGCGTTTCCTGTCGCGGGCTCTAGTCCTACCCACACAAGTGAGGTATCATTTTTATCGGGAGACGTGGGGGAACGCTGGGTGGAATGTAATTTGTGGCTCCTCTCAGATTCCAGAACTTTCTGCCACAGAAATGTGAGGAACATGTGTTTTTTTAGCCAAAGTTTGAGGTTTGCAAAGGATTCTGGGTAAGAGAACCTGGTCCGAGCCACACAAGTCACCCCATCATGGATTCCCCTAGGTCTCTAGTTTTCAGAAATGCACAGGTTTGGTAGGTTTCCCTAGGTGCCGGCTGAGCTACAGGCCACAATCTACAGGTAGGCACTTTGCAAAAAAAACCTGTTTTCTTTCAAAAAATTGGATGTGTCCACGTTGCGCTTTGGGGCGTTTCCTGTCGCGGGCGCTAGGCCTACTCACACAAGTGAGGTATCATTTTTATCGAGAGACGTGGGGGAACGCTGGGTGGAAGGAAATTTGTGGCTCCTCTCAGATTCCAGAACTTTCTGCCACAGAAATGTGAGGAACATCTGTTTTTTTAGCCAAATTTTGAGGTTTGCAAAGGATTCTGGGTAACAGAACCTGGTCCGAGCCACACAAGTCACCCCATCTTGGATTCCCTATGGTCTCTAGTTTTCAGAAATGGACAGGTTTGGTAGGTTTCCCTAGGTGGCGGCTGAGCTAGAGGCCAAAATCTACATGTAGGCACTTTGCAAAAAACGCCTGTTTTCTTTAAAAAATTTGGATGTGTCCACGTTGCGCTTTGGGGCGTTTCCTGTCGCGGGCGCTAGGCCTACCCACACAAGTGAGGTATCATTTTTATCGGGAGACGTGGGGGAACGCTGGGTGTAAGGAAATTTGTGGCTCCTCTCAGATTCCAGAACTTTCTGCCACAGAAATGTGAGTAACATGTGTTTTTTTAGCCAAATTTTGAGGTTTGCAAAGGATTCTGGGTAACAGAACCTGGTCCGAACCACACAAGTCACCCCATCTTGGATTCCCCTAGGTCTCTAGTTTTCAGAAATGCACAGGTTTTGTAGGTTTCCCTAGGTGCCGGCTGAGCTACAGGCCAAAACCTACAGGTAGGCACTTTGCAAAAAACACCTCTGTTTTCTTTCAAAAATTTGGATGTGTCCACGTTGCGCTTTGGGGCGTTTCCTGTTGCGGGCGCTACGCCTACCCACACAAGTGAGGTATCATTTTTATCGGGAGACGTGGGGGAACGCTGGGTGGAAGGAAATGTGTGGCTCCTCTCAGATTCCAGAACTTTCTGCCACAGAAATGTGAGGAACATATGTTTTTTTAGCCAAATTTTGAGGTTTGCAAAGGATTCTGGGTAAGAGAACCTGGTCCGAGCCACACAAGTCACCCCATCATGGATTCCCCTAGGTCTCTAGTTTTCAGAAATGCACAGGTTTGATAGGTTTCCCTAGGTGCCGGCTGAGCTACAGGCCACAATCTACAGGTAGGCACTTTGCAAAAAACACCTCTGTTTTCTTTCAAAAAATTGGATGTGTCCACGTTGCGCTTTGGGGCGTTTCCTGTCGCGGGCGCTAGGCCTACCCACACAAGTGAGGTATCATTTTTATCGAGAGACGTGGGGGAACGCTGGGTGGAAGGAAATTTGTGGCTCCTCTCTGATTCCAGAACTTTCTGCCACAGAAATGTGAGGAACATCTGTTTTTTTAGCCAAATTTTGAGGTTTGCAAAGGATTCTGGGTAACAGAACCTGGTCCGAGCCACACAAGTCACCCCATCTTGGATTCCCCATGGTCTCTAGTTTTCAGAAATGGACAGGTTTGGTAGGTTTCCCTAGGTGGCGGCTGAGCTAGAGGCCAAAATCTACATGTAGGCACTTTGCAAAAAACACCTGTTTTCTTTCAAAAATTTGGATGTGTCCACGTTGCGCTTTGGGGCGTTTCCTGTCGCGGGCGCTAGGCCTACCCACACAAGTGAGGTATCATTTTTATCGGGAGACGTGGGGGAACGCTGGGTGGAAGGAAATTTGTGGCTCCTCTCAGATTCCAGAACTTTCTGCCACAGAAATGTGAGGAACATCTGTTTTTTTAGCCAAATTTTGAGGTTTGCAAAGGATTCTGGGTAACAGAACCTGGTCCGAACCACACAAGTCATCCCATCTTGGATCCCCTAGGTCTCTAGTTTTCAGAAATGCACAGGTTTGGTAGGTTTCCCTAGGTGCCGGCTGAGCTACAGGCCAAAATCTACAGGTAGGCACTTTGCAAAAAACACCTCTGTTTTCTTTCAAAAATTTGGATGTGTCCACGTTGCGCTTTGGGGCGTTTCCTGTCGCAGGCTCTAGTCCTACCCACACAAGTGAGGTATCATTTTTATCGGGAGACGTGGGGGAACGCTGGGTGGAATGTAATTTGTGGCTCCTCTCAGATTCCAGAACTTTCTGCCACAGAAATGTGAGGAACATGTGTTTTTTTAGCCAAAGTTTGAGGTTTGCAAAGGATTCTGGGTAAGAGAACCTGGTCTGAGCCACACAAGTCACCCCATCATGGATTCCCCTAGGTCTCTAGTTTTCAGAAATGCACAGGATTGGTAGGTTTCCCTAGGTGCCGGCTGAGCTACAGGCCACAATCTACAGGTAGGCACTTTGCAAAAAAAACCTGTTTTCTTTCAAAAAATTGGATGTGTCCACGTTGCGCTTTGGGGCGTTTCCTGTCGCGGGCGCTAGGCCTACCCACACAAGTGAGGTATCATTTTTATCGAGAGACGTGGGGGAACGCTGGGTGGAAGGAAATTTGTGGCTCCTCTCAGATTCCAGAACTTTCTGCCACAGAAATGTGAGGAACATGTTTTTTTTTAGCCAAATTTTGAGGTTTGCAAAGGATTCTGGGTAACAGAACCTGGTCCGAGCCACACAAGCCACCCCATCTTGGATTCCCCTAGGTCTCTAGTTTTCAGAAATGCACAGGTTTGGTAGGTTTCCCTAGATGGCGGCTGAGCTACAGGCCAAAATCTACAGGTAGGCACCTTGCCAAAAACACCTCTGTTGTCTTTCAAAAATTTGGATGTGTCCACGTTGCGCTTTGGGGCGTTTCCTGTTGCGGGCGCTAGGCCTACCCACACCAGTGAGGTATCATTTTTATCGGGAGACGTGGGGGAACGCTGGGTGGAAGGAAATTTGTGGCTCCTCTCAGATTCCAGAACTTTCTGCCACAGAAATGTGAGGAACATGTGTTTTTTTAGCCAAATTTTGAGGTTTGCAAAGGATTCTGGGTAACAGAACCTGGTCCGAGCCACACAAGTCACCCCATCTTGGATTCCCCTAGATCTCTAGTTTTCAGAAATGCACAGGTTTGGTACGTTTCCCTCGGTGGCAGGTGAGCTACAGGCCAAAATCTACAGGTAGGCACTTTGCAAAAAACACCTCTGTTTTCTTTCAAAAATGTGGATGTGTCCACGTTGCGCTTTGGGGTGTTTCCTGTTGCGGGCGCTAGGCCTACCCACACAAGTGAGGTATCATTTTTATCGGGAGACGTGGGGGAACGCTGGGTGGAAGGAAATTTGTGGCTCCTCTCAGATTCCAGTACTTTCTGCACAGAAATGTGAGGAACATCTGTTTTTTTAGCCAAATTTTGAGGTTTGCAAAGGATTCTGGGTAACAGAACCTGGTCAGAGCCACACAAGTAACCCCATCTTGGATTCCGCTAGGTCTCTAGTTTTCAGAAATGCACAGGTTTGGTAGGTTTCCCTAGGTGGCGGCTGAGCTAGTGGCCAAAATCTACAGGTAGGCACTTTGCAAAAAACACCTCTGTTTTCTTTCAAAAATTTGGATGTGTCCATGTTGCGCTTTGGGACGTTTCCTGTTGCGGTCGCTAGGCCTACCCACACAAGTGAGGTATCATTTTTAGCGAGAGACGTGGGGGAACGCTGGGTGGAAGGAAATTTGTGGCTCCTCTCAGATTCCAGAACTTTCTGCCACAGAAATGTGAGGAACATGTGTTTTTTTAGCCAAATTTTGAGGTTTGCAAAGGATTCTGGGTAACAGAACCTGGTCCGAGCCACACAAGTCACCTCATCTTGGATTCCCCATGGTCTCTAGTTTTCAGAAATGCACAGGTTTGGTAGGTTTCCATAGGTGCCGGCTGAGCTACAGGCCAAAATCTACAGGTAGGCACTTTGCAAAAAACACCTCTGTTTTCTTTCAAAAATTTGGATGTGTCCACGTTGCGCTTTGGGGCGTTTCCTGTTGCGGGCGCTACGCCTACCCACACAAGTGAGGTATCATTTTTATCGGGAGACGTGGGGGAACGCTGGGTGGAAGGAAATTTGTGGCTCCTCTCAGATTCCAGAACTTTCTGCCACAGAAATGTGAGGAACATGTGTTTTTTTAGCAAAATTTTGAGGTTTGCAAAGGATTCTGGGTAACAGAACCTGGTCCGAGCCACACAAGTCACCCCATCTTGGATTCTCCTGGGTCTCTAGTTTTCAGAAATGCACAGGTTTGGTAGGTTTCCCTAGGTCACGGCTGAGCTACAGGCCAAAATCTACAGGTAGGCACTTTGCAAAAAACACCTCTGTTTTCTTTCAAAAAATTGGATGTGTCCACGTTGCGCTTTGGGGCGTTTCCTGTCGCGGGCGCTAGGCCTACCCACACAAGTGAGGTATCATTTTTATCGAGAGACGTGGGGGAACGCTGGGTGGAAGGAAATTTGTGGCTCCTCTCAGATTCCAGAACTTTCTGCCACAGAAATGTGAGGAACATGTTTTTTTTTAGCCAAATTTTGAGGTTTGCAAAGGATTCTGGGTAACAGAACCTGGTCCGAGCCACACAAGTCACCCCATCTTGGATTCCCCTAGGTCTCTAGTTTTCAGAAATGCACAGGTTTGGTAGGTTTCCCTAGGTGGCGGCTGAGCTACAGGCCAAAATCTACAGGTAGGCACTTTGCAAAAAACACCTCTGTTTTCTTTCAAAAATTTGGATGTGTCCACGTTGCGCTTTGGGGCGTTTCCTGTCGCGGGCGCTAGGCCTACCCACACCAGTGAGGTATCATTTTTATCGGGAGACGTGGGGGAACGCTGGGTGGAAGGAAATTTGTGGCTCCTCTCAGATTCCAGAACTTTCTGCCACAGAAATGTGAGGAACATGTTTTTTTTTAGCCAAATTTTGAGGTTTGGAAAGGATTCTGGGTAACAGAACCTGGTCCGAGCCACACAAGTCACCCCATCTTGGATTCCCCTAGGTCTCTAGTTTCCAGAAATGCACAGGTTTGGTAGGTTTCCCTAGGTGGCGGCTGAGCTACAGGCCAAAATCTACAGGTAGGCACTTTGCAAAAAACACCTGTTTTCTTTCAAAAATTTGGATGTGTCCACGTTGCGCTTTGGGGCGTTTCCTGTCGCGGGCGCTAAGCCTACCCACACAAGTGAGGTATCATTTTTATTGGGAGACGTGGGGGAACGCTGGGTGGAAGGAAATTTGTGGCTCCTCTCAGATTCCAGAACTTTCTGCCACAGAAATGTGAGGAACATGTGTTTTTTTAGCCAAATGTTGAGGTTTGCAAAGGATTCTGGGTAACAGAACCTGGTTCGAACCACACAAGTCACCCCATCTTGGATTCCCCAAGGTCTCTAGTTTTCAGAAATGCACAGGTTTGGTAGGTTTCCCTAGGTGCCAGGCTGAGCTACAGGCCAAAATCTACAGGAAGGCAGTTTGCAAAAAACACCTCTGTTTTCTTTCAAAAATTTGGATGTGTCCACGTTGCGCTTTGGGGCGTTCCCTGTCGCGGGCGCTAGGCCTACCCACACAAGTGAGGTATCATTTCTATCGGGAGACGTGGGGGAACGCTGGGTGGAAGGAAATTTGTGGCTCCTCTCAGATTCCAGAACTTTCTGCCACAGAAATGTGAGGAACATGTGCCTTTTTAGCCAAATTTTGAGGTTTGCAAAGGATTGTGGGTAACAGAACCTGGTCCGAGCCACACAAGTCACCCCATCTTGGATTCCCCTAGGTCTCTAGTTTTCAGAAATGCACAGGTTTGGTATGTTTGCCTAGGTGGCGGCTGAGCTACAGGCCAAAATCTACAGGTCTGCACTTTGCAAAAAACACCTCTGTTTTCTTTAAATAAATTGGATGTGTCCACGTTGCGCTTTGGTGCGTTTCCTGTCGCGGGCGCTAGGCCTACCCACACAAGTGAGGTATCATTTTTATCGAGAGATGTGGGGGAACGCTGGGTGGAAGGAAATTTGTGGCTCCTCTCAGATTCCAGTACTTTCTGCCACAGAAATGTGAGGAACATCTGTTTTTTTAGCCAAATTTTGAGGTTTGCAAAGGATTCTGGGTAACAGAACCTGGTCAGAGCCACACAAGTAACCCCATCTTGGATTCCGCTAGGTCTCTAGTTTTCAGAAATGTACAGGTTTGGTAGGTTTCCCTAGGTGGCGGCTGAGCTAGTGGCCAAAATCTACAGGTAGGCACTTTGCAAAAAACACCTCTGTTTTCTTTAAAAAATTTGGATGTGTCCACGTTGCGCTTTGGGGCGTTTCCTGTTGCGGTCGCTAGGCCTACCCACACAAGTGAGGTATCATTTTTAGCGAGAGACGTGGGGGAACGCTGGGTGGAAGGAAATTTGTGGCTCCTCTCAGATTCCAGAACTTTCTGCCACAGAAATGTGAGGAACATGTGTTTTTTTAGCCAAATTTTGAGGTTTGCAAAGGATTCTGGGTAACAGAACCTGGTCCGAGCCACACAAGTCACCCCATCTTGGATTCCCCATGGTCTCTAGTTTTCAGAAATGCACAGGTTTGGTAGGTTTCCCTAGGTGCCGGCTGAGCTACAGGCCAAAATCTACAGGTAGGCACTTTGCAAAAAACACCTCTGTTTTCTTTCAAAAATTTGGATGTGTCCACGTTGCGCTTTGGGGCGTTTCCTGTTGCGGTCGCTAGGCCTACCCACACAAGTGAGGTATCATTTTTATCGGGAGACGTGGGGGAACGCTGGGTGGAAGGAAATTTGTGGCTCCTCTCAGATTCCAGAACTTTCTGCCACAGAAATGTGAGGAACATGTGTTTTTTTAGCCAAATTTTGAGGTTTGCAAAGGATTCTGGGTAACAGAACCTGGTCCGAGCCACACAAGTCACCCCATCTTGGATTCTCCTAGGTCTCTAGTTTTCAGAAATGCACAGGTTTGGTAGGTTTCCCTAGGTGGCGGCTGAGCTACAGGCCAAAATCTACAGGTAGGCACTTTGCAAAAAACACCTCTGTTTTCTTTCAAAAAATTGGATGTGTCCACGTTGCGCTTTGGGGCGTTTCCTGTCGCGGGCGCTAGGCCTACCCACACAAGTGAGGTATCATTTTTATCGAGAGACGTGGGGGAACGCTGGGTGGAAGGAAATTTGTGGCTCCTCTCAGATTCCAGAACTTTCTGCCACAGAAATGTGAGGAACATGTGTTTTTTTAGCCAAATTTTGAGGTTTGCAAAGGATTCTGGGTAAGAGAACCTGGTCCGAGCCACACAAGTCACCCCATCATGTATTCCCCTAGGTCTCTAGTTTTCAGAAATGCACAGGTTTGGTAGGTTTCCCTAGGTGCCAGGCTGAGCTACAGGCCACAATCTACAGATAGGCACTTTGCAAAAAACACCTCTGTTTTCTTTCAAAAAATTGGATGTGTCCACGTTGCGCTTTGGGGCGTTTCCTGTCGCGCGCGCTAGGCCTACCCACACAAGTGAGGTATCATTTTTATCGAGAGACGTGGGGGAACGCTGGGTGGAAGGAAATTTGTGGCTCCTCTCAGATTCCAGAACTTTCTGCCACAGAAATGTGAGGAACATGTTTTTTTTTAGCCAAATTTTGAGGTTTGCAAAGGATTCTGGGTAAGAGAACCTGGTCCGAGCCACACAAGTCACCCCATCTTGGATTCCCCTAGGTCTCTAGTTTTCAGAAATGCACAGGTTTGGTAGGTTTCCCTAGGTGGCGGCTGAGCTACAGGCCAAAATCTACAGGTAGGCACTTTGCAAAAAACACCTCTGTTTTCTTTCAAAAATTTGGATGTGTCCACGTTGCGCTTTGGGGCGTTTCCTGTCGCGGGCGCTAGGCCTACCCACACCAGTGAGGTATCATTTTTATCGGGAGACGTGGGGGAACGCTGGGTGGAAGGAAATTTGTGGCTCCTCTCAGATTCCAGAACTTTCTGCCACAGAAATGTGAGGAACATGTTTTTTTTTGGCCAAATTTTGAGGTTTGGAAAGGATTCTGGGTAACAGAACCTGGTCCGAGCCACACAAGTCACCCCATCTTGGATTCCCCTAGGTCTCTAGTTTTCAGAAATGCACAGGTTTGGTAGGTTTCCCTAGGTGGCGGCTGAGCTACAGGCCAAAATCTACAGGTAGGCACTTTGCAAAAAACACGTGTTTTCTTTCAAAAATTTGGATGTGTCCACGTTGCGCTTTGGGGCGTTCCCTGTCGCGGGCGCTAAGCCTACCCACACAAGTGAGGTATCATTTTTATTGGGAGACGTGGGGGAACGCTGGGTGGAAGGAAATTTGTGGCTCCTCTCAGATTCCAGAACTTTCTGCCACAGAAATGTGAGGAACATGTGTTTTTTTAGCCAAATTTTGAGGTTTGCAAAGGATTCTGGGTAACAGAACCTGGTCCGAACCACACAAGTCACCCCATCTTGGATTCCCCTAGGTCTCTAGTTTTCAGAAATGCACAGGTTTGGTAGGTTTCCCTAGGTGCCAGGCTGAGCTACAGGCCAAAATCTACAGGAAGGCACTTTGCAAAAAACACCTCTGTTTTCTTTAAAAAATTTGGATGTGTCCACGTTGCGCTTTGGGGCGTTTCCTGTCGCGGGCGCTAGGCCTACCCACACAAGTAAGGTATCATTTTTATCGGGAGACGTGGGGGAACGCTGGGTGGAAGGAAATTTGTGACTCCTCTCAGATTCCAGAACTTTCTGCCACAGAAATGTGAGGAACATGTGTTTTTTTAGCCAAATTTTGAGGTTTGCAAAGGATTCTGGGTAAGAGAACCTGGTCCGAGCCACACAAGTCACCCCATCTTGGATTACCCTAGGTCTCTAGTTTTCAGAAATGCACAGGTTTGGTAGGATTCCCTAGGTGCCGGCTGAGCTACAGGCCAAAATCTACAGGTAGGCACTTTGCAAAAAACACCTCTGTTTTCTTTAAAAAATTTGGATGTGTCCACGTTGCGCTTTGGGGCGTTCCCTGTCGCGGGCACTAGGCCTACCCACACAAGTGAGGTATCATTTCTATCGGGAGGCGTGGGGGAACGCTGGGTGGAAGGAAATTTGTGGCTCCTCTCAGATTCCAGAACTTTCTGCCACAGAAATGTGAGGAACATGTGCCTTTTTAGCCAAATTTTGAGGTTTGCAAAGGATTGTGGGTAACAGAACCTGGTCCGAGCCACACAAGTAACCCCATCTTGGATTCCCCTAGGTCTCTAGTTTTCAGAAATGCACAGGTTTGGTATGTTTCCCTAGGTGGCGGCTGAGCTACAGGCCAAAATCTACAGGTCTGCACTTTGCAAAAAACACCTCTGTTTTCTTTAAAAAAATTGGATGTGTCCACGTTGCGCTTTGGGACGTTTCGTGTCGCGGGCGCTAGGCCTACCCACACAAGTGAGGTATCATTTTTATCGAGAGACGTGGGGGAACGCTGGGTGGAAGGAAATTTGTGGCTCCTCTCAGATTCCAGAACTTTCTGCAACAGAAATGTGAGGAACATGTGTTTTTTTAGCCACATTTTGAGGTTTGCAAAGGATTCTGGGTAACAGAACCTGGTCCGAGCCACACAAGTCACCCCATCTTGGATTCCCCTAGGTCTCTAGTTTTCAGAAATGCACAGGTTTGGTAGGTTTCCCTAGGTGCCAGGCTGAGCTACAGGCCAAAATCTACAGGAAGGCACTTTGCAAAAAACACCTCTGTTTTCCTTCAAATATTTGGATGTGTCCACGTTGCGCTTTGGGGCGTTTCCTGTCACGGGCGCTAGGCCTACCCACACAAGTGAGGTATCATTTTTATCGGGAGACGTGGGGGAACGCTGGGTGGAAGGAAATTTGTGGCTCCTCTCAGATTCCAGAACTTTCTGCCACAGAAATGTGAGGAACATGTGTTTTTTCAGCCAAATTTTGAGGTTTGCAAAGGATTTTGGGTAACAGAACCTGGTCCGAGCCACACAAGTCACCCCATCTTGGATTCCCCTAGGTCTCTAGTTTTCAGAAATGCACAGGTTTGATAGGTTTCCCTAGGTGGCGACTGAGCTACAGGCCAAAATCTACAGGTAGGCACTTTGCAAAAAACACCTCTGTTTTCTTTCAAAAATTTGGATGTGTCCACGTTGCGCTTTGGGGTGTTTCCTGTCGCGGGCGCTAGGCCTACCAACACAAGTGAGGTATCATTTTTATCGGGAGACGTGGGGGAACGCTGGGTGGAAGGAAATTTGTGGCTCCTCTCAGATTCCAGAACTTTCTGCCACAGAAATATGAGGAACATGTGTTTTTTTAGCCAAATTTTGAGGTTTGCAAAGGATTCTGGGTAACAGAACCTGGTCCGAGCCACACAAGTCACCCCATCTTGGATTCCCCTAGGTCTCTAGTCTTCAGAAATGCACAGGTTTGGTAGGTTTCCCTAGGTGGCGGCTGAGCTACAGGCCAAAATCTACAGGTAGGCACTTTGCAAAAAACACCTCTGTTTTCTTTCAAAAATGTGGATGTGTCCACGTTGCGCTTTGGGGCGTTTCCTGTCGCGGGCACTAGTCCTACCCACACAAGTGAGGTATCATTTTTATCGGGAGACGTGGGGGAACGCTGGGTGGAAAGAAATTTGTGGCTCCTCTCAGATTCCAGAACTTTCTGCCACAGAAATGTGAGGAACATGTGTTTTTTCAGCCAAATTTTGAGGTTTGCAAAAGATTCTGGGTAACAGAACCTGGTCCGAGCCACACAAGTCACCCCATCTTGGATTCCCCTAGGTCTCTAGTTTTCAGAAATGCACAGGTTTGGTAGGTTTCCCTAGGTGGCGGCTGAGCTACAGGCCAAAATCTACAGGTAAGCACTTTGCAAAAAACACCTCTGTTTTCTTTAAAAAATGTGGATGTGTCCACGTTGCGCTTTGGGGCGTTCCCTGTCGCGGGCACTAGGCCTACCCACACAAGTGAGGTATCATTTCTATCGGGAGACGTGGGGGAACGCTGGGTGGAAGGAAATTTGTGGCTCCTCTCAGATTCCAGAACTTTCTGCCACAGAAATGTGAGGAACATGTGCCTTTTTAGCCAAATTTTGAGGTTTGCAAAGGATTGTGGGTAACAGAACCTGGTCCGAGCCACACAAGTAACCCCATCTTGGATTCCCCTAGGTCTCTAGTTTTCAGAAATGCACAGGTTTGGTATGTTTCCCTAGGTGGCGGCTGAGCTACAGGCCAAAATCTACAGGTCTGCACTTTGCAAAAAACACCTCTGTTTTCTTTAAAAAAATTGGATGTGTCCACGTTGCGCTTTGGGACGTTTCGTGTCGCGGGCGCTAGGCCTACCCACACAAGTGAGGTATCATTTTTATCGAGAGACGTGGGGGAACGCTGGGTGGAAGGAAATTTGTGGCTCCTCTCAGATTCCAGAACTTTCTGCAACAGAAATGTGAGGAACATGTGTTTTTTTAGCCACATTTTGAGGTTTGCAAAGGATTCTGGGTAACAGAACCTGGTCCGAGCCACACAAGTAACCCCATCTTGGATTCCCCTAGGTCTCTAGTTTTCAGAAATGCACAGGTTTGGTAGGTTTCCCTAGGTGCCAGGCTGAGCTACAGGCCAAAATCTACAGGAAGGCACTTTGCAAAAAACACCTCTGTTTTCCTTCAAATATTTGGATGTGTCCACGTTGCGCTTTGGGGCGTTTCCTGTCACGGGCGCTAGGCCTACCCACACAAGTGAGGTATCATTTTTATCGGGAGACGTGGGGGAACGCTGGGTGGAAGGAAATTTGTGGCTCCTCTCAGATTCCAGAACTTTCTGCCACAGAAATGTGAGGAACATGTGTTTTTTCAGCCAAATTTTGAGGTTTGCAAAGGATTTTGGGTAACAGAACCTGGTCCGAGCCACACAAGTCACCCCATCTTGGATTCCCCTAGGTCTCTAGTTTTCAGAAATGCACAGGTTTGGTAGGTTTCCCTAGGTGGCGACTGAGCTACAGGCCAAAATCTACAGGTAGGCACTTTGCAAAAAACACCTCTGTTTTCTTTCAAAAATTTGGATGTGTCCACGTTGCGCTTTGGGGTGTTTCCTGTCGCGGGCGCTAGGCCTACCAACACAAGTGAGGTATCATTTTTATCGGGAGACGTGGGGGAACGCTGGGTGGAAGGAAATTCGTGGCTCCTCTCAGATTCCAGAACTTTCTGCCACAGAAATATGAGGAACATGTGTTTTTTTAGCCAAATTTTGAGGTTTGCAAAGGATTCTGGGTAACAGAACCTGGTCCGAGCCACACAAGTCACCCCATCTTGGATTCCCCTAGGTCTCTAGTCTTCAGAAATGCACAGGTTTGGTAGGTTTCCCTAGGTGGCGGCTGAGCTACAGGCCAAAATCTACAGGTAGGCACTTTGCAAAAAACACCTCTGTTTTCTTTCAAAAATGTGGATGTGTCCACGTTGCGCTTTGGGGCGTTTCCTGTCGCGGGCACTAGTCCTACCCACACAAGTGAGGTATCATTTTTATCGGGAGACGTGGGGGAACGCTGGGTGGAAAGAAATTTGTGGCTCCTCTCAGATTCCAGAACTTTCTGCCACAGAAATGTGAGGAACATGTGTTTTTTCAGCCAAATTTTGAGGTTTGCAAAAGATTCTGGGTAACAGAACCTGGTCCGAGCCACACAAGTCACCCCATCTTGGATTCCCCTAGGTCTCTAGTTTTCAGAAATGCACAGGTTTGGTAGGTTTCCCTAGGTGGCGGCTGAGCTACAGGCCAAAATCTACAGGTAGGCACTTTGCAAAAAACACCTCTGTTTTCTTGAAAAAATTTGGATGTGTCCACGTTGCGCTTTGGGGCGTTTCCTGTCGCGGGCGCTAGGCCTACCCACACAAGTGAGGTATCATTTTTATCGGGAGACGTGGGGGAATGCTGGGTGGAACGAAATTCGTGGCTCCTCTCAGATTCTAGAACTTTCTGCCACAGAAATGTGAGGAACATGTGTTTTCTTAGCCAAATTTTGAGGTTTGCAAAGGATTCTGGGTAACAGAACCTGGTCCGAGCCACACAAGTCACCCCATCTAGGATTCCCCTAGGTCTCTAGTTTTCAGAAATGCACAGGTTTGGTAGGTTTCCCTAGGTGGCGCCTGAGCTACAGGCCAAAATCTACAGGTAGGCACTTTGCAAAAAACACCTCTGTTTTCTTTAAAAAATTTGGATGTGTCCACGTTGCGCTTTGGGGTGTTTCCTGTCGCGGGCGCTAGTCCTACCCACACAAGTGAGGTATCATTTTTATCGGGAGACGTGGGGGAACGCTGGGTGGAAAGAAATTTGTGGCTCCTCTCAGATTCCAGAACTTTCTGCTACAGAAATGTGAGGAACATGTGTTTTTTTAGCCAAATTTTGAGGTTTACAAAGGATTCTGGGTAACAGAACCTGGTCTGAGCCACACAAGTCACCCCATCTTGGATTCCCCTAGGTCTCTAGTTTTCAGAAATGCACAGGTTTGGTAGGTTTCCCTTGGTGGCGACTGAGCTACAGGCCAAAATCTACAGGTAGGCACTTTGCAAAAAACACCTCTGTTTTCTTTAAAAAATTTGGATGTGTCCACGTTGCGCTTTGGGGTGTTTCCTGTCGCGGGCGCTAGGCCTACCAACACAAGTGAGGTATCATTTTTATCGGGAGACGTGGGGGAACGCTGGGTGGAAGGAAATTTGTGGCTCCTCTCAGATTCCAGAACTTTCTGCCACAGAAATATGAGGAACATGTGTTTTTTTAGCCAAATTTTGAGGTTTGCAAAGGATTCTGGGTAACAGAACCTGGTCCGAGCCACACAAGTCACCCCATCTTGGATTCCCCTAGGTCTCTAGTCTTCAGAAATGCACAGGTTTGGTAGGTTTCCCTAGGTGGCGGCTGAGCTACAGGCCAAAATCTACAGGTAGGCACTTTGCAAAAAACACCTCTGTTTTCTTTCAAAAATGTGGATGTGTCCACGTTGCGCTTTGGGGCGTATCCTGTCGCGGGCACTAGTCCTACCCACACAAGTGAGGTATCATTTTTATCGGGAGACGTGGGGAACGCTGGGTGGAAAGAAATTTGTGGGTCCTCTCAGATTCCAGAACTTTCTGCCACAGAAATGTGAGGAACATGTGATTTTTCAGCCAAATTTTGAGGTTTGCAAAGGATTCTGGGTAACAGAACCTGGTCCGAGCCACACAAGTCACCCCATCTTGGATTCCCCTAGGTCTCTAGTTTTCAGAAATGCACAGGTTTGGTAGGTTTCCCTAGGTGGCGGCTGAGCTACAGGCCAAAATCTACAGGTAGGCACTTTGCAAAAAACACCTCTGTTTTCTTTAAAAAATTTGGATGTGTCCACGTTGCGCTTTGGGGCGTTTCCTGTCGCGGGCGCTAGGCCTACCCACACAAGTGAGGTATCATTTTTATCGGGAGACGTGGGGGAATGCTGGGTGGAACGAAATTCGTGGCTCCTCTCAGATTCTAGAACTTTCTGCCACAGAAATGTGAGGAACATGTGTTTTCTTAGCCAAATTTTGAGGTTTGCAAAGGATTCTGGGTAACAGAACCTGGTCCGAGCCACACAAGTCACCCCATCTAGGATTCCCCTAGGTCTCTAGTTTTCAGAAATGCACAGGTTTGGTAGGTTTCCCTAGGTGGCGACTGAGCTACAGGCCAAAATCTACAGGTAGGCACTTTGCAAGAAACACCTCTGTTTTCTTTCAAAAATTTGGATGTGTCCACGTTGCGCTTTGGGGCGTTTCTTGTCGCGGGCGCTAGTCCTACCCACACAAGTGAGGTATCATTTTTATCGGGAGACGTGGGGGAACGCTGGGTGGAAAGAAATTTGTGGCTCCTCTCAGATTCCAGAACTTTCTGCCACAGAAATGTGAGGAACAGGTGTTTTTTTAGCCAAATTTTGAGGTTTGCAAAGGATTCTGGGTAACAGAACCTGGTCCGAGCCACACAAGTCACCCCATCTTGGATTCCCCTAGGTCTCTAGTTTTCAGAAATGCACAGGTTTGGTAGGTTTCCCTAGGTGGCGACTGAGCTACAGGCCAAAATCTACAGGTAGGCACTTTGCAAAAAACACCTCTGTTTTCTTTCAAAAATTTGGATGTGTCCACGTTGCGCTTTGGGGCGTTTCCTGTCGCGGGCGCTAGGCCTACCCACACAAGTGAGGTATCATTTTTATCGGGAGACGTGTGGGAACGCTGGGTGGAAGGAAATTTGTGGCTCCTCTCAGATTCCAGAACTTTCTGCCACAGAAATGTGAGGAACATGTTTTTTTTTAGCCAAATTTTGAGGTTTGCAAAGGATTCTGGGTAACAGAACCTGGTGCGAGCCACACAAGTCACCCCATCTTGGATTCCCCTAGGTCTCTAGTTTTCAGAAATGCACAGGTTTGGTAGGTTTCCCTCGGTGGCGGCTGAGCTACAGGCCAAAATCTACAGGTAGGCACTTTGCAAAAAACACCTCTGTTTTCTTTCAAAAATGTGGATGTGTCCACGTTGCGCTTTGGGGTGTTTCCTGTCGCGGGCGCTAGTCCTACCCACACAAGTGAGCTATCATTTTTATCGGGAGACGTGGGGGAACGCTGGGTGGAAGGAAATTTGTGGCTCCTCTCAGATTCCAGAAATTTCTGCCACAGAAATGTGAGGAACATGTGTTTTTTTAGCCAAATTTTGAGGTTTGCAAAGGATTCTGGGTAACAGAACCTGGTCCGAGCCACACAAGTCACCCCATCTTGGATTCCCCTAGGTCTCTAGTTTTCAGAAATGCACAGGTTTGATAGGTTTCCCTAGGTGGCGGCTGAGCTACAGGCCAAAATCTACAGGTAGGCACTTTGCAAAAAACACCTCTGTTTTCTTTCAAAAATGTGGATGTGTCCACGTTGCGCTTTGGGGCGTTTCCTGTCACGGGCACTAGTCCTACCCACACAAGTGAGGTATCATTTTTATCGGGAGACGTGGGGGAACGCTGGGTGGAAAGAAATTTGTGGGTCCTCTCAGATTCCAGAACTTTCTGCCACAGAAATGTGAGGAACATGTGATTTTTCAGCCAAATTTTGAGGTTTGCAAAGGATTCTGGGTAACAGAACCTGGTCCGAGCCACACAAGTCACCCCATCTTGGATTCCCCTAGGTCTCTAGTTTTCAGAAATGCACAGGTTTGGTAGGTTTCCCTAGGTGGCGGCTGAGCTACAGGCCAAAATCTACAGGTAGGCACTTTGCAAAAAACACCTCTGTTTTCTTAAAAAAATTTGGATGTGTCCACGTTGCGCTTTGGTGCGTTTCCTGTCGCGGGCGCTAGGCCTACCCACACAAGTGAGGTATCATTTTTATCGGGAGACGTGGGGGAATGCTGGGTGGAACGAAATTCGTGGCTCCTCTCAGATTCTAGAACTTTCTGCCACAGAAATGTGAGGAACATGTGTTTTCTTAGCCAAATTTTGAGGTTTGCAAAGGATTCTGGGTAACAGAACCTGGTCCGAGCCACACAAGTCACCCCATCTAGGATTCCCCTAGGTCTCTAGTTTTCAGAAATGCACAGGTTTGGTAGGTTTCCCTAGGTGGCGACTGAGCTACAGGCCAAAATCTACAGGTAGGCACTTTGCAAGAAACACCTCTGTTTTCTTTCAAAAATTTGGATGTGTCCACGTTGCGCTTTGGGGCGTTTCTTGTCGCGGGCGCTAGTCCTACCCACACAAGTGAGGTATCATTTTTATCGGGAGACGTGGGGGAACGCTGGGTGGAAAGAAATTTGTGGCTCCTCTCAGATTCCAGAACTTTCTGCCACAGAAATGTGAGGAACAGGTGTTTTTTTAGCCAAATTTTGAGGTTTGCAAAGGATTCTGGGTAACAGAGCCTGGTCCGAGCCACACAAGTCACCCCATCTTGGATTCCCCTAGGTCTCTAGTTTTCAGAAATGCACAGGTTTGGTAGGTTTCCCTAGGTGGCGACTGAGCTACAGGCCAAAATCTACAGGTAGGCACTTTGCAAAAAACACCTCTGTTTTCTTTCAAAAATTTGGATGTGTCCACGTTGCGCTTTGGGGCGTTTCCTGTCGCGGGCGCTAGGCCTACCCACACAAGTGAGGTATCATTTTTATCGGGAGACGTGTGGGAACGCTGGGTGGAAGGAAATTTGTGGCTCCTCTCAGATTCCAGAACTTTCTGCCACAGAAATGTGAGGAACATGTTTTTGTTTAGCCAAATTTTGAGGTTTGCAAAGGATTCTGGGTAACAGAACCTGGTGCGAGCCACACAAGTCACCCCATCTTGGATTCCCCTAGGTCTCTAGTTTTCAGAAATGCACAGGTTTGGTAGGTTTCCCTCGGTGGCGGCTGAGCTACAGGCCAAAATCTACAGGTAGGCACTTTGCAAAAAACACCTCTGTTTTCTTTCAAAAATGTGGATGTGTCCACGTTGCGCTTTGGGGTGTTTCCTGTCGCGGGCGCTAGTCCTACCCACACAAGTGAGCTATCATTTTTATCGGGAGACGTGGGGGAACGCTGGGTGGAAGGAAATTTGTGGCTCCTCTCAGATTCCAGAAATTTCTGCCACTGAAATGTGAGGAACATGTGTTTTTTTAGCCAAATTTTGAGGTTTGCAAAGGATTCTGGGTAACAGAACCTGGTCCGAGCCACACAAGTCACCCCATCTTGGATTCCCCTAGGTCTCTAGTTTTCAGAAATGCACAGGTTTGGTAGGTTTCCCTAGGTGGCGGCTGAGCTACAGGCCAAAATCTACAGGTAGGCACTTTGCAAAAAACACCTCTGTTTTCTTTCAAAAAACTTGGATGTGTCCACGTTGCGCTTTGGGGTGTTTCCTGTCGCGGGTGCTAGGCCTACCCACACAAGTGAGGTATCATTTTTATTGTGAGACGTGGGGGAACGCTGGGTGGAAGGAAATTTGTGGCTCCTCTCAGATTCCAGAACTTTCTGCCACAGAAATGTGAGGAACATGTTTTTTTTTAGCCAAATTTTGAGGTTTGCAAAGGATTCTGGGTAACAGAACCTGGTCCGAGCCACACAAGTCACCCCATCTTGGATTCCCCTAGGTCTCTAGTTTTCAGAAATGCACAGGTTTGGTAGGTTTCCCTAGGTGGCGGCTGAGCTACAGGCCAAAATCTACAGGTAGGCACTTTGCAAAAACACCTCTGTTTTCTTTAAAAAATTTGGATGTGTCCACGTTGCGCTTTGGGGCGTCTCCTGTCGCGGGCGCTAGGCCTACCCACACACGTGAGGTACCATTTTTATCGGGAGACGTGGGGGAACGCTGGGTGGAAGGAAATTTGTGGCTCCTCTCAGATTCCAGAACTTTCTGCCACAGAAATGTGAGGAACATGTGTTTTTTTAGCCAAATTTTGAGGTTTGCAAAGGATTCTGGGTAACAGAACCTGGTCAGAGCCACACAAGTCACCCCATCTTGGATTCCGCTAGGTCTCTAGTTTTCAGAAATGCACAGGTTTGGTAGGTTTCCCTAGGTGCCGGCTGAGCTAGTGGCCAAAATCTACAGGTAGGCACTTTGCAAAAAACACCTCTGTTTTCTTTCAAAAATTTGGATGTGTCCACGTTGCGCTTTGGGGCGTTTCCTGTCGCGGGCGCTAGGCCTACCCACACAAGTGAGGTATCATTTTTATCGGGAGACGTGGGGGAACGCTGGGTGGAAGGAAATTTGTGGCTCCTCTCAGATTCCAGAACTTTCTGCCACAGAAATGTGAGGAACGTCTGTTTTTTTAGCCAAATTTTGAGGTTTGCAAAGGATTCTGGGTAACAGAACCTGGTCCGAGCCACACAAGTCACCCCATCTTGGATTCCCCTAGGTCTCTAGTTTTCAGAAATGCACAGGTTTGATAGGTTTCCCCAGGTGGCGGCTGAGCTACAGGCCAAAATCTACAGGTAGGCACTTTGCAAAAAACACCTCTGTTTTCTTTAAAAAATTTGGATGTGTCCACGTTGCGCTTTGGGGCGTTTCCTGTCGTGGGCGCTAGGCCTACCCACACAAGTGAGGTATCATTTTTATCGGGAGACGTGGGGGAACGCTGGGTGGAAGGAAATTTGTGGCTCCTCTCAGATTCCATAACTTTCTGCCACAGAAATGTGAGGAACATCTGTTTTTTTAGCCAAATTTTGAGGTTTGCAAAGGATTCTGGGTAACAGAACCTGGTCAGAGCCACACAACTCACCCAATCTTGGATTCCGCTAGGTCTCTAGTTTTCAGAAAGGCACAGGTTTGGTAGGTTTCCCTAGGTGGCGGCTGAGCTAGTGGCCAAAATCTACAGGTAGGCACTTTGTAAAAAACACCTCTGTTTTCTTTCAAAAATTTGGATGTGTCCATGTTGCGCTTTGGGGCGTTTCCTGTCGCGGGCGCTAGGCCTACCCACACAAGTGAGGTATCATTTTTATCGGGAGACGTGGGGGAACGCTGGGTGGAAGGAAATTTGTGGCTCCTCTCAGATTCCAGAACTTTCTGCCACAGAAATGTGAGGAACATCTGTTTTTTTAGCCAAATTTTGAGGTTTGCAAAGGATTCTGGGTAACAGAACCTGGTCCGAGCCACACAAGTCACCCCATCTTGGATTCCCTATGGTCTCTAGTTTTCAGAAATGGACAGGTTTGGTAGGTTTCCCTAGGTGGCGGCTGAGCTAGAGGCCAAAATCTACATGTAGGCACTTTGCAAAAAACACCTGTTTTCTTTCAAAAATTTGGATGTGTCCACGTTGCGCTTTGGGGCGTTTCCTGTCGCGGGCGCTAGGCCTACCCACACAAGTGAGGTATCATTTTTATCGGGAGACGTGGGGGAACGCTGGGTGGAAGGAAATTTGTGGCTCCTCTCAGATTCCAGAACTTTCTGCCACAGAAATGTGAGGAACATGTGTTTTTTTAGCCAAATTTTGAGGTTTGCAAAGGATTCTGGGTAACAGAACCTGGTCCGAGCCACACAAGTCACCCCATCTTGGATTCCACTAGGTCTCTAGTTTTCAGAAATGCACAGGTTTGGTAGGTTTCCCTAGGTGCCGGCTGAGCTACAGGCCACAATCTACAGGTAGGCACTTTGCAAAAAACACCTCTGTTTTCTTTAAAAAAATTGGATGTGTCCACGTTGCGCTTTGGGGCGTTTCCTGTCGCGGGCGCTAGGCCTACCCACACAAGTGAGGTATCATTTTTATCGAGAGACGTGGGGGAACGCTGGGTGGAAGGAAATTTGTGGCTCCTCTCAGATTCCAGAACTTTCTGCCACAGAAATGTGAGGAACATCTGTTTTTTTAGCCAAATTTTGAGGTTTGCAAAGGATTCTGGGTAACAGAACCTGGTCCGAGCCACACAAGTCACCCCATCTTGGATTCCCCATGGTCTCTAGTTTTCAGAAATGGACAGGTTTGGTAGGTTTCCCTAGGTGGCGGCTGAGCTAGAGGCCAAAATCTACATGTAGGCACTTTGCAAAAAACACCTGTTTTCTTTCAAAAATGTGGATGTGTCCACGTTGCGCTTTGGGGCGTTTCCTGTCGCGGGCGCTAGGCCTACCCACACAAGTGAGGTATCATTTTTATCGGGAGACGTGGGGGAACGCTGGGTGGAAGGAAATTTGTGGCTCCTCTCAGATTCCAGAACTTTCTGCCACAGAAATGTGAGGAACATGTGTTTTTTTAGCCAAATTTTGAGGTTTGCAAAGGATTCTGGGTAACAGAACCTGGTCCGAACCACACAAGTCACCCCATCTTGGATTCCCCTAGGTCTCTAGTTTTCAGAAATGCACAGGTTTGGTAGGTTTCCCTAGGTGCCGGCTGAGCTACAGGCCAAAACCTACAGGTAGGCACTTTGCAAAAAACACCTCTGTTTTCTTTCAAAAATTTGGATGTGTCCACGTTGCGCTTTGGGGCGTTTCCTGTTGCGGGCGCTACGCCTACCCACACAAGTGAGGTATCATTTTTATCGGGAGACGTGGGGGAACGCTGGGTGGAAGGAAATGTGTGGCTCCTCTCAGATTCCAGAACTTTCTGCCACAGAAATGTGAGGAACATATGTTTTTTTAGCCAAATTTTGAGGTTTGCAAAGGATTCTGGGTAAGAGAACCTGGTCCGAGCCACACAAGTCACCCCATCATGGATTCCCCTAGGTCTCTAGTTTTCAGAAATGCACAGGTTTGGTAGGTTTCCCTAGATGCCGGCTGAGCTACAGGCCACAATCTACAGGTAGGCACTTTGCAAAAAACACCTCTGTTTTCTTTCAAAAAATTGGATGTGTCCACGTTGCGCTTTGGGGCGTTTCCTGTCGCGGGCGCTAGGCCTACCCACACAAGTGAGGTATCATTTTTATCGAGAGACGTGGGGGAACGCTGGGTGGAAGGAAATTTGTGGCTCCTCTCAGATTCCAGAACTTTCTGCCACAGAAATGTGAGGAACATCTGTTTTTTTAGCCAAATTTTGAGGTTTGCAAAGGATTCTGGGTAACAGAACCTGGTCCGAGCCACACAAGTCACCCCATCTTGGATTCCCCATGGTCTCTAGTTTTCAGAAATGGACAGGTTTGGTAGGTTTCCCTAGGTGGCGGCTGAGCTGGAGGCCAAAATCTACATGTAGGCACTTTTCAAAAAACACCTGTTTTCTTTCAAAAATTTGGATGTGTCCACGTTGCGCTTTGGGGCGTTTCCTGTTGCGGGCGCTACGCCTACCCACACAAGTGAGGTATCATTTTTATCGGGAGACGTGGGGGAACGCTGCATGGAAGGAAATGTGTGGCTCCTCTCAGATTCCAGAACTTTCTGCCACAGAAATGTGAGGACCATATGTTTTTTTAGCCAAATTTTGAGGTTTGCAAAGGATTCTGGGTAAGAGAACCTGGTCCGAGCCACACAAGTCACCCCATCATGGATTCCCCTAGGTCTCTAGTTTTCAGAAATGCAGAGGTTTGGTAGGTTTCCCTAGGTGCCGGCTGAGCTACAGGCCACAATCTACAGGTAGGCACTTTGCAAAAAACACCTCTGTTTTCTTTCAAAAAATTGGATGTGTCCACGTTGCGCTTTGGGGCGTTTCCTGTCGCGGGCGCTAGGCCTACCCACACAAGTGAGGTATCATTTTTATCGAGAGACGTGGGGGAACGCTGGGTGGAAGGAAATTTGTGGCTCCTCTCAGATTCCAGAACTTTCTGCCACAGAAATGTGAGGAACATCTGTTTTTTTAGCCAAATTTTGAGGTTTGCAAAGGATTCTGGGTAACAGAATCTGGTCCGAGCCACACAAGTCACCCCATCTTGGATTCCCCATGGTCTCTAGTTTTCAGAAATGGACAGGTTTGGTAGGTTTCCCTAGGTGGCGGCTGAGCTAGAGGCCAAAATCTACATGTAGGCACTTTGCAAAAAACACCTGTTTTCTTTCAAAAATTTGGATGTGTCCACGTTGCGCTTTGGGGCGTTTCCTGTCGCGGGCGCTAGGCCTACCCACACAAGTGAGGTATCATTTTTATCGGGAGACGTGGGGGAACGCTGGGTGGAAGGAAATTTGTGGCTCCTCTCAGATTCCAGAACTTTCTGCCACAGAAATGTGAGGAACATCTGTTTTTTTAGCCAAATTTTGAGGTTTGCAAAGGATTCTGGGTAACAGAACCTGGTCCGAACCACACAAGTCATCCCATCTTGGATCCCCTAGGTCTCTAGTTTTCAGAAATGCACAGGTTTGGTAGGTTTCCCTAGGTGCCGGCTGAGCTACAGGCCAAAATCTACAGGTAGGCACTTTGCAAAAAACACCTCTGTTTTCTTTCAAAAATTTGGATGTGTCCACGTTGCGCTTTGGGGCGTTTCCTGTCGCGGGCTCTAGTCCTACCCACACAAGTGAGGTATCATTTTTATCGGGAGACGTGGGGGAACGCTGGGTGGAAGGTAATTTGTGGCTCCTCTCAGATTCCAGAACTTTCTGCCACAGAAATGTGAGGAACATGTGTTTTTTTAGCCAAAGTTTGAGGTTTGCAAAGGATTCTGCGTAAGAGAACCTGGTCCGAGCCACACAAGTCACCCCATCATGGATTCCCCTAGGTCTCTAGTTTTCAGAAATGCACAGGTTTGGTAGGTTTCCCTAGGTGCCGTCTGAGCTACAGGCCACAATCTACATGTAGGCAGTTTGCAAAAAAAACCTGTTTTCTTTCAAAAAATTGGATGTGTCCACGTTGCGCTTTGGGGCGTTTCCTGTCGCGGGCGCTAGGCCTACCCACACAAGTGAGGTATCATTTTTATCGAGAGACTTGGGGAACGCTGGGTGGAAGGAAATTTGTGGCTCCTCTCAGATTCCAGAACTTTCTGCCACAGAAATGTGAGGAACAAGTTTTTTTTTAGCCAAATTTTGAGGTTTGCAAAGGATTCTGGGTAACAGAACCAGGTCCGAGCCACACAAGCCACCCCATCTAGGATTCCCCTAGGTCTCTAGTTTTCAGAAATGCACAGGTTTGGTAGGTTTCCCTAGATGGCAGCTGAGCTACAGGCCAAAATCTACAGGTAGGCACTTTGCAAAAAACACCTCTGTTTTCTTTCAAAAATTTGGATGTGTCCACGTTGCGCTTTGGGGCGTTTCCTGTCGCGGGCGCTAGGCCTACCCACACCAGTGAGGTATCATTTTTATCGAGAGACGTGGGGGAACGCTGGGTGGAAGGAAATTTGTGGCTCCTCTCAGATTCCAGAACTTTCTGCCACAGAAATGTGAGGAACATCTGTTTTTTTAGCCAAATTTTGAGGTTTGCAAAGGATTCTGGGTAACAGAACCTGGTCCGAGCCACACAAGTCACCCCATCTTGGATTTCCCATGGTCTCTAGTTTTCAGAAATGGACAGTTTTGGTAGGTTTCCCTAGGTGGCGGCTGAGCTAGAGGCCAAAATCTACATGTAGGCACTTTGCAAAAAACACCTGTTTTCTTTCAAAAATTTGGATGTGTCCACGTTGCGCTTTGGGGCGTTTCCTGTTGTGGGCGCTACGCCTACCCACACAAGTGAGGTATCATTTTTATCGGGAGATGTGGGGGAACGCTGGGTGGAAGGAAATGTGTGGCTCCTCTCAGATTCCAGAACTTTCTGCCACAGAAATGTGAGGAACATATGTTTTTTTAGCCAAATTTTGAGGTTTGCAAAGGATTCTGGGTAAGAGAACCTGGTCCGAGCCACACAAGTCACCCCATCATGGATTCCCCTAGGTCTCTAGTTTTCAGAAATGCACAGGTTTGGTAGGTTTCCCTAGGTGCCGGCTGAGCTACAGGCCACAATCTACAGGTAGGCACTTTGCAAAAAACACCTCTGTTTTCTTTCAAAAAATTGGATGTGTCCACGTTGCGCTTTGGGGCGTTTCCTGTCGCGGGCGCTAGGCCTACCCACACAAGTGAGGTATCATTTTTATCGAGAGACGTGGGGGAACGCTGGGTGGAAGGAAATTTGTGGCTCCTCTCAGATTCCAGAACTTTCTGCCACAGAAATGTGAGGAACATCTGTTTTTTTAGCCAAATTTTGAGGTTTGCAAAGGATTCTGGGTAACAGAACCTGGTCCGAGCCACACAAGTCACCCCATCTTGGATTCCCCATGGTCTCTAGTTTTCAGAAATGGACAGGTTTGGTAGGTTTCCCTAGGTGGAGGCTGAGCTAGAGGCCAAAATCTACATGTAGGCACTTTGCAAAAAACACCTGTTTTCTTTCAAAAATTTGGATGTGTCCACGTTGCGCTTTGGGGCGTTTCCTGTCGCGGGCGCTAGGCCTACCCACACAAGTGAGGTATCATTTTTATCGGGAGACGTGGGGGAACGCTGGGTGGAAGGAAATTTGTGGCTCCTCTCAGATTCCAGAACTTTCTGCCACAGAAATGTGAGGAACATCTGTTTTTTTAGCCAAATTTTGAGGTTTCCAAAGGATTCTGGGTAACAGAACCTGGTCCGAACCACACAAGTCATCCCATCTTGGATCCCCTAGGTCTCTAGTTTTCAGAAATGCACAGGTTTGGTAGGTTTCCCTAGGTGCCGGCTGAGCTACAGGCCAAAATCTACAGGTAGGCACTTTGCAAAAAACACCTCTGTTTTCTTTCAAAAATTTGGATGTGTCCACGTTGCGCTTTGGGGCGTTTCCTGTTGCGGGCTCTAGTCCTACCCACACAAGTGAGGTATCATTTTTATCGGGAGACGTGGGGGAACGCTGGGTGGAAGGTAATTTGTGGCTCCTCTCAGATTCCAGAACTTTCTGCCACAGAAATGTGAGGAACATGTGTTTTTTTAGCCAAAGTTTGAGGTTTGCAAAGGATTCTGGGTAAGAGAACCTGGTCCGAGCCACACAAGTCACCCCATCATGGATTCCCCTAGGTCTCTAGTTTTCAGAAATGCACAGGTTTGGTAGGTTTCCCTAGGTGCCGGCTGAGCTACAGGCCACAATCTACAGGTAGGCACTTTGCAAAAAACACCTCTGTTTTCTTTAAAAAAATTGGATGTGTCCACGTTGCGCTTTGGGGCGTTTCCTGTCGCGGGCGCTAGGCCTACCCACACAAGTGAGGTATCATTTTTATCGAGAGACGTGGGGGAACGCTGGGTGGAAGGAAATTTGTGGCTCCTCTCAGATTCCAGAACTTTCTGCCACAGAAATGTGAGGAACATGGTTTTTTTTAGCCAAATTTTGAGGTTTGCAAAGGATTCTGGGTAACAGAACCTGGTCCGAGCCACACAAGTCACCCCATCTTGGATTCCCCTAGATCTCTAGTTTTCAGAAATGCACAGGTTTGGTAGGTTTCCCTCGGTGGCAGGTGAGCTACAGGCCAAAATCTACAGGTAGGCACTTTGCAAAAAACACCTCTGTTTTCTTTCAAAAATTTGGATGTGTCCACGTTGCGCTTTGGGGTGTTTCCTGTTGCGGGCGCTAGGCCTACCCACACAAGTGAGGTATCATTTTTATCGGGAGACGTGGGGGAACGCTGGGTGGAAGGAAATTTGTGGCTCCTCTCAGATTCCAGAACTTTCTGCCACAGAAATGTGAGGAACATGTGTTTTTTTAGCCAAATTTTGAGGTTTGCAAAGGATTCTGGGTAACAGAACCTGGTCCGAGCCACACAAGTCACCCCATCTTGGATTCCCCTAGGTCTCTAGTTTTCAGAAATGCACAGGTTTGGTAGGTTTCCCTAATTGGCGGCTGAGCTACAGGCCAAAATCTACAGGTAGGCACTTTGCAAAAAACACCTCTGTTTTCTTTAAAAAATGTGGATGTGTCCACGTTGCGCTTTGGGGCGTTTCCTGTCGTGGGCGCTAGGCCTACCCACACAAGTGAGGTATCATTTTTATCAGGAGACGTGGGGGAACGCTGGGTGGAAGGAAATTTGTGGCTCCTCTCAGATTCCAGTACTTTCTGCCACAGAAATGTGAGGAACATCTGTTTTTTTAGCCAAATTTTGAGGTTTGCAAAGGATTCTGGGTAACAGAAGCTGGTCAGAGCCACACAAGTAACCCCATCTTGGATTCCGCTAGGTCTCTAGTTTTCAGAAATGCACAGGTTTGGTAGGTTTCCCTAGGTGGCGGCTGAGCTAGTGGCCAAAATCTACAGGTAGGCACTTTGCAAAAAACACCTCTGTTTTCTTTCAAAAATTTGGATGTGTCTACGTTGCGCTTTGGGGCGTTTCCTGTTGCGGTCGCTAGGCCTACCCACACAAGTGAGGTATCATTTTTAGCGAGAGACGTGGGGGAACGCTGGGTGGAAGGAAATTTGTGGCTCCTCTCAGATTCCAGAACTTTCTGCCACAGAAATGTGAGGAACATGTGTTTTTTTAGCCAAATTTTGAGGTTTGCAAAGGATTCTGGGTAACAGAACCTGGTCCGAGCCACACAAGTCACCCCATCTTGGATTCCCCATGGTCTCTAGTTTTCAGAAATGCACAGGTTTGGTAGGTTTCCCTAGGTGCCGGCTGAGCTACAGGCCTAAATCTACAGGTAGGCACTTTGCAAAAAACACCTCTGTTTTCTTTCAAAAATGTGGATGTGTCCACGTTGCGCTTTGGGGCGTTTCCTGTTGCGGGCGCTACGCCTACCCACACAAGTGAGGTATAATTTTTATCGGGAGACGTGGGGGAACGCTGGGTGGAAGGAAATTTGTGGCTCCTCTCAGATTCCAGAACTTTCTGCCACAGAAATATGAGGAACATGTGTTTTTTTAGCCAAATTTTGAGGTTTGCAAAGGATTCTGGGTAACAGAACCTGGTCCGAGCCACACAAGTCACCCCATCTTGGATTCTCCTAGGTCTCTAGTTTTCAGAAATGCACAGGTTTGGTAGGTTTCCCTAGGTGGCGGCTGAGCTACAGGCCAAAATCTACAGGTAGGCACTTTGCAAAAAATACCTCTGTTTTCTTTCAAAAAATTGGATGTGTCCACGTTGCGCTTTGGGGCGTTTCCTGTCGCGGGCGCTAGGCCTACCCACACAAGTGAGGTATCATTTTTATCGAGAGACGTGGGGGAACGCTGGGTGGAAGGAAATTTGTGGCTCCTCTCTGATTCCAGAACTTTCTGCCACAGAAATGTGAGGAACACGTGTTTTTTTAGCCAAATTTTGAGGTTTGCAAAGGATTCTGGGTAAGAGAACCTGGTCCGAGCCACACAAGTCACCCCATCATTGATTCCCCTAGGTCTCTAGTTTTCAGAAATGCACAGGTTTGGTAGGTTTCCCTAGGTGCCAGGCTGAGCTACAGGCCACAATCTACAGGTAGGCACTTTGCAAAAAACACCTCTGTTTTCTTTCAAAAAATTGGATGTGTCCACGTTGTGCTTTGGGGCGTTTCCTGTCGCGCGCGCTAGGCCTACCCACACAAGTGAGGTATCATTTTTATCGAGAGACGTGGGGGAACGCTGGGTGGAAGGAAATTTGTGGCTCCTCTCAGATTCCAGAACTTTCTGCCACAGAAATGTGAGGAACATGTTTTTTTTTAGCCAAATTTTGAGGTTTGCAAAGGATTCTGGGTAACAGAACCTGGTCCGAGCCACACAAGTCATCCCATCTTGGAGTCCCCTAGGTCTCTAGTTTTCAGAAATGCACAGGTTTGGTAGGTTTCCCTAGGTGGCGGCTGAGCTACAGGCCAAAATCTACAGGTAGGCACTTTGCAAAAAACACCTCTGTTTTCTTTCAAAAATTTGGATGTGTCCACGTTGCGCTTTGGGGCGTTTCCTGTCGCGGGCGCTAGGCCTACCCACACCAGTGAGGTATCATTTTTATCGGGAGACGTGGGGGAACGCTGGGTGGAAGGAAATTTGTGGCTCCTCTCAGATTCCAGAACTTTCTGCCACAGAAATGTGAGGAACATGTGTTTTTTTAGCCAAATTTTTAGGTTTGCAAAGGATTCTGGGTAACAGAACCTGGTCCGAGCCACACAAGTCACCCCATCTTGGATTCCCCTAGATCTCTAGTTTTCAGAAATGCACAGGTTTGGTAGGTTTCCCTAGGTGCCGGCTGAGCTACAGGCCACAATCTACAGGTAGGCACTTTGCAAAAAACACCTCTGTTTTCTTTAAAAAAATTGGATGTGTCCACGTTGCGCTTTGGGGCGTTTCCTGTCGCGGGCGCTAGGCCTACCCACACAAGTGAGGTATCATTTTTATCGAGAGACGTGGGGGAACGCTGGGTGGAAGGAAATTTGTGGCTCCTCTCAGATTCCAGAACTTTCTGCCACAGAAATGTGAGGAACATCTGTTTTTTTAGCCAAATTTTGAGGTTTGCAAAGGATTCTGGGTAACAGAACCTGGTCCGAGCCACACAAGTCACCCCATCTTGGATTCCCCATGGTCTCTAGTTTTCAGAAATGGACAGGTTTGGTAGGTTTCCCTAGGTGGCGGCTGAGCTAGAGGCCAAAATCTACATGTAGGCACTTTGCAAAAAACACCTGTTTTCTTTCAAAAATTTGGATGTGTCCACGTTGCGCTTTGGGGCGTTTCCTGTCGCGGGCGCTAGGCCTACCCACACAAGTGAGGTATCATTTTTATCGGGAGACGTGGGGGAACGCTGGGTGGAAGGAAATGTGTGGCTCCTCTCAGATTCCAGAACTTTCTGCCACAGAAATGTGAGGAACATATGTTTTTTTAGCCAAATTTTGAGGTTTGCAAAGGATTCTGGGTAAGAGAACCTGGTCCGAGCCACACAAGTCACCCCATCATGGATTCCCCTAGGTCTCTAGTTTTCAGAAATGCACAGGTTTGGTAGGTTTCCCTAGGTGCCGGCTGAGCTACCGGCCACAATCTACAGGTAGGCACTTTGCAAAAAACACCTCTGTTTTCTTTCAAAAAATTGGATGTGTCCACGTTGCGCTTTGGGGCGTTTCCTGTCGCGGGCGCTAGGCCGACCCACACAAGTGAGGTATCATTTTTATCGAGAGACGTGGGGGAACGCTGGGTGGAAGGAAATTTGTGGCTCCTCTCAGATTCCAGAACTTTCTGCCACAGAAATGTGAGGAACATCTGTTTTTTTAGCCAAATTTTGAGGTTTGCAAAGGATTCTGGGTAACAGAACCTGGTCCGAGCCACACAAGTCACCCCATCTTGGATTCCCCATGGTCTCTAGTTTTCAGAAATGGACAGGTTTGGTAGGTTTCCCTAGGTGGCGGCTGAGCTAGAGGCCAAAATCTACATGTAGGCACTTTGCAAAAAACACCTGTTTTCTTTCAAAAATTTGGATGTGTCCACGTTGCGCTTTGGGGTGTTTCCTGTCGCGGGCGCTAGGCCTACCCACACAAGTGAGGTATCATTTTTATCGGGAGACGTGGGGGAACGCTGGGTGGAAGGAAATTTGTGGCTCCTCTCAGATTCCAGAACTTTCTGCCACAGAAATGTGAGGAACATCTGTTTTTTTAGCCAAATTTTGAGGTTTGCAAAGGATTCTGGGTAACAGAACCTGGTCCGAACCACACAAGTCATCCCATCTTGGATCCCCTAGGTCTCTAGTTTTCAGAAATGCACAGGTTTGGTAGGTTTCCCTAGGTGCCGGCTGAGCTACAGGCCAAAATCTACAGATAGGCACTTTGCAAAAAACACCTCTGTTTTCTTTCAAAAATTTGGATGTGTCCACGTTGTGCTTTGGGGCGTTTCCTGTCGCGGGCTCTAGTCCTACCCACACAAGTGAGGTATCATTTTTATCGGGAGACGTGGGGGAACGCTGGGTGGAAGGTAATTTGTGGCTCCTCTCAGATTCCAGAACTTTCTGCCACAGAAATGTGAGGAACATTTGTTTTTTTAGCCAAAGTTTGAGGTTTGCAAAGGATTGTGGGTAAGAGAACCTGGTCCGAGCCACACAAGTCACCCCATCATGGATTCCCCTAGGTCTCTAGTTTTCAGAAATGCACAGGTTTGGTAGGTTTCCCTAGGTGCCGGCTGAGCTACAGGCCACAATCTACAGGTAGGCACTTTGCAAAAAAAACCTGTTTTCTTTCAAAAAATTGGATGTGTCCACGTTGCGCTTTGGGGCGTTTCCTGCCGCGGGCGCTAGGCCTACCCACACAAGTGAGGTATCATTTTTATCGAGAGACGTGGGGGAACGCTGGGTGGAAGGAAATTTGTGGCTCCTCTCAGATTCCAGAACTTTCTGCCACAGAAATGTGAGGAATATGTTTTTTTTTAGCCAAATTTTGAGGTTTGCAAAGGATTCTGGGTAACAGAACCTGGTCCGAGCCACACAAGCCACCCCATCTTGGATTCCCCTAGGTCTCTAGTTTTCAGAAATGCACAGGTTTGGTAGGTTTCCCTAGATGGCGGCTGAGCTACAGGCCACAATCTACAGGTAGGCACTTTGCCAAAAACACCTCTGTTGTCTTTCAAAAATTTGGATGTGTCCACGTTGCGCTTTGGGGCGTTTCCTGTCGCGGGCGCTAGGCCTACCCACACCAGTGAGGTATCATTTTTATCGGGAGACGTGGGGGAACGCTGGGTGGAAGGAAATATGTGGCTCCTCTCAGATTCCAGAACTTTCTGCCACAGAAATGTGAGGAACATGTGTTTTTTTAGCCAAATTTTTAGGTTTGCAAAGGATTCTGGGTAACAGAACCTGGTCCGAGCCACACAAGTCACCCCATCTTGGATTCCCCTAGATCTCTAGTTTTCAGAAATGCACAGGTTTGGTAGGTTTCCCTAGGTGCCGGCTGAGCTATAGGCCACAATCTACAGGTAGGCACTTTGCAAAAAACACCTCTGTTTTCTTTCAAAAAATTGGATGTGTCCACGTTGCGCTTTGGGGCGTTTCCTGTCGCGGGCGCTAGGCCTACCCACACAAGTGAGGTATCATTTTTATCGAGAGACGTGGGGGAACGCTGGGTGGAAGGAAATTTGTGGCTCCTCTCAGATTCCAGAACTTTCTGCCACAGAAATGTGAGGAACATCTGTTTTTTTAGCCAAATTTTGAGGTTTGCAAAGGATTCTGGGTAACAGAACCTGGTCCGAGCCACACAAGTCACCCCATCTTGGATTCCCCATGGTCTCTAGTTTTCAGAAATGGACAGGTTTGGTAGGTTTCCCTAGGTGGCGGCTGAGCTAGAGGCCAAAATCTACAGGTAGGCACTTTGCAAAAAACACCTCTGTTTTCTTTAAAAAATTTGGATGTGTCCACGTTGCGCTTTGGGGCGTTTCCTGTCGCGGGCGCTAGGCCTACCCACACCAGTGAGGTATGATTTTTATCGGGAGACGTGGGGGAACGCTGGGTGGAAGGAAATTTGTGGCTCCTCTCAGATTCCAGAACTTTCTGCCACAGAAATGTGAGGAACATGTTTTTTTTTAGCCAAATTTTGAGGTTTGGAAAGGATTCTGGGTAACAGAACCTGGTCCGAGCCACACAAGTCACCCCATCTTGGATTCCCCTAGGTCTCTAGTTTTCAGAAATGCACAGGTTTGGTAGGTTTCCCTAGGTGGCGGCTGAGCTACAGGCCAAAATCTACAGGTAGGCACTTTGCAAAAAACACCTGTTTTCCTTCAAATATTTGGATGTGTCCACGTTGCGCTTTGGGGCGTTTCCTGTCGCGGGCGCTAAGCCTACCCACACAAGTGAGGTATCATTTTTATTGGGAGACGTGGGGGAACGCTGGGTGGAAGGAAATTTGTGGCTCCTCTCAGATTCCAGAACTTTCTGCCACAGAAATGTGAGGAACATGTGTTTTTTTAGCCAAATTTTGAGGTTTGCAAAGGATTCTGAGTAACAGAACCTGGTCCGAACCACACAAGTCACCCCATCTTGGATTCCCCTAGGTCTCTAGTTTTCAGAAATGCACAGGTTTGGTAGGTTTCCCTAGGTGCCAGGCTGAGCTACAGGCCAAAATCTACAGGAAGGCACTTTGCAAAAAACACCTCTGTTTTCTTTCAAAAATTTGGATGTGTCCACGTTGCGCTTTGGGGCGTTTCCTGTCGCGGGCGCTAGGCCTACCCACACAAGTAAGGTATCATTTTTATCGGGAGACGTGGGGGAACGCTGGGTGGAAGGAAATTTGTGGCTCCTCTTTCAGATTCCAGAACTTTCTGCCACAGAAATGTGAGGAACATGTGTTTTTTTAGCCAAATTTTGAGGTTTGCAAAGGATTCTGGGTAAGAGAACCTGGTCCGAGCCACACAAGTCACCCCATCTTGGATTACCCTAGGTCTCTAGTTTTCAGAAATGCACAGGTTTGGTATGTTTCCCTAGGTGGCGGCTGAGCTACAGGCCAAAATCTACAGGTCTGCACTTTGCAAAAAACACCTCTGTTTTCTTTAAAAAAATTGGATGTGTCCACGTTGCGCTTTGGGGCGTTTCCTGTCGCGGGCGCTAGGCCTACCCACACAAGTGAGGTATCATTTTTATCGAGAGACGTGGGGGAACGCTGGGTAGAAGGAAATTTGTGGCTCCTCTCAGATTCCAGAACTTTCTGCCACAGAAATGTGAGGAACATGTGTTTTTTTAGCCAAATTTTGAGGTTTGCAAAGGATTCTGGGTAACAGAACCTGGTCCGAGCCACACAAGTCACCCCATCTTGGATTCCCCTAGGTCTCTAGTTTTCAGAAATGCACATGTTTGGTAGGTTTCCCTAGGTGGCGGCTGAGCTACAGGCCAAAATCTACAGATAGGCACTTTGCAAAAAACACCTCTGTTTTCTTTAAAAAATTTGGATGTGTCCACGTTGCGCTTTGGGGCGTTTCCTGTCGTGGGCGCTAGGCCTACCCACACAAGTGAGGTATCATTTTTATCGGGAGACGTGGGGGAACGCTGGGTGGAAGGAAATTTGTGGCTCCTCTCAGATTCCAGAACTTTCTGCCACAGAAATGTGAGGAACTTTTTTTTTTTTAGCCAAATTTTGAGGTTTGCAAAGGATTCTGGGTAACAGAACCTGGTCCGAGCCACACAAGTCACCCCATCTTGGATTCCCCTAGGTCTCTAGTTTTCAGAAATGCACAGATTTGGTAGGTTTCCCTAGGTGGCGGCTGAGCTACAGGCCAAAATCTACAGGTAGGCACTTTGCAAAAAACACCTCTGTTTTCTTTAAAAAATTTGGATGTGTCCACGTTGCGCTTTGGGGCGTTTCCTGTCGCGGGCGCTAGGCCTACCCACACCAGTGAGGTATCATTTTTATCGGGAGACGTGGGGGAACGCTGGGTGGAAGGAAATTTGTGGCTCCTCTCAGATTCCAGAACTTTCTGCCACAGAAATGTGAGGAACATGTTTTTTTTTAGCCAAATTTTGAGGTTTGGAAAGGATTCTGGGTAACAGAACCTGGTCCGAGCCACACAAGTCACCCCATCTTGGATTCCCCTAGGTCTCTAGTTTTCAGAAATGCACAGGTTTGGTAGGTTTCCCTAGGTGGCGGCTGAGCTACAGGCCAAAATCTACAGATAGGCACTTTGCAAAAAACACCTCTGTTTTCTTTAAAAAATTTGGATGTGTCCACGTTGCGCTTTGGGGCGTTTCCTGTCGTGGGCGCTAGGCCTACCCACACAAGTGAGGTATCATTTTTATCGGGAGACGTGGGGGAACGCTGGGTGGAAGGAAATTTGTGGCTCCTCTCAGATTCCAGTACTTTCTGCCACAGAAATGTGAGGAACATCTGTTTTTTTAGCCAAATTTTGAGGTTTGCAAAGGATTCTGGGTAACAGAACCTGGTCAGAGCCACACAAGTAACCCCATCTTGGATTCCGCTAGGTCTCTAGTTTTCAGAAATGCACAGGTTTGGTAGGTTTCCCTAGGTGGCGGCTGAGCTAGTGGCCAAAATCTACAGGTAGGCACTTTGCAAAAAACACCTCTGTTTTCTTTCAAAAATTTGGATGTGTCCACGTTGAGCTTTGGGGCGTTTCCTGTCGCGGTCGCTAGGCCTACCCACACAAGTGAGGTATCATTTTTAGCGAGAGACGTGGGGGAACGCTGGGTGGAAGGAAATTTGTGGCTCCTCTCAGATTCCAGAACTTTGTGCCACAGAAATGTGAGGAACATGTGTTTTTTTAGCCAAATTTTGAGGTTTGCAAAGGATTCTGGGTAACAGAACCTGGTCCGAGCCACACAAGTCACCCCATCTTGGATTCCCCATGGTCTCTAGTTTTCAGAAATGCACATGTTTGGTAGGTTTCCCTAGGTGGCGGCTGAGCTACAGGCCAAAATCTACAGATAGGCACTTTGCAAAAAACACCTCTGTTTTCTTTAAAAAATTTGGATGTGTCCACGTTGCGCTTTGGGGCGTTTCCTGTCGCGGGCGCTAGGCCTACCCACACCAGTGAGGTATCATTTTTATCGGGAGACGTGGGGGAACGCTGGGTGGAAGGAAATTTGTGGCTCCTCTCAGATTCCAGAACTTTCTGCCACAGAAATGTGAGGAACATGTTTTTTTTTAGCCAAATTTTGAGGTTTGGAAAGGATTCTGGGTAACAGAACCTGGTCCGAGCCACACAAGTCACCCCATCTTGGATTCCCCTAGGTCTCTAGTTTTCAGAAATGCACAGGTTTGGTAGGTTTCCCTAGGTGGCGGCTGAGCTACAGGCCAAAATCTACAGATAGGCACTTTGCAAAAAACACCTCTGTTTTCTTTAAAAAATTTGGATGTGTCCACGTTGCACTTTGGGGCGTTTCCTGTCGTGGGCGCTAGGCCTACCCACACAAGTGAGGTATCATTTTTATCGGGAGACGTGGGGGAACGCTGGGTGGAAGGAAATTTGTGGCTCCTCTCAGATTCCAGTACTTTCTGCCACAGAAATGTGAGGAACATCTGTTTTTTTAGCCAAATTTTGAGGTTTGCAAAGGATTCTGGGTAACAGAACCTGGTCAGAGCCACACAAGTAACCCCATCTTGGATTCCGCTAGGTCTCTAGTTTTCAGAAATGCACAGGTTTGGTAGGTTTCCCTAGGTGGCAGCTGAGCTAGTGGCCAAAATCTACAGGTAGGCACTTTGCAAAAAACACCTCTGTTTTCTTTCAAAAATTTGGATGTGTCCACGTTGAGCTTTGGGGCGTTTCCTGTCGCGGTCGCTAGGCCTACCCACACAAGTGAGGTATCATTTTTAGCGAGAGACGTGGGGGAACGCTGGGTGGAAGGAAATTTGTGGCTCCTCTCAGATTCCAGAACTTTCTGCCACAGAAATGTGAGGAACATGTGTTTTTTTAGCCAAATTTTGAGGTTTGCAAAGGATTCTGGGTAACAGAACCTGGTCCGAGCCACACAAGTCACCCCATCTTGGATTCCCCTAGGTCTCTAGTTTTCAGAAATGCACAGATTTGGTAGGTTTCCCTAGGTGGCGGCTGAGCTACAGGCCAAAATCTACAGGTAGGCACTTTGCAAAAAACACCTCTGTTTTCTTTAAAAAATTTGGATGTGTCCACGTTGCGCTTTGGGGCGTTTCCTGTCGCGGGCGCTAGGCCTACCCACACCAGTGAGGTATCATTTTTATCGGGAGACGTGGGGGAACGCTGGGTGGAAGGAAATTTGTGGCTCCTCTCAGATTCCAGAACTTTCTGCCACAGAAATGTGAGGAACATGTTTTTTTTTAGCCAAATTTTGAGGTTTGGAAAGGATTCTGGGTAACAGAACCTGGTCCGAGCCACACAAGTCACCCCATCTTGGATTCCCCTAGGTCTCTAGTTTTCAGAAATGCACAGGTTTGGTAGGTTTCCCTAGGTGGCGGCTGAGCTACAGGCCAAAATCTACAGATAGGCACTTTGCAAAAAACACCTCTGTTTTCTTTAAAAAATTTGGATGTGTCCACGTTGCGCTTTGGGGCGTTTCCTGTCGTGGGCGCTAGGCCTACCCACACAAGTGAGGTATCATTTTTATCGGGAGACGTGGGGGAACGCTGGGTGGAAGGAAATTTGTGGCTCCTCTCAGATTCCAGTACTTTCTGCCACAGAAATGTGAGGAACATCTGTTTTTTTAGCCAAATTTTGAGGTTTGCAAAGGATTCTGGGTAACAGAACCTGGTCAGAGCCACACAAGTAACCCCATCTTGGATTCCGCTAGGTCTCTAGTTTTCAGAAATGCACAGGTTTGGTAGGTTTCCCTAGGTGGCGGCTGAGCTAGTGGCCAAAATCTACAGGTAGGCACTTTGCAAAAAACACCTCTGTTTTCTTTCAAAAATTTGGATGTGTCCACGTTGAGCTTTGGGGCGTTTCCTGTCGCGGTCGCTAGGCCTACCCACATAAGTGAGGTATCATTTTTAGCGAGAGACGTGGGGGAACGCTGGGTGGAAGGAAATTTGTGGCTCCTCTCAGATTCCAGAACTTTCTGCCACAGAAATGTGAGGAACATGTGTTTTTTTAGCCAAATTTTGAGGTTTGCAAAGGATTCTGGGTAACAGAACCTGGTCCGAGCCACACAAGTCACCCCATCTTGGATTCCCCATGGTCTCTAGTTTTCAGAAATGCACATGTTTGGTAGGTTTCCCTAGGTGGCGGCTGAGCTACAGGCCAAAATCTACAGATAGGCACTTTGCAAAAAACACCTCTGTTTTCTTTAAAAAATTTGGATGTGTCCACGTTGCGCTTTGGGGCGTTTCCTGTCGCGGGCGCTAGGCCTACCCACACCAGTGAGGTATCATTTTTATCGGGAGACGTGGGGGAACGCTGGGTGGAAGGAAATTTGTGGCTCCTCTCAGATTCCAGAACTTTCTGCCAGAGAAATGTGAGGAACATGTTTTTTTTTAGCCAAATTTTGAGGTTTGGAAAGGATTCTGGGTAACAGAACCTGGTCCGAGCCACACAAGTCACCCCATCTTGGATTCCCCTAGGTCTCTAGTTTTCAGAAATGCACAGGTTTGGTAGGTTTCCCTAGGTGGCGGCTGAGCTACAGGCCAAAATCTACAGATAGGCACTTTGCAAAAAACACCTCTGTTTTCTTTAAAAAATTTGGATGTGTCCACGTTGCGCTTTGGGGCGTTTCCTGTCGTGGGCGCTAGGCCTACCCACACAAGTGAGGTATCATTTTTATCGGGAGACGTGGGGGAACGCTGGGTGGAAGGAAATTTGTGGCTCCTCTCAGATTCCAGTACTTTCTGCCACAGAAATGTGAGGAACATCTGTTTTTTTAGCCAAATTTTGAGGTTTGCAAAGGATTCTGGGTAACAGAACCTGGTCAGAGCCACACAAGTAACCCCATCTTGGATTCCGCTAGGTCTCTAGTTTTCAGAAATGCACAGGTTTGGTAGGTTTCCCTAGGTGGCGGCTGAGCTAGTGGCCAAAATCTACAGGTAGGCACTTTGCAAAAAACACCTCTGTTTTCTTTCAAAAATTTGGATGTGTCCACGTTGCGCTTTGGGGCGTTTCCTGTCGCGGTCGCTAGGCCTACCCACACAAGTGAGGTATCATTTTTAGCGAGAGACGTGGGGGAACGCTGGGTGGAAGGAAATTTGTGGCTCCTCTCAGATTCCAGAACTTTCTGCCACAGAAATGTGAGGAACATGTGTTTTTTTAGCCAAATTTTGAGGTTTGCAAAGGATTCTGGGTAACAGAACCTGGTCCGAGCCACACAAGTCACCCCATCTTGGATTCCCCATGGTCTCTAGTTTTCAGAAATGCACAGGTTTGGTAGGTTTCCCTAGGTGCCGGCTGAGCTACAGGCCAAAATCTACAGGTAGGCACTTTGCAAAAAACACCTCTGTTTTCTTTCAAAAATTTGGATGTGTCCACGTTGCGCTTTGGGGCGTTTCCTGTCGCGGGCGCTAGGCCTACCCACACAAGTGAGGTATCATTTTTATCGGGAGACGTGGGGGAACGCTGGGTGGAAGAAAATTTGTGGTTCCTCCCACATTCCAGAACTTTCTGCCACAGAATTGTGAGGAACATGTGTTTTTTTATCCAAATTTTGAGGTTTGCAAAGGATTGTGGGTAACAGAACCTGGTCCGAGCCACACAAGTCACCCCATCTTGGATTCCCCATGGTCTCTAGTTTTCAGAAATGCACAGGTTTGGTAGGATTCCCTAGGTGGCGGCTGAGCTACAGGCCAAAATCTACAGGTAGGCACTTTGCAAAAAACACCTCTGTTTTCTTTCAAAAATGTGGATGTGTCCACGTTGCGCTTTGGGGCGTTTCCTGTCACGGGCGCTAGGCCTACCCACCCAAGTGAGGTATCATTTGTATCGGGAGACGTGGGGGAACGCTGGGTGGAAGGAAATTTGTGGCTCCTCTCAGATTCCAGAACTTTCTGCCACAGAAATGTGAGGAACATGTGTTTTTTTAGCCAAATTTTGAGGTTTGCACAGGATTCTGGGTAACAGAACCTGGTCCAAACCACACAAGTCACCCCATCTTGGATTCCCCTAGGTCTCTAGTTTTCAGAAATGCACAGGTTTGGTAGGTTTCCCTAGGTGCCAGGCTGAGCTACAGGCCAAAATCTACAGGAAGGCACTTTGCAAAAAACACCTCTGTTTTCTTTCAAAAATTTGGATGTGTCCACGTTGCGCTTTGGGGCGTTTCATGTCGCGGGCGCTAGGCCTACCCACACAAGTAAGGTATCATTTTTATCGGGAGACGTGGGGCAACGCTGGGTGGAAGGAAATTTGTGGCTCCTCTCAGATTCCAGAACTTTCTGCCACAGAAATGTGAGGAACATGTGTTTTTTTAGCCAAATTTTGTGGTTTGCAAAGGATTCTGGGTAAGAGAACCTGGTCCGAGCCACACAAGTCACCCCATCTTGGATTCCCCTAGGTCTCTAGTTTTCAGAAATGCACAGGTTTGGTAGGTTTCCCTAGGTGCCAGGCTGAGCTACAGGCCAAAATCTACAGGATGGCACTTTGCAAAAAACACCTCTGTTTTCTTTCAAAAATTTGGATGTGTCCACGTTGCGCTTTGGGGCGTTTCCTGTCGCGGGCGCTAGGCCTACCCACACAAGTAAGGTATCATTTTTATCGGGAGACGTGGGGGAACGCTGGGTGGAAGGAAATTTGTGGCTCCTCTTTCAGATTCCAGAACTTTCTGCCACAGAAATGTGAGGAACATGTGTTTTTTTAGCCAAATTTTGAGGTTTGCAAAGGATTCTGGGTAAGAGAACCTGGTCCGAGCCACACAAGTCACCCCATCTTGGATTACCCTAGGTCTCTAGTTTTCAGAAATGCACAGGTTTGGTATGTTTCCCTAGGTGGCGGCTGAGCTACAGGCCAAAATCTACAGGTCTGCACTTTGCAAAAAACACCTCTGTTTTCTTTAAAAAAATTGGATGTGTCCACGTTGCGCTTTGGGGCGTTTCCTGTCGCGGGCGCTAGGCCTACCCACACAAGTGAGGTATCATTTTTATCGAGAGACGTGGGGGAACGCTGGGTAGAAGGAAATTTGTGGCTCCTCTCAGATTCCAGAACTTTCTGCCACAGAAATGTGAGGAACATGTGTTTTTTTAGCCAAATTTTGAGGTTTGCAAAGGATTCTGGGTAACAGAACCTGGTCCGAGCCACACAAGTCACCCCATCTTGGATTCCCCTAGGTCTCTAGTTTTCAGAAATGCACATGTTTGGTAGGTTTCCCTAGGTGGCGGCTGAGCTACAGGCCAAAATCTACAGATAGGCACTTTGCAAAAAACACCTCTGTTTTCTTTAAAAAATTTGGATGTGTCCACGTTGCGCTTTGGGGCGTTTCCTGTCGTGGGCGCTAGGCCTACCCACACAAGTGAGGTATCATTTTTATCGGGAGACGTGGGGGAACGCTGGGTGGAAGGAAATTTGTGGCTCCTCTCAGATTCCAGAACTTTCTGCCACAGAAATGTGAGGAACTTTTTTTTTTTTAGCCAAATTTTGAGGTTTGCAAAGGATTCTGGGTAACAGAACCTGGTCCGAGCCACACAAGTCACCCCATCTTGGATTCCCCTAGGTCTCTAGTTTTCAGAAATGCACAGATTTGGTAGGTTTCCCTAGGTGGCGGCTGAGCTACAGGCCAAAATCTACAGGTAGGCACTTTGCAAAAAACACCTCTGTTTTCTTTAAAAAATTTGGATGTGTCCACGTTGCGCTTTGGGGCGTTTCCTGTCGCGGGCGCTAGGCCTACCCACACCAGTGAGGTATCATTTTTATCGGGAGACGTGGGGGAACGCTGGGTGGAAGGAAATTTGTGGCTCCTCTCAGATTCCAGAACTTTCTGCCACAGAAATGTGAGGAACATGTTTTTTTTTAGCCAAATTTTGAGGTTTGGAAAGGATTCTGGGTAACAGAACCTGGTCCGAGCCACACAAGTCACCCCATCTTGGATTCCCCTAGGTCTCTAGTTTTCAGAAATGCACAGGTTTGGTAGGTTTCCCTAGGTGGCGGCTGAGCTACAGGCCAAAATCTACAGATAGGCACTTTGCAAAAAACACCTCTGTTTTCTTTAAAAAATTTGGATGTGTCCACGTTGCGCTTTGGGGCGTTTCCTGTCGTGGGCGCTAGGCCTACCCACACAAGTGAGGTATCATTTTTATCGGGAGACGTGGGGGAACGCTGGGTGGAAGGAAATTTGTGGCTCCTCTCAGATTCCAGTACTTTCTGCCACAGAAATGTGAGGAACATCTGTTTTTTTAGCCAAATTTTGAGGTTTGCAAAGGATTCTGGGTAACAGAACCTGGTCAGAGCCACACAAGTAACCCCATCTTGGATTCCGCTAGGTCTCTAGTTTTCAGAAATGCACAGGTTTGGTAGGTTTCCCTAGGTGGCGGCTGAGCTAGTGGCCAAAATCTACAGGTAGGCACTTTGCAAAAAACACCTCTGTTTTCTTTCAAAAATTTGGATGTGTCCACGTTGCGCTTTGGGGCGTTTCCTGTCGCGGTCGCTAGGCCTACCCACACAAGTGAGGAATCATTTTTAGCGAGAGACGTGGGGGAACGCTGGGTGGAAGGAAATTTGTGGCTCCTCTCAGATTCCAGAACTTTCTGCCACAGAAATGTGAGGAACATGTGTTTTTTTAGCCAAATTTTGAGGTTTGCAAAGGATTCTGGGTAACAGAACCTGGTCCGAGCCACACAAGTCACCCCATCTTGGATTCCCCATGGTCTCTAGTTTTCAGAAATGCACAGGTTTGGTAGGATTCCCTAGGTGGCGGCTGAGCTAGAGGCCAAAATCTACAGGTAGGCACTTTGCAAAAAACACCTCTGTTTTCTTTCAAAAATTTGGATGTGTCCACGTTGCGCTTTGGGGCGTTTCATGTCGCGGGCGCTAGGCCTACCCACACAAGTAAGGTATCATTTTTATCGGGAGACGTGGGGCAACGCTGGGTGGAAGGAAATTTGTGGCTCCTCTCAGATTCCAGAACTTTCTGCCACAGAAATGTGAGGAACATGTGTTTTTTTAGCCAAATTTTGTGGTTTGCAAAGGATTCTGGGTAAGAGAACCTGGTCCGAGCCACACAAGTCACCCCATCTTGGATTACCCTAGGTCTCTAGTTTTCAGAAATGCACAGGTTTGGTAGGATTCCCTAGGTGCCGGCTGAGCTACAGGCCAAAATCTACAGGTAGGCACTTTGCAAAAAACACCTCTGTTTTCTTTCAAAAATTTGGATGTGTCCACGTTGCGCTTTGGGGCGTTCCGTGTCGCGGGCGCTAGGCCTACCCACACAAGTGAGGTATCATTTCTATCGGGAGACGTGGGGGAACGCTGGGTGGAAGGAAATTTGTGGCTCCTCTCAGATTCCAGAACTTTCTGCCACAGAAATGTGAGGAACATGTGCCTTTTTAGCCAAATTTTGAGGTTTGCAAAGGATTGTGGGTAACAGAACCTGGTCCGAGCCACACAAGTAACCCCATCTTGGATTCCCCTAGGTCTCTAGTTTTCAGAAATGCACAGGTTTGGTATGTTTCCCTAGGTGGCGGCTGAGCTACAGGCCAAAATCTACAGGTCTGCACTTTGCAAAAAACACCTCTGTTTTCTTTCAAAAAATTGGATGTGTCCACATTGCGCTTTGGGGCGTTTCCTGTCGCGGGCGCTAGGCCTACCCACACAAGTGAGGTATCATTTTTATCGAGAGACGTGGGGGAACGCTGGGTGGAAGGAAATTTGTGGCTCCTCTCAGATTCCAGAACTTTCTGCAACAGAAATGTGAGGAACATGTGTTTTTTTAGCCACATTTTGAGGTTTGCAAAGGATTCTGGGTAACAGAACCTGGTCCGAGCCACACAAGTCACCCCATCTTGGATTCCCGTAGGTCTCTAGTTTTCAGAAATGCACAGGTTTGGTAGGTTTCCCTAGGTGCCAGGCTGAGCTACAGGCCAAAATCTACAGGAAGGCACTTTGCAAAAAACACCTCTGTTTTCTTTCAAATATTTGGATGTGTCCACGTTGCGCTTTGGGGCGTTTCCTGTCGCGGGCGCTAGGCCTACCCACACAAGTGAGGTATCATTTTTATCGGGAGACGTGGGGGAACGCTGGGTGCAAGGAAATTTGTGGCTCCTCTCAGATTCCAGAACTTTCTGCCACAGAAATGTGAGGAACATGTGTTTTTTTAGCCAAATTTTGAGGTTTCCAAAGGATTCTGGGTAACAGAACCTGGTCCGAGCCACACAAGTCACCCCATCTTGGATTTCCCTAGGTCTCTAGTTTTCAGAAATGCACAGGTTTGGTAGGTTTCCCTAGGTGGCGGCTGAGCTACAGGCCACAATCTACAGGTAGGCACTTTGCAAAAAACACCTCTGTTTTCTTTCAAAAATTTGGATGTGTCCACGTTGCGCTTTGGGGCGTTCCCTGTCGCGGGCGCTAGGCCTACCCACACAAGTGAGGTATCATTTTTATCGAGAGACGTGGGGGAACGCTGGGTGGAAGGAAATTTGTGGCTCCTCTCAGATTCCAGAACTTTCTGCCACAGAAATGTGAGGAACATCTGTTTTTTTAGCCAAATTTTGAGGTTTGCAAAGGATTCTGGGTAACAGAACCTGGTCCGAGCCACACAAGTCACCCCATCTTGGATTCCCCATGGTCTCTAGTTTTCAGAAATGGACAGGTTTGGTAGGTTTCCCTAGGTGGCGGCTGAGCTAGAGGCCAAAATCTACATGTAGGCACTTTGCAAAAAACACCTGTTTTCTTTAAAAAATTTGGATGTGTCCACGTTGCGCTTTGGGGCGTTTCCTGTCGCGGGCGCTAGGCCTACCCACACAAGTGAGGTATCATTTTTATCGGGAGACGTGGGGGAACGCTGGGTGTAAGGAAATTTGTGGCTCCTCTCAGATTCCAGAACTTTCTGCCACAGAAATGTGAGGAACATCTGTTTTTTTAGCCAAATTTTGAGGTTTGCAAAGGATTCTGGGTAACAGAACCTGGTCCGAACCACACAAGTCATCCCATCTTGGATCCCCTAGGTCTCTAGTTTTCAGAAATGCACAGGTTTGGTAGGTTTCCCTAGGTGCCGGCTGAGCTACAGGCCAAAATCTACAGGTAGGCACTTTGCAAAAAACACCTCTGTTTTCTTTCAAAAATTTGGATGTGTCCACGTTGCGCTTTGGGGCGTTCCCTGTCGCGGGCGCTAGGCCTACCCACACAAGTGAGGTATCATTTCTATCGGGAGACGTGGGGGAACGCTGGGTGGAAGGAAATTTGTGGCTCCTCTCAGATTCCAGAACTTTCTGCCACAGAAAGGTGAGGAACATGTGCCTTTTTAGCCAAATTTTGAGGTTTGCAAAGGATTGTGGGTAACAGAACCTGGTCCGAGCCACACAAGTAACCCCATCTTGGATTCCCCTAGGTCTCTAGTTTTCAGAAATGCACAGGTTTGGTATGTTTCCCTAGGGGACGGCTGAGCTACAGGCCAAAATCTACAGGTCTGCACTTTGCAAAAAACACCTCTGTTTTCTTTCAAAAAATTGGATGTGTCCACGTTGCGCTTTGGTGCGTTTCCTGTCGCGGGCGCTAGGCCTACCCACACAAGTGAGGTATCATTTTTATCGAGAGACGTGGGGGAACGCTGGGTGGAAGGAAATTTGTGGCTCCTCTCAGATTCCAGAACTTTCTGCAACAGAAATGTGAGGAACATGTGTTTTTTTAGCCACATTTTGAGGTTTGCAAAGGATTCTGGGAAACAGAACCTGGTCCGAGCCACACAAGTCACCCCATCTTGGATTCCCCTAGGTCTCTAGTTTTCAGAAAGGCACAGGTTTGGTAGGTTTCCCTAGGTGCCAGGCTGAGCTACAGGCCAAAATCTACAGGAAGGCACTTTGCAAAAAACACCTCTGTTTTCCTTCAAATATTTGGATGTGTCCACGTTGCGCTTTGGGGCGTTTCCTGTCACGGGCGCTAGGCCTACCCACACAAGTGAGGTATCATTTTTATCGGGAGACGTGGGGGAACGCTGGGTGGAAGGAAATTTGTGGCTCCTCTCAGATTCCAGAACTTTCTGCCACAGAAAAGTGAGGAACATCTGTTTTTTTAGCCAAATTTTGAGGTTTGCAAAGGATTCTGGGTAACAGAACCTGGTCCGAGCCACACAAGTCACCCCATATTGGATTCCCCTAGGTCTCTAGTTTTCAGAAATGCACAGGTTTGGTAGGTTTCCCTAGGTGGCGGCTGAGCTACAGGCCAAAATCTACAGGTAGGCACTTTGCAAAAAACACCTCTGTTTTCTTTCAAAAATTTGGATGTGTCCACGTTGCGCTTTGGGGCGTTTCCTGTCGTGGGCGCTAGGCCTACCCACACAAGTGAGGTATCATTTTTATCGGGAGACGTGGGGGAACGCTGGGTGGAAGGAAATTTGTATCTCCTCTCAGATTCCAGAACTTTCTGCCACAGAAATGTGAGGAACATCTGTTTTTTTAGCCAAATTTTGAGGTTTGCAAAGGATTCTGGGTAACAGAACCTGGTCCGAGCCACACAAGTCACCCCATCTTGGATTCCCTATGGTCTCTAGTTTTCAGAAATGGACAGGTTTGGTAGGTTTCCCTAGGTGGCGGCTGAGCTAGAGGCCTAAATCTACATGTAGGCACTTTGCAAAAAACACCTGTTTTCTTTCAAAAATTTGGATGTGTCCACGTTGCGCTTTGGGGCGTTTCCTGTGGCGGGCGCTAGGCGTACCCACACAAGTGAGGTATCATTTTTATCGGGAGACGTGGGGGAACGCTGGGTGTAAGGAAATTTGTGGCTCCTCTCAGATTCCAGAACTTTCTGCCACAGAAATGTGAGTAACATGTGTTTTTTTAGCCAAATTTTGAGGTTTGCAAAGGATTCTGGGTAACAGAACCTGGTCCGAACCACACAAGTCACCCCATCTTGGATTCCCCTAGGTCTCTAGTTTTCAGAAATGCACAGGTTTGGTAGGTTTCCCTAGGTGCCGGCTGAGCTACAGGCCAAAACCTACAGGTAGGCACTTTGCAAAAAACACCTCTGTTTTCTTTCAAAAATTTGGATGTGTCCACATTGCGCTTTGGGGCGTTTCCTGTTGCGGGCGCTACGCCTACCCACACAAGTGAGGTATCATTTTTATCGGGAGACGTGGGGGAACGCTGGGTGGAAGGAAATGTGTGGCTCCTCTCAGATTCCAGAACTTTCTGCCACAGAAATGTGAGGAACATATGTTTTTTTAGCCAAATTTTGAGGTTTGCAAAGGATTCTGGGTAAGAGAACCTGGTCTGAGCCACACAAGTCACCCCATCATGGATTCCCCTAGGTCTCTAGTTTTCAGAAATGCACAGGTTTGATAGGTTTCCCTAGGTGCCGGCTGAGCTACAGGCCACAATCTACAGGTTGGCACTTTGCAAAAAACACCTCTGTTTTCTTTAAAAAAATTGGATGTGTCCACGTTGCGCTTTGGGGCGTTTCCTGTCGCGGGCGCTAGGCCTACCCACACAAGTGAGGTATCATTTTTATCGAGAGACGTGGGGGAACGCTGGGTGGAAGGAAATTTGTGGCTCCTCTCAGATTCCAGAACTTTCTGCCACAGAAATGTGAGGAACATCTGTTTTTTTAGCCAAATTTTGAGGTTTGCAAAGGATTCTGGGTAACAGACCCTGGTTCGAGCCACACAAGTCACCCCATCTTGGATTCCCCATGGTCTCTAGTTTTCAGAAATGGACAGGTTTGGTAGGTTTCCCTAGGTGGCGGCTGAGCTAGAGGCCAAAATCTACATGTAGGCACTTTGCAAAAAACACCTGTTTTCTTTCAAAAATTTGGATGTGTCCACGTTGCGCTTTGGGGCGTTTCCTGTCGCGGGCGCTAGGCCTACCCACACAAGTGAGGTATCATTTTTATCGGGAGACGTGGGGGAACGCTGGGTGGAAGGAAATTTATGGCTCCTCTCAGATTCCAGAACTTTCTGCCACAGAAATGTGAGGAACATCTGTTTTTTTAGCCAAATTTTGAGGTTTGCAAAGGATTCTGGGTAACAGAACCTGGTCCGAACCACACAAGTCATCCCATCTTGGATCCCCTAGGTCTCTAGTTTTCAGAAATGCACAGGTTTGGTAGGTTTCCCTAGGTGCCGGCTGAGCTACAGGCCAAAATCTACAGGTAGGCACTTTGCAAAAAACACCTCTGTTTTCTTTCAAAAATTTGGATGTGTCCACGTTGCGCTTTGGGGCGTTTCCTGTCGCGGGCTCTAGTCCTACCCACACAAGTGAGGTATCATTTTTATCGGGAGACGTGGGGGAACGCTGGGTGGAATGTAATTTGTGGCTCCTCTCAGATTCCAGAACTTTCTGCCACAGAAATGTGAGGAACATGTGTTTTTTTAGCCAAAGTTTGAGGTTTGCAAAGGATTCTGGGTAACAGAACCTGGTCCGAGCCACACAAGCCACCCCATCTTGGATTCCCCTAGGTCTCTAGTTTTCAGAAATGCACAGGTTTGGTAGGTTTCCCTAGATAGCGGCTGAGCTACAGGCCAAAATCTACAGGTAGGCACCTTGCCAAAAACACCTCTGTTGTCTTTCAAAAATTTGGATGTGTCCACGTTGCGCTTTGGGGCGTTTCCTGTCGCGGGCGCTAGGCCTACCCACACCAGTGAGGTATCATTTTTATCGGGAGACGTGGGGGAACGCTGGGTGGAAGGAAATTTGTGGCTCCTCTCAGATTCCAGAACTTTCTGCCACAGAAATGTGAGGAACATGTGTTTTTTTAGCCAAATTTTGAGGTTTGCAAAGGATTCTGGGTAACAGAACCTGGTCCGAGCCACACAAGTCACCCCATCTTGGATTCCCCTAGATCTCTAGTTTTCAGAAATGCACAGGTTTGGTAGGTTTCCCTCGGTGGCAGGTTAGCTACAGGCCAAAATCTACAGGTAGGCACTTTGCAAAAAACACCTCTGTTTTCTTTCAAAAATTTGGATGTGTCCACGTTGCGCTTTGGGGTGTTTCCTGTTGCGGGCGCTAGGCCTACCCACACAAGTGAGGTATCATGTTTATCGGGAGACGTGGGGGAACGCTGGGTGGAAGGAAATTTGTGGCTCCTCTCAGATTCCAGAACTTTCTGCCACAGAAATGTGAGGAACATGTGTTTTTTTAGCCAAATTGTGAGGTTTCCAAAGGATTCTGGGTAACAGAACCTGGTCCGAGCCACACAAGTCACCCCATCCTTCCCCTAGGTCTCTAGTTTTCAGAAATGCACAGGTTTGGTAGGTTTCCCAGGTGGCGGCTGAGCTACAGGCCAAAATCTACAGGTAGGCACTTTGCAAAAAACACCTCTGTTTTCTTTAAAAAATGTGGATGTGTCCACGTTGCGCTTTGGGGCGTTTCCTGTCGTGGGCGCTAGGCCTACCCACACAAGTGAGGTATCATTTTTATCGGGAGACGTGGGGGAACGCTGGGTGGAAGGAAATTTGTGGCTCCTCTCAGATTCCAGTACTTTCTGCCACAGAAATGTGAGGAACATCTGTTTTTTTAGCCAAATTTTGAGGTTTGCAAAGGATTCTGGGTAACAGAACCTGGTCAGAGCCACACAAGTAACCCCATCTTGGATTCCGCTAGGTCTCTAGTTTTCAGAAATGCACAGGTTTGGTAGGTTTCCCTAGGTGGCGGCTGAGCTACAGGCCAAAATCTACGGGAAGGCACTTTGCAAAAAACACCTCTGTTTTCTTTCAAAAATTTGGATGTGTCCACGTTGCGCTTTGGGGGCGTTTCCTGTCGCGGGCGCTAGGCCTACCCACACAAGTAAGGTATCATTTTTATCGGGAGACGTGGGGGAACGCTGGGTGGAAGGAAATTTGTGGCTCCTCTCAGATTCCAGAACTTTCTGCCACAGAAATGTGAGGAACATGTGTTTTTTTAGCCAAATTTTGAGCCTTGCAAAGGATTCTGGGTAAGAGAACCTGGTCCGAGCTACAAAAGTCACCCCATCTTGGATTACCCTAGGTCTCTAGTTTTCAGAAATGCACAGGTTTGGTAGGATTCCCTAGGTGCCGGCTGAGCTACAGGCCAAAATCTACAGGTAGGCACTTTGCAAAAAACACCTTTGTTTTCTTTCAAAAATTTGGATGTGTCCACGTTGCGCTTTGGGGCGTTCCCTGTCGCGGGCGCTAGGCCTACCCACACAAGTGAGGTATCATTTCTATCGGGAGACGTGGGGGAACGCTGGGTGGAAGGAAATTTGTGGCTCCTCTCAGATTCCAGAACTTTCTGCCACAGAAATGTGAGGAACATGTGCCTTTTTAGCCAAATTTTGAGGTTTGCAAAGGATTGTGGGTAACAGAACCTGGTCCGAGCCACACAAGTAACCCCATCTTGGATTCCCCTAGGTCTCTAGTTTTCAGAAATGCACAGATTTGGTATGTTTCCCTAGGTGGCGGCTGAGCTACAGGCCAAAATCTACAGGTCTGCACTTTGCAAAAAACACCTCTGTTTTCTTTCAAAAAATTGGATGTGTCCACGTTGCGCTTTGGGGCGTTTCCTGTCGCGGGCGCTAGGCCTACCCACACAAGTGAGGTATCATTTTTATCGAGAGACGTGGGGGAACGCTGGGTGGAAGGAAATTTGTGGCTCCTCTCAGATTCCAGAACTTTCTGCAACAGAAATGTGAGGAACATGTGTTTTTTTAGCCACATTTTGAGGTTTGCAAAGGATTCTGGGTAACAGAACCTGGTCCGAGCCACACAAGTCACCCCATCTTGGATTCCCGTAGGTCTCTAGTTTTCAGAAATGCACAGGTTTAGTAGGTTTCCCTAGGTGCCAGGCTGAGCTACAGGCCAAAATCTACAGGAAGGCACTTTGCAAAAAACACCTCTGTTTTCTTTAAAATATTTGGATGTGTCCACGTTGCGCTTTGGGGAGTTTCCTGTCGCGGGCGCTAGGCCTACCCACACAAGTGAGGTATCATTTTTATCGGGAGACGTGGGGGAACGCTGGGTGGAAGGAAATTTGTGGCTCCTCTCAGATTCCAGAACTTTCTGCCACAGAAATGTGAGGAACATGTGTTTTTTTAGCCAAATTTTGAGGTTTCCAAAGGATTCTGGGTAACAGAACCTGGTCCGAGCCACACAAGTCACCCCATCTTGGATTCCCCTAGGTCTCTAGTTTTCAGAAATGCACAGGTTTGGTAGGTTTCCATAGGTGGCGGCTGAGCTACAGGCCACAATCTACAGGTAGGCACTTTGCAAAAAACACCTCTGTTTTCTTTCAAAAATTTGGATGTGTCCACGTTGCGCTTCGGGGCGTTTCCTGTCGCGGGCGCTAGGCCTACCCACACAAGTGAGGTATCATTTTTATCGGGAGACGTGGGGGAACGCTGGGTGGAAGAAAATTTGTGGCTTCTCTCACATTCCAGAACTTTCTGCCACAGAATTGTGAGGAACATGTGTTTTTTTAGCCAAATTTTGAGGTTTGCAAAGGATTGTGGGTAACAGAACCTGGTCCGAGCCACACAAGTCACCCCATCTTGGATTCCCCATGGTCTCTAGTTTTCAGAAATGCACAGGTTTGGTAGGTTTCCCTAGGTGGCGGCTGAGCTACAGGCCAAAATCTACGGGAAGGCACTTTGCAAAAAACACCTCTGTTTTCTTTAAAAAATGTGGATGTGTCCACGTTGCGCTTTGGGGCGTTTCCTGTCGTGGGCGCTAGGCCTACCCACACAAGTGAGGTATCATTTTTATCGGGAGACGTGGGGGAACGCTGGGTGGAAGGAAATTTGTGGCTCCTCTCAGATTCCAGTACTTTCTGCCACAGAAATGTGAGGAACATCTGTTTTTTTAGCCAAATTTTGAGGTTTGCAAAGGATTCTGGGTAACAGAACCTGGTCAGAGCCACACAAGTAACCCCATCTTGGATTCCGCTAGGTCTCTAGTTTTCAGAAATGCACAGGTTTGGTAGGTTTCCCTAGGTGGCGGCTGAGCTACAGGCCAAAATCTACGGGAAGGCACTTTGCAAAAAACACCTCTGTTTTCTTTAAAAAATTTGGATGTGTCCACGTTGCGCTTTGGGGGCGTTTCCTGTCGCGGGCGCTAGGCCTACCCACACAAGTAAGGTATCATTTTTATCGGGAGACGTGGGGGAACGCTGGGTGGAAGGAAATTTGTGGCTCCTCTCAGATTCCAGAACTTTCTGCCACAGAAATGTGAGGAACATGTGTTTTTTTAGCCAAATTTTGAGCCTTGCAAAGGATTCTGGGTAAGAGAACCTGGTCCGAGCTACAAAAGTCACCCCATCTTGGATTACCCTAGGTCTCTAGTTTTCAGAAATGCACAGGTTTGGTAGGATTCCCTAGGTGCCGGCTGAGCTACAGGCCAAAATCTACAGGTAGGCACTTTGCAAAAAACACCTTTGTTTTCTTTCAAAAATTTGGATGTGTCCACGTTGCGCTTTGGGGCGTTCCCTGTCGCGGGCGCTAGGCCTACCCACACAAGTGAGGTATCATTTCTATCGGGAGACATGGGGGAACGCTGGGTGGAAGGAAATTTGTGGCTCCTCTCAGATTCCAGAACTTTCTGCCACAGAAATGTGAGGAACATGTGCCTTTTTAGCCAAATTTTGAGGTTTGCAAAGGATTGTGGGTAACAGAACCTGGTCCGAGCCACACAAGTAACCCCATCTTGGATTCCCCTAGGTCTCTAGTTTTCAGAAATGCACAGATTTGGTATGTTTCCCTAGGTGGCCGCTGAGCTACAGGCCAAAATCTACAGGTCTGCACTTTGCAAAAAACACCTCTGTTTTCTTTCAAAAAATTGGATGTGTCCACGTTGCGCTTTGGGGCGTTTCCTGTCGCGGGCGCTAGGCCTACCCACACAAGTGAGGTATCATTTTTATCGAGAGACGTGGGGGAACGCTGGGTGGAAGGAAATTTGTGGCTCCTCTCAGATTCCAGAACTTTCTGCATCAGAAATGTGAGGAACATGTGTTTTTTTAGCCACATTTTGAGGTTTGCAAAGGATTCTGGGTAACAGAACCTGGTCCGAGCCACACAAGTCACCCCATCTTGGATTCCCGTAGGTCTCTAGTTTTCAGAAATGCACAGGTTTAGTAGGTTTCCCTAGGTGCCAGGCTGAGCTACAGGCCAAAATCTACAGGAAGGCACTTTGCAAAAAACACCTCTGTTTTCTTTAAAATATTTGGATGTGTCCACGTTGCGCTTTGGGGAGTTTCCTGTCGCGGGCGCTAGGCCTACCCACACATGTGAGGTATCATTTTTATCGGGAGACGTGGGGGAACGCTGGGTGGAAGGAAATTTGTGGCTCCTCTCAGATTCCAGAACTTTCTGCCACAGAAATGTGAGGAACATGTGTTTTTTTAGCCAAATTTTGAGGTTTCCAAAGGATTCTGGGTAACAGAACCTGGTCCGAGCCACACAAGTCACCCCATCTTGGATTCCCCTAGGTCTCTAGTTTTCAGAAATGCACAGGTTTGGTAGGTTTCCATAGGTGGCGGCTGAGCTACAGGCCACAATCTACAGGTAGGCACTTTGCAAAAAACACCTCTGTTTTCTTTCAAAAGTTTGGATGTGTCCACGTTGCGCTTCGGGGCGTTTCCTGTCGCGGGCGCTAGGCCTACCCACACAAGTGAGGTATCATTTTTATCGGGAGACGTGGGGGAACGCTGGGTGGAAGAAAATTTGTGGCTTCTCTCACATTCCAGAACTTTCTGCCACAGAATTGTGAGGAACATGTGTTTTTTTAGCCAAATTTTGAGGTTTGCAAAGGATTGTGGGTAACAGAACCTGGTCCGAGCCACACAAGTCACCCCATCTTGGATTCCCCATGGTCTCTAGTTTTCAGAAATGCACAGGTTTGGTAGGTTTCCCTAGGTGGCGGCTGAGCTACAGGCCAAAATCTACGGGAAGGCACTTTGCAAAAAACACCTCTGTTTTCTTTAAAAAATTTGGATGTGTCCACGTTGCGCTTTGGGGTCGTTTCCTGTCGCGGGCGCTAGGCCTACCCACACAAGTAAGGTATCATTTTTATCGGGAGACGTGGGGGAACGCTGGGTGGAAGGAAATTTGTGGCTCCTCTCAGATTCCAGAACTTTCTGCCACAGAAATGTGAGGAACATGTGTTTTTTTAGCCAAATTTTGAGCCTTGCAAAGGATTCTGGGTAAGAGAACCTGGTCCGAGCTACAAAAGTCACCCCATCTTGGATTACCCTAGGTCTCTAGTTTTCAGAAATGCACAGGTTTGGTAGGATTCCCTAGGTGCCGGCTGAGCTACAGGCCAAAATCTACAGGTAGGCACTTTGCAAAAAACACCTTTGTTTTCTTTCAAAAATTTGGATGTGTCCACGTTGCGCTTTGGGGCGTTCCCTGTCGCGGGCGCTAGGCCTACCCACACAAGTGAGGTATCATTTCTATCGGGAGACGTGGGGGAACGCTGGGTGGAAGGAAATTTGTGGCTCCTCTCAGATTCCAGAACTTTCTGCCACAGAAATGTGAGGAACATGTGCCTTTTTAGCCAAATTTTGAGGTTTGCAAAGGATTGTGGGTAACAGAACCTGGTCCGAGCCACACAAGTAACCCCATCTTGGATTCCCCTAGGTCTCTAGTTTTCAGAAATGCACAGATTTGGTATGTTTCCCTAGGTGGCGGCTGAGCTACAGGCCAAAATCTACAGGTCTGCACTTTGCAAAAAACACCTCTGTTTTCTTTCAAAAAATTGGATGTGTCCACGTTGCGCTTTGGGGCGTTTTCTGTCGCGGGCGTTAGGCCTACCCACACAAGTGAGGTATCATTTTTATCGAGAGACGTGGTTGAACGCTGGGTGGAAGGAAATTTGTGGCTCCTCTCAGATTCCAGAACTTTCTGCAACAGAAATGTGAGGAACATGTGTTTTTTTAGCCACATTTTGAGGTTTGCAAAGGATTCTGGGTAACAGAACCTGGTCCGAGCCACACAAGTCACCCCATCTTGGATTCCCGTAGGTCTCTAGTTTTCAGAAATGCACAGGTTTAGTAGGTTTCCCTAGGTGCCAGGCTGAGCTACAGGCCAAAATCTACAGGAAGGCACTTTGCAAAAAACACCTCTGTTTTCTTTAAAATATTTGGATGTGTCCACGTTGCGCTTTGGGGAGTTTCCTGTCGCGGGCGCTAGGCCTACCCACACAAGTGAGGTATCATTTTTATCGGGAGACGTGGGGGAACGCTGGGTGGAAGGAAATTTGTGGCTCCTCTCAGATTCCAGAACTTTCTGCCACAGAAATGTGATGAACAGGTGTTTTTTTAGCCAAATTTAGAGGTTTCCAAAGGATTCTGGGTAACAGAACCTGGTCCGAGCCACACAAGTCACCCCATCTTGGATTCCCCTAGGTCTCTAGTTTTCAGAAATGCACAGGTTTGGTAGGTTTCCATAGGTGGCGGCTGAGCTACAGGCCACAATCTACAGGTAGGCACTTTGCAAAAAACACCTCTGTTTTCTTTCAAAAATTTGGATGTGTCCACGTTGCGCTTCGGGGCGTTTCCTGTCGCGGGCGCTAGGCCTACCCACACAAGTGAGGTATCATTTGTATCGGGAGACGTGGGGGAACGCTGGGTGGAAGAAAATTTGTGGCTTCTCTCACATTCCAGAACTTTCTGCCACAGAATTGTGAGGAACATGTGTTTTTTTAGCCAAATTTTGAGGTTTGCAAAGGATTGTGGGTAACAGAACCTGGTCCGAGCCACACAAGTCACCCCATCTTGGATTCCCCATGGTCTCTAGTTTTCAGAAATGCACAGGTTTGGTAGGATTCCCTAGGTGGCGGCTGAGCTAGAGGCCAAAATCTACAGGTAGGCACTTTGCAAAAAACACCTCTGTTTTCTTTCAAAAATGTGGATGTGTCCACGTTGCGCTTTGGGGCGTTTCCTGTCACGGGCGCTAGGCCTACCCACCCAAGTGAGGTATCATTTTTATCGGGAGACGTGGGGGAACGCTGGGTGGCAGAAAATTTGTGGCTCCTCTCAGATTCCAGAACTTTCTGCCACAGAAATGTGAGGAACATGTGTTTTTTTAGCCAAATTTTGAGGTTTGCAAAGGATTCTGGGTAACAGAACCTAGTCCGAGCCACACAAGTCACCCCATCTTGGATTCCCCTAGGTCTCTAGTTTTCAGAAATGCACATGTTTGGTAGGTTTCCCTAGGTGGCGGCTGAGCTACAGGCCAAAATCTACAGGTAGGCACTTTGCAAAAAACACCTCTGTTTTCTTTAAAAAATTTGGATGTGTCCACGTTGCGCTTTGGGGCGTTTCCTGTCGTGGGCGCTAGGCCTACCCACCCAAGTGAGGTATCATTTTTATCGGGAGACGTGGGGGAACGCTGGGTGGAAGGAAATTTGTGGCTCCTCTCAGATTCCAGTACTTTCTGCCACAGAAATGTGAGGAACATCTGTTTTTTTAGCCAAATTTTGAGGTTTGCAAAGGATTCTGGGTAACAGAACCTGGTCAGAGCCACACAAGTAACCCCATCTTGGATTCCGCTAGGTCTCTAGTTTTCAGAAATGCACAGGTTTGGTAGGTTTCCCTAGGTGGCCGCTGAGCTAGTGGCCAAAATCTACAGGTAGGCATTTTGCAAAAAACACCTCTGTTTTCTTTCAAAAATTTGGATGTGTCCACGTTGCGCTTTGGGGAGTTTCCTGTCGCCGTCGCTAGGCCTACCCACACAAGTGAGGTATCATTTTTAGCGAGAGACGTGGGGGAACGCTGGGTGGAAGGAAATTTGTGGCTCCTCTCAGATTCCAGAACTTTCTGCCACAGAAATGTGAGGAACATGTGTTTTTTTAGCCAAATTTTGAGGTTTGCAAAGGATTCTGGGTAACAGAACCTGGTCCGAGCCACACAAGTCACCCCATCTTGGATTCCCCATGGTCTCTAGTTTTCAGAAATGCACAGGTTTGGTAGGTTTCCCTAGGAGCCGGCTGAGCTACAGGCCAAAATCTACAGGTAGGCACTTTGCAAAAAACACCTCTGTTTTCTTTCAAAAATGTGGATGTGTCCACGTTGCGCTTTGGGGCGTTTCCTGTTGCGGGCGCTACGCCTACCCACACAAGTGAGGTATCATTTTTATCGGGAGACGTGGGGGAACGCTGGGTGGAAGGAAATTTGTGGCTCCTCTCAGATTCCAGAACTTTCTGCCACAGAAATGTGAGGAACATGTGTTTTTTTAGCCAAATTTTGAGGTTTGCAAAGGATTCTGGGTAACAGAACCTGGTCCGAGCCACACAAGTCACCCCATCTTGGATTCCCCTAGATCTCTAGTTTTCAGAAATGCACAGGTTTGGTACGTTTCCCTCGGTGGCAGGTGAGCTACAGGCCAAAATCTACAGGTAGGCACTTTGCAAAAAACACCTCTGTTTTCTTTCAAAAATTTGGATGTGTCCACGTTGCGCTTTGGGGTGTTTCCTGTTGCGGGCGCTAGGCCTACCCACACAAGTGAGGTATCATTTTTATCAGGAGACGTGGGGGAACGCTGGGTGGAAGGAAATTTGTGGCTCCTCTCAGATTCCAGAACTTTCTGCCACAGAAATGTGAGGAACATGTGTTTTTTTAGCCAAATTTTGAGGTTTGCAAAGGATTCTGGGTAAGAGAACCTGGTCCGAGCCACACAAGTCACCCCATCTTGGATTACCCTAGGTCTCTAGTTTTCAGAAATGCACAGGTTTGGTATGTTTCCCTAGGTGGCGGCTGAGCTACAGGCCAAAATCTACAGGTCTGCACTTTGCAAAAAACACCTCTGTTTTCTTTCAAAAAATTGGATGTGTCCACGTTGCGCTTTGGTGCGTTTCCTGTCGCGGGCGCTAGGCCTACCCACACAAGTGAGGTATCATTTTTATCGAGAGACGTGGGGGAACGCTGGGTGGAAGGAAATTTGTGGCTCCTCTCAGATTCCAGAACTTTCTGCCACAGAAATGTGAGGAACATGTGTTTTTTTAGCCAAATTTTGAGATTTGCAAAGGATTCTGGGTAACAGAACCTGGTCCGAGCCACACAAGTCACCCCATCTTGGATTCCCCTAGGTCTCTAGTTTTCAGAAATGCACATGTTTGGTAGGTTTCCCTAGGTGGCGGCTGAGCTACAAGCCAAAATCTACAGATAGGCACTTTGCAAAAAACACCTCTGTTTTCTTTAAAAAATGTGGATGTGTCCACGTTGCGCTTTGGGGCGTTTCCTGTCGTGGGCGCTAGGCCTACCCACACAAGTGAGGTATCATTTTTATCGGGAGACGTGGGGGAACGCTGGGTGGAAGGAAATTTGTGGCTCCTCTCAGATTCCAGAACTTTCTGCCACAGAAATGTGAGGAACTTTTTTTTTTTTAGCCAAATTTTGAGGTTTGCAAAGGATTCTGGGTAACAGAACCTGGTCCGAGCCACACAAGTCACCCCATCTTGGATTCCCCTAGGTCTCTAGTTTTCAGAAATGCACAGATTTGGTAGGTTTCCCTAGGTGGCGGCTGAGCTACAGGCCAAAATCTACAGGTAGGTACTTTGCAAAAAACACCTCTGTTTTCTTTAAAAAATTTGGATGTGTCCACGTTGCGCTTTGGGGCGTTTCCTGTCGCGGGCGCTAGGCCTACCCACACCAGTGAGGTATCATTTTTATCGGGAGACGTGGGGGAACGCTGGGTGGAAGGAAATTTGTGGCTCCTCTCAGATTCCAGAACTTTCTGCCACAGAAATGTGAGGAACATGTTTTTTTTTAGCCAAATTTTGAGGTTTGGAAAGGATTCTGGGTAACAGAACCTGGTCCGAGCCACACAAGTCACCCCATCTTGGATTCCCCTAGGTCTCTAGTTTTCAGAAATGCACTGGTTTGGTAGGTTTCCCTAGGTGGCGGCTGAGCTACAGGCCAAAATCTACAGGTAGGCACTTTGCAAAAAACACCTGTTTTGTTTCAAAAATTTGGATGTGTCCACGTTGCGCTTTGGGGCGTTTCCTGTCGCGGGCGCTAAGCCTACCCACACAAGTGAGGTATCATGTTTATTGGGAGACGTGGGGGAACGCTGGGTGGAAGGAAATTTGTGGCTCCTCTCAGATTCCAGAACGTTCTGCCACAGAAATGTGAGGAACATGTTTTTTTTTAGCCAAATTTTGAGGTTTGCAAAGGATTCTGGGTAACAGAACCTGGTCCGAACCACACAAGTCACCCCATCTTGGATTCCCCTAGGTCTCTAGTTTTCAGAAATGCACAGGTTTGGTAGGTTTCCCTAGGTGCCAGGCTGAGCTACAGGCCAAAATCTACAGGAAGGCACTTTGCAAAAAACACCTCTGTTTTCTTTCAAAAATGTGGATGTGTCCACGTTGCGCTTTGGGGCGTTTCCTGTCGCGGGCGCTAGGCCTACCCACACAAGTAAGGTATCATTTTTATCGGGAGACGTGGGGGAACGCTGGGTGGAAGGAAATTTGTGGCTCCTCTCAGATTCCAGATCTTTCTGCCACAGAAATGTGAGGAACATGTGTTTTTTTAGCCAAATTTTGAGGTTTGCAAAGGATTCTGGGTAAGAGAACCTGGTCCGAGCCACACAAGTCACCCCATCTTGGATTACCCTAGGTCTCTAGTTTTCAGAAATGCACAGGTTTGGTATGTTTCCCTAGGTGGCGGCTGAGCTACAGGCCAAAATCTACAGGTCTGCACTTTGCAAAAAACACCTCTGTTTTCTTTCCAAAAATTGGATGTGTCCACGTTGCGCTTTGGGGCGTTTCCTGTTGCGGGCGCTAGGCCTACCCACACAAGTGAGGTATCATTTTTATCGAGAGACGTGGGGGAACTCTGGGTGGAAGGAAATTTGTGGCTCCTCTCAGATTCCAGAACTTTCTGCCACAGAAATGTGAGGAACATGTGTTTTTTTAGCCAAATTTTGAGGTTTGCAAAGGATTCTGGGTAACAGAACCTGGTCCGAGCCACAGAAGTCACCCCATCTTGGATTCCCCTAGGTCTCTAGTTTTCAGAAATGCACATGTTTGGTAGGTTTCCCTAGGTGGCGGCTGAGCTACAGGCCAAAATCTACAGATAGGCACTTTGCAAAAAACACCTCTGTTTTCTTGAAAAAATTTGAATGTGTCCACGTTGCGCTTTGGGGCGTTTCCTGTCGTGGGCGCTAGGCCTACCCACACAAGTGAGGTATCATTTTTATCGGGAGACGTGGGGGAACGCTGGGTGGAAGGAAATTTGTGGCTCCTCTCAGATTCCAGTACTTTCTGCCACAGAAATGTGAGGAACATCTGTTTTTTTAGCCAAATTTTGAGGTTTGCAAAGGATTCTGGGTAACAGAACCTGGTCAGAGCCACACAAGTAACCCCATCTTGGATTCCGCTAGGTCTCTAGTTTTCAGAAATGCACAGGTTTTGTAGGTTTCCCTAGGTGGCGGCTGAGCTAGTGGCCAAAATCTACAGGTAGGCACTTTGCAAAAAACACCTCTGTTTTCTTTCAAAAATTTGGATGTGTCCACGTTGCGCTTTGGGGCGTTTCCTGTCGCGGTCGCTAGGCCTACCCACACAAGTGAGGTATCATTTTTAGCGAGAGACGTGGGGGAACGCTGGGTGGAAGGAAATTTGTGGCTCCTCTCAGATTCCAGAACTTTCTGCCACAGAAATGTGAGGAACATGTGTTTTTTTAGCCAAATTTTGAGGTTTGCAAAGGATTCTGGGTAACAGAACCTGGTCCGAGCCACACAAGTCACCCCATCTTGGATTCCCCATGGTCTCTAGTTTTCAGAAATGCACAGGTTTGGTAGGTTTCCCTAGGTGCCGGCTGAGCTACAGGCCAAAATCTACAGGTAGGCACTTTGCAAAAAACACCTCTGTTTTCTTTCAAAAATTTGGATGTGTCCACGTTGCGCTTTGGGGCGTTTCCTGTCGCGGGCGCTAGGCCTACCCACACAAGTAAGGTATCATTTTTATCGGGAGACGTGGGGGAACGCTGGGTGGTAGGAAATTTGTGGCTCCTCTCAGATTCCAGAACTTTCTGCCACAGAAATGTGAGGAACATGTGTTTTTTTAGCCAAATTTTGAGGTTTGCAAAGGATTCTGGGTAAGAGAACCTGGTCCGAGCCACACAAGTCACCCCATCTTGGATTACCCTAGGTCTCTAGTTTTCAGAAATGCACAGGTTTGGTATGTTTCCCTAGGTGGCGGCTGAGCTACAGGCCAAAATCTACAGGTCTGCACTTTGCAAAAAACACCTCTGTTTTCTTTCCAAAAATTGGATGTGTCCACGTTGCGCTTTGGGGCGTTTCCTGTCGCGGGCGCTAGGCCTACCCACACAAGTGAGGTATCATTTTTATCGAGAGACGTGGGGGAACTCTGGGTGGAAGGAAATTTGTGGCTCCTCTCAGATTCCAGAACTTTCTGCCACAGAAATGTGAGGAACATGTGTTTTTTTAGCCAAATTTTGAGGTTTGCAAAGGATTCTGGGTAACAGAACCTGGTCCGAGCCACACAAGTCACCCCATCTTGGATTCCCCTAGGTCTCTAGTTTTCAGAAATGCACATGTTTGGTAGGTTTCCCTAGGTGGCGGCTGAGCTACAGGCCAAAATCTACAGATAGGCACTTTGCAAAAAACACCTCTGTTTTCTTTAAAAAATTTGGATGTGTCCACGTTGCGCTTTGGGGCGTTTCCTGTCGTGGGCGCTAGGCCTACCCACACAAGTGAGGTATCATTTTTATCGGGAGACGTGGGGGAACGCTGGGTGGAAGGAAATTTGTGGCTCCTCTCAGATTCCAGTACTTTCTGCCACAGAAATGTGAGGAACATCTGTTTTTTTAGCCAAATTTTGAGGTTTGCAAAGGATTCTGGGTAACAGAACCTGGTCAGAGCCACACAAGTAACCCCATCTTGGATTCCGCTAGGTCTCTAGTTTTCAGAAATGCACAGGTTTGGTAGGTTTCCCTAGGTGGCGGCTGAGCTAGTGGCCAAAATCTACAGGTAGGCACTTTGCAAAAAACACCTCTGTTTTCTTTCAAAAATTTGGATGTGTCCACGTTGCGCTTTGGGGCGTTTCCTGTCGCGGTCGCTAGGCCTACCCACACAAGTGAGGTATCATTTTTAGCGAGAGACGTGGGGGAACGCTGGGTGGAAGGAAATTTGTGGCTCCTCTCAGATTCCAGAACTTTCTGCCACAGAAATGTGAGGAACATGTGTTTTTTTAGCCAAATTTTGAGGTTTGCAAAGGATTCTGGGTAACAGAACCTGGTCCGAGCCACACAAGTCACCCCATCTTGGATTCCCCATGGTCTCTAGTTTTCAGAAATGCACAGGTTTGGTAGGTTTCCCTAGGTGCCGGCTGAGCTACAGGCCAAAATCTACAGGTAGGCACTTTGCAAAAAACACCTCTGTTTTCTTTCAAAAATTTGGATGTGTCCACGTTGCGCTTTGGGGCGTTTCCTGTCGCGGGCGCTAGGCCTACCCACACAAGTGAGGTATCATTTTTATCGGGAGACGTGGGGGAACGCTGGGTGGAAGAAAATTTGTGGTTCCTCCCACATTCCAGAACTTTCTGCCACAGAATTGTGAGGAACATGTGTTTTTTTATCCAAATTTTGAGGTTTGCAAAGGATTGTGGGTAACAGAACCTGGTCCGAGCCACACAAGTCACCCCATCTTGGATTCCCCATGGTCTCTAGTTTTCAGAAATGCACAGGTTTGGTAGGATTCCCTAGGTGGCGGCTGAGCTAGAGGCCAAAATCTACAGGTAGGCACTTTGCAAAAAACACCTCTGTTCTCTTTCAAAAATGTGGATGTGTCCACGTTGCGCTTTGGGGCGTTTCCTGTCACGGGCGCTAGGCCTACCCACCCAAGTGAGGTATCATTTGTATCGGGAGACGTGGGGGAACGCTGGGTGGAAGGAAATTTGTGGCTCCTCTCAGATTCCAGAACTTTCTGCCACAGAAATGTGAGGAACATGTGTTTTTTTAGCCAAATTTTGAGGTTTGCACAGGATTCTGGGTAACAGAACCTGGTCCGAACCACACAAGTCACCCCATCTTGGATTCCCCTAGGTCTCTAGTTTTCAGAAATGCACAGGTTTGGTAGGTTTCCCTAGGTGCCAGGGTGAGCTACAGGCCAAAATCTACAGGAAGGCACTTTGCAAAAAACACCTCTGTTTTCTTTCAAAAATTTGGATGTGTCCACGTTGCGCTTTGGGGCGTTTCATGTCGCGGGCGCTAGGCCTACCCACACAAGTAAGGTATCATTTTTATCGGAAGACGTGGGGCAACGCTGGGTGGAAGGAAATTTGTGGCTCCTCTCAGATTCCAGAACTTTCTGCCACAGAAATGTGAGGAACATGTGTTTTTTTAGCCAAATTTTGAGGTTTGCAAAGGATTCTGGGTAAGAGAACCTGGTCCGAGCCACACAAGTCACCCCATCTTGGATTACCCTAGGTCTCTAGTTTTCAGAAATGCACAGGTTTGGTATGTTTCCCTAGGTGGCGGCTGAGCTACAGGCCAAAATCTACAGGTCTGCACTTTGCAAAAAACACCTCTGTTTTCTTTCCAAAAATTGGATGTGTCCACGTTGCGCTTTGGGGCGTTTCCTGTCGCGGGCGCTAGGCCTACCCACACAAGTGAGGTATCATTTTTATCGAGAGACGTGGGGGAACTCTGGGTGGAAGGAAATTTGTGGCTCCTCTCAGATTCCAGAACTTTCTGCCACAGAAATGTGAGGAACATGTGTTTTTTTAGCCAAATTTTGAGGTTTGCAAAGGATTCTGGGTAACAGAACCTGGTCCGAGCCACACAAGTCACCCCATCTTGGATTCCCCTAGGTCTCTAGTTTTCAGAAATGCACATGTTTGGTAGGTTTCCCTAGGTGGCGGCTGAGCTACAGGCCAAAATCTACAGGTAGGCACTTTGCAAAAAACACCTCTGTTTTCTTTAAAAAATTTGGATGTGTCCACGTTGCGCTTTGGGGCGTTTCCTGTCGTGGGCGCTAGGCCTACCCACACAAGTGAGGTATCATTTTTATCGGGAGACGTGGGGGAACGCTGGGTGGAAGGAAATTTGTGGCTCCTCTCAGATTCCAGTACTTTCTGCCACAGAAATGTGAGGAACATCTGTTTTTTTAGCCAAATTTTGAGGTTTGCAAAGGATTCTGGGTAACAGAACCTGGTCAGAGCCACACAAGTAACCCCATCTTGGATTCCGCTAGGTCTCTAGTTTTCAGAAATGCACAGGTTTGGTAGGTTTCCCTAGGTGGCGGCTGAGCTAGTGGCCAAAATCTACAGGTAGGCACTTTGCAAAAAACACCTCTGTTTTCTTTCAAAAATTTGGATGTGTCCACGTTGCGCTTTGGGGCGTTTCCTGTCGCGGTCGCTAGGCCTACCCACACAAGTGAGGTATCATTTTTAGCGAGAGACGTGGGGGAACGCTGGGTGGAAGGAAATTTGTGGCTCCTCTCAGATTCCAGAACTTTCTGCCACAGAAATGTGAGGAACATGTGTTTTTTTAGCCAAATTTTGAGGTTTGCAAAGGATTCTGGGTAACAGAACCTGGTCCGAGCCACACAAGTCACCCCATCTTGGATTCCCCATGGTCTCTAGTTTTCAGAAATGCACAGGTTTGGTAGGTTTCCCTAGGTGCCGGCTGAGCTACAGGCCAAAATCTACAGGTAGGCACTTTGCAAAAAACACCTCTGTTTTCTTTCAAAAATTTGGATGTGTCCACGTTGCGCTTTGGGGCGTTTCCTGTCGCGGGCGCTAGGCCTACCCACACAAGTGAGGTATCATTTTTATCGGGAGACGTGGGGGAACGCTGGGTGGAAGAAAATTTGTGGTTCCTCCCACATTCCAGAACTTTCTGCCACAGAATTGTGAGGAACATGTGTTTTTTTATCCAAATTTTGAGGTTTGCAAAGGATTGTGGGTAACAGAACCTGGTCCGAGCCACACAAGTCACCCCATCTTGGATTCCCCATGGTCTCTAGTTTTCAGAAATGCACAGGTTTGGTATGATTCCCTAGGTGGCGGCTGAGCTAGAGGCCAAAATCTACAGGTAGGCACTTTGCAAAAAACACCTCTGTTCTCTTTCAAAAATGTGGATGTGTCCACGTTGCGCTTTGGGGCGTTTCCTGTCACGGGCGCTAGGCCTACCCACCCAAGTGAGGTATCATTTGTATCGGGAGACGTGGGGGAACGCTGGGTGGAAGGAAATTTGTGGCTCCTCTCAGATTCCAGAACTTTCTGCCACAGAAATGTGAGGAACATGTGTTTTTTTAGCCAAATTTTGAGGTTTGCACAGGATTCTGGGTAACAGAACCTGGTCCGAACCACACAAGTCACCCCATCTTGGATTCCCCTAGGTCTCTAGTTTTCAGAAATGCACAGGTTTGGTAGGTTTCCCTAGGTGCCAGGGTGAGCTACAGGCCAAAATCTACAGGAAGGCACTTTGCAAAAAACACCTCTGTTTTCTTTCAAAAATTTGGATGTGTCCACGTTGCGCTTTGGGGCGTTTCATGTCGCGGGCGCTAGGCCTACCCACACAAGTAAGGTATCATTTTTATCGGAAGACGTGGGGCAACGCTGGGTGGAAGGAAATTTGTGGCTCCTCTCAGATTCCAGAACTTTCTGCCACAGAAATGTGAGGAACATGTGTTTTTTTAGCCAAATTTTGAGGTTTGCAAAGGATTCTGGGTAAGAGAACCTGGTCCGAGCCACACAAGTCACCCCATCTTGGATTACCCTAGGTCTCTAGTTTTCAGAAATGCACAGGTTTGGTAGGATTCCCTAGGTGCCAGCTGAGCTACAGGCCAAAATCTACAGGTAGGCACTTTGCAAAAAACACCTCTGTTTTCTTTCAAAAATGTGGATGTGTCCACGTTGCGCTTTGGGGCGTTCCCTGTCGCGGGCGCTAGGCCTACCCACACAAGTGAGGTATCATTTCTATCGGGAGACGTGGGGGAACGCTGGGTGGAAGGAAATTTGTGGCTCCTCTCAGATTCCAGAACTTTCTGCCACAGAAATGTGAGGAACATGTGCCTTTTTAGCCAAATTTTGAGGTTTGCAAAGGATTGTGGGTAACAGAACCTGGTCCGAGCCACACAAGTCACCCCATCTTGGATTCCCCATGGTCTCTAGTTTTCAGAAATGCACAGGTTTGGTAGGATTCCCTAGGTGGCGGCTGAGCTAGAGGCCAAAATCTACAGGTAGGCACTTTGCAAAAAACACCTCTGTTTTCTTTCAAAAATGTGGATGTGTCCACGTTGCGCTTTGGGGCGTTTCCTGTCACGGGCGCTAGGCCTACCCACCCAAGTGAGGTATCATTTGTATCGGGAGACGTGGGGGAACGCTGGGTGGAAGGAAATTTGTGGCTCCTCTCAGATTCCAGAACTTTCTGCCACAGAAATGTGAGGAACATGTGTTTTTTTAGCCAAATTTTGAGGTTTGCACAGGATTCTGGGTAACAGAACCTGGTCCGAACCACACAAGTCACCCCATCTTGGATTCCCCTAGGTCTCTAGTTTTCAGAAATGCACAGGTTTGGTAGGTTTCCCTAGGTGCCAGGCTGAGCTACAGGCCAAAATCTACAGGAAGGCACTTTGCAAAAAACACCTCTGTTTTCTTTCAAAAATTTGGATGTGTCCACGTTGCGCTTTGGGGCGTTTCATGTCGCGGGCGCTAGGCCTACCCACACAAGTAAGGTATCATTTTTATCGGGAGACGTGGGGCAACGCTGGGTGGAAGGAAATTTGTGGCTCCTTTCAGATTCCAGAACTTTCTGCCACAGAAATGTGAGGAACATGTGTTTTTTTAGCCAAATTTTGAGGTTTGCAAAGGATTCTGGGTAAGAGAACCTGGTCCGAGCCACACAAGTCACCCCATCTTGGATTACCCTAGGTCTCTAGTTTTCAGAAATGCACAGGTTTGGTAGGATTCCCTAGGTGCCAGCTGAGCTACAGGCCAAAATCTACAGGTAGGCACTTTGCAAAAAACACCTCTGTTTTCTTTCAAAAATTTGGATGTGTCCACGTTGCGCTTTGGGGCGTTCCCTGTCGCGGGCGCTAGGCCTACCCACACAAGTGAGGTATCATTTCTATCGGGAGACGTGGGGGAACGCTGGGTGGAAGGAAATTTGTGGCTCCTCTCAGATTCCAGAACTTTCTGCCACAGAAATGTGAGGAACATGTGCCTTTTTAGCCAAATTTTGAGGTTTGCAAAGGATTGTGGGTAACAGAACCTGGTCCGAGCCACACAAGTAACCCCATCTTGGATTCCCCTAGGTCTCTAGTTTTCAGAAATGCACAGGTTTGGTATGTTTCCCTAGGTTGCGGCTGAGCTACAGGCCAAAATCTACAGGTCTGCACTTTGCAAAAAACACCTCTGTTTTCTTTCAAAAAATTGGATGTGTCCACGTTGCGCTTTGGGGCGTTTCCTGTCGCGGGCGCTAGGCCTACCCACACAAGTGAGGTATCATTTTTATCGAGAGACGTGGGGGAACGCTGGGTGGAAGGAAATTTGTGGCTCCTCTCAGATTCCAGAACTTTCTGCAACAGAAATGTGAGGAACATGTGTTTTTTTAGCCACATTTTGAGGTTTGCAAAGGATTCTGGGTAACAGAACCTGGTCCGAGCCACACAAGTCACCCCATCTTGGATTCCCGTAGGTCTCTAATTTTCAGAAATGCACAGGTTTGGTAGGTTTCCCTAGGTGCCAGGCTGAGCTACAGGCCAAAATCTACAGGAAGGCACTTTGCAAAAAACACCTCTGTTTTCTTTCAAATATTTGGATGTGTCCACGTTGCGCTTTGGGGCGTTTCCTGTCGCGGGCGCTAGGCCTACCCACACAAGTGAGGTATCATTTTTATCGGGATACGTGGGGGAACGCTGGGTGCAAGGAAATTTGGGGCTCCTCTCAGATTCCAGAACTTTCTGCCACAGAAATGTGAGGAACATGTGTTTTTTTAGCCAAATTTTGAGGTTTCCAAAGGATTCTGGGTAACAGAACCTGGTCCGAGCCACACAAGTCACCCCATCTTGGATTCCCCTAGGTCTCTAGTTTTCAGAAATGCACAGGTTTGGTAGGTTTCCCTAGGTGGCGGCTGAGCTACAGGCCACAATCTACAGGTAGGCACTTTGCAAAAAACACCTCTGTTTTCTTTCAAAAATTTGGATGTGTCCACGTTGCGCTTTGGGGCGTTTCCTGTCGCGGGCGCTAGGCCTACCCACACAAGTGAGGTATCATTTTTATCGGGAGACGTGGGGGAACGCTGGGTGGAAGAAAATTTGTGGCTTCTCTCACATTCCAGAACTTTCTGCCACAGAATTGTGAGGAACATGTGTTTTTTTATCCAAATTGTGAGGTTTGCAAAGGATTGTGTGTAACAGAACCTGGTCCGAGCCACACAAGTCACCCCATCTTGGATTCCCCATGGTCTCTAGTTTTCAGAAATGCACAGGTTTGGTAGGATTCCCTAGGTGGCGGCTGAGCTAGAGGCCAAAATCTACAGGTAGGCACTTTGCAAAAAACACCTCTGTTTTCTTTAAAAAATGTGGATATGTCCACGTTGCGCTTTGGGGCGTTTCCTGTCACGGGCGCTAGGCCTACCCACCCAAGTGAGGCATCATTTTTATCGGGAGACGTGGGGGAACGCTGGGTGGAAGAAAATTTGTGGCTCCTCTCAGATTCCAGAACTTTCTGCCACAGAAATGTGAGGAACATGTGTTTTTTTAGCCAAATTTTGAGGTTTGCACAGGATTCTGGGTAACAGAACCTGGTCCGAACCACACAAGTCACCCCATCTTGGATTCCCCTAGGTCTCTAGTTTTCAGAAATGCACAGGTTTGGTAGGTTTCCCTAGGTGCCAGGCTGAGCTACAGGCCAAGATCTACAGGAAGGCACTTTGCAAAAAACACCTCTGTTTTCTTTCAAAAATTTGGATGTGTCCACGTTGCACTTTGGGGCGTTTCCTGTCACGGGCGCTAGGCCTACCCACACAAGTAAGGTATCATTTTTATCGGGAGACGTGGGGGAACGCTGGGTGGAAGGAAATTTGTGGCTCCTCTCAGATTCCAGAACTTTCTGCCACAGAAATGTGAGGAACATGTGTTTTTTTAGCCAAATTTTGAGGTTTGCAAAGGATTCTGGGTAAGAGAACCTGGTCCGAGCCACACAAGTCACCCCAACTTGGATTACCCTAGGTCTCTAGTTTTCAGAAATGCACAGGTTTGGTAGGATTCCCTAGGTGCCAGCTGAGCTACAGGCCAAAATCTACAGGTAGGCACTTTGCAAAAAACACCTCTGTTTTCTTTCAAAAATTTGGATGTGTCCACGTTGCGCTTTGTGGCGTTCCCTGTCGCGGGCGCTAGGCCTACCCACACAAGTGAGGTATCATTTCTATCGGGAGACGTGGGGGAACGCTGGGTGGAAGGAAATTTGTGGCTCCTCTCAGATTCCAGAACTTTCTGCCACAGAAATGTGAGGAACATGTGCCTTTTTAGCCAAATTTTGAGGTTTGCAAAGGATTGTGGGTAACAGAACCTGGTCCGAGCCACACAAGTAACCCCATCTTGGATTCCCCTAGGTCTCTAGTTTTCAGAAATGCACAGGTTTGGTATGTTTCCCTAGGTGGCGGCTGAGCTACAGGCCAAAATCTACAGGTCTGCACTTTGCAAAAAACACCTCTGTTTTCTTTCAAAAAATTGGATGTGTCCACGTTGCGCTTTGGGGCGTTTCCTGTCGCGGGCGCTAGGCCTACCCACACAAGTGAGGTATCATTTTTATCGAGAGACGTGGGGGAACGCTGGGTGGAAGGAAATTTGTGGCTCCTCTCAGATTCCAGAACTTTCTGCAACAGAAATGTGAGGAACATGTGTTTTTTTAGCCACATTTTGAGGTTTGCAAAGGATTCTGGGTAACAGAACCTGGTCCGAGCCACACAAGTCACCCCATCTTGGATTCCCGTAGGTCTCTAGTTTTCAGAAATGCACAGGTTTGGTAGGTTTCCCTAGGTGCCAGGCTGAGCTACAGGCCAAAATCTACAGGAAGGCACTTTGCAAAAAACACCTCTGTTTTCTTTCAAATATTTGGATGTGTCCACGTTGCGCTTTGGGGCGTTTCTTGTCGCGGGCGCTATCCTACTCACACAAGTGAGGTATCATTTTTATCAGGAAACGTGGGGGAACGCTGGGTGGAAGGAAATTTGTTGCTCCTCTCAGAGTCCAGAACTTTCTGCCACAGAAATGTGAGGAACATGTGTTTTTTTAGCCAAATTTTGAGGTTTGCAAAGGATTGTGGGTAACAGAACCTGGTCCGAGCCACACAAGTCACCCCATCTTGGATTCCCCTACGTCTCTAGTTTTCAGAAATGCACAGGTTTGGTAGGTTTCCCAGGTGGCGGCTGAGCTACAGGCCAAAATCTACAGGTAGGCACTTTGCAAAAAACACCTCTGTTTTCTTTCAAAAAATTGGATGTGTCCACGTTGCGCTTTGGGGCGTTTCCTGTCGCGGGCGCTAGGCCTACCCACACAAGTGAGGTATCATTTTTATCGGGAGACGTGGGGGAACGCTGGGTGGAAGGAAATTTGTGGCTCCTCTCAGATTCTAGAACTTTCTGCCACAGAAATGTGAGGAACATGTGTTTTTTTAGACAATTTTTGAGGTTTGCAAAGGATTCTGGGTAACAGAACCTAGTCTGAGCCACACAAGTCACCCCATCTAGGATTCCCCTAGGTCTCTAGTTTTCAGAAATGCACAGGTTTGGTAGGTTTCCCTAGGTGGCGACTGAGCTACAGGCCAAAATCTACAGGTAGGCACTTTGCAAGAAACACCTCTGTTTTCTTTCAAAAATTTGGATGTGTCCACGTTGCGCTTTGGGGCGTTTCCTGTCGCGGGCGCTAGTCCTACCCACACAAGTGAGGTATCATTTTTATCGGGAGACGTGGGGGAACGCTGGGTGGAAAGAAATTTGTGGCTCCTCTCAGATTCCAGAACTTTCTGCCACAGAAATGTGAGGAACATGTTTTTTTTAGCCAAATTTTGAGGTTTGCAAAGGATTTGGGGTAACAGAACCTGATCCGAGCCACACAAGTCACCCCATCTTGGATTCCCCTAGGTCTCTAGTTTTCAGAAATGCACATGTTTGGTAGGTTTCCATAGGTGGCGGCTGAGCTACAGGCCAAAATCTACAGGTAGGCACTTTGCAAAACACACCTCTGTTTTCTTTCAAAAATTTGGATGTGTCCACGTTGCGCTTTGGGGCGTTTCCTGTCGCGGGCGCTAGGCCTACCCACACAAGTGAGGTATCATTTTTATCGGGAGACGTGGGGGAACGCTGGGTGGAAGGAAATTTGTGGCTCCCCTCAGATTCCAGAACTTTCTGCGACAGAAATGTGAGGAACATGTGTTTTTTTAGCCAAATTTTGAGTTTGCAAAGGATTCTGGGTGACAGAACCTGGTCCGAGCCACACAAGTCACCCCATCTTGGATTCCCCTAGGTCTCTAGTTTTCAGAAATGCACAGGTTTGGTAGTTTTCCCTCGGTGGCGGCTGAGCTACAGGCCAAAATCTACAGGTAGGCACTTTGCAAAAAACACCTCTGTTTTCTTTAAAAAAACTTGGATGTGTCCACGTTGCGCTTTGGGGTGTTTCCTGTCGCGGGCGCTAGGCCTACCCACACAAGTGAGGTATCATTTTTATTGTGAGACGTGGGGGAACGCTGGGTGGAAGGAAATTTGTGGCTCCTCTCAGATTCCAGAACTTTCTGCCACAGAAATGTTAGGAACATGTTTTTTTTTAGCCAAATTTTGAGGTTTGCAAAGGATTCTGGGTAACAGAACCTGGTCCGAGCCACACAAGTCACCCCATCTTGGATTCCCCTAGGTCTCTAGTTTTCAGAAATGCACAGGTTTGGTAGGTTTCCCTAGGTGGCGGCTGAGCTACAGGCCAAAATCTACAGGTAGGCACTTTGCAAAAACACCTCTGTTTTCTTTAAAAAATGTGGATGTGTCCACGTTGCGCTTTGGGGCGTCTCCTGTCGCGGGCGCTAGGCCTACCCACACAAGTGAGGTACCATTTTTATCGGGAGACGTGGGGGAACGCTGGGTGGAAGGAAATTTGTGGCTCCTCTCAGATTCCAGAACTTTCTGCCACAGAAATGTGAGGAACATGTGTTTTTTTAGCCAAATTTTGAGGTTTGCAAAGGATTCTGGGTAACAGAACCTGGTCCGAGCCACACAAGTCACCCCATCTTGGATTTCCCAAGGTCTCTAGTTTTCAGAAATGCACAGGTTTGGTAGGTTTCCCTCGGTGGCAGGTGAGCTACAGGCCAAAATCTACAGGTAGGCACTTTGCAAAAAACACCTCTGTTTTCTTTCAAAAATTTGGATGTGTCCACGTTGCGCTTTGGGGCGTTTCCTGTCGTGGGTGCTATGCCTACCCACACAAGTGAGGTATCATTTTTATCGGGAGACGTGGGGGAACGCTGGCTGCAAGGTAATTTGTGGCTCCTCTCAGATTACAGAACTTTCTGCCACAGAAATGTGAGGAACATGTGTTTTTTTAGCCAAATTTTGAGGTTTCCAAAGGATTCTGGGTAACAGAACCTGGTCCGAGCCACACAAGTCACCCCATCTTGGATTCCCCTAGGTCTCTAGTTTTCAGAAATGCACAGGTTTGGTAGGTTTCCCTAGGTGGCGGCTGAGCTACAGGCCACAATCTACAGGTAGGCACTTTGCAAAAAACACCTCTGTTTTCTTTTAAAAATTTGGATGTGTCCACGTTGCGCTTTGGGGCGTTTCCTGTCGCGGGCGCTAGGCCTACCCACACAAGTGAGGTATCATTTATATCGGGAGACGTGGGGGAACGCTGGGTGGAAGGAAATTTGTGGCTCCTCTCAGATTCCAGAACTTTCTGCCACAGAAATGTGAGGAACATGTGCCTTTTTAGCCAAATTTTGAGGTTTGCAAAGGATTGTGGGTAACAGAACCTGGTCCGAGCCACACAAGTAACCCCATCTTGGATTCCCCTAGGTCTCTAGTTTTCAGAAATGCACAGGTTTGGTATGTTTCCCTAGGTGGCGGCTGAGCTACAGGCCAAAATCTACAGGTCTGCACTTTGCAAAAAACACCTCTGTTTTCTTTTAAAAAATTGGATGTGTCCACGTTGCGCTTTGGGGCGTTTCCTGTCGCGGGCGCTAGGCCTACCCACACAAGTGAGGTATCATTTTTATCGAGAGACGTGGGGGAACGCTGGGTGGAAGGAAATTTGTGGCTCCTCTCAGATTCCAGAACTTTCTGCAACAGAAATGTGAGGAACATGTGTTTTTTTAGCCAAATTTTGAGGTTTGCAAAGGATTGTGGGTAACAGAACCTGGTCCGAGCCACACAAGTCACCCCATCTTGGATTCCCCATGGTCTCTAGTTTTCAGAAATGCACAGGTTTGGTAGGATTCCCTAGGTGGCGGCTGAGCTAGAGGCCCAAATCTACAGGTAGGCACTTTGCAAAAAACACCTCTGTTTTCTTTCAAAAATGTGGATGTGTCCACGTTGCGCTTTGCGGCGTTTCCTGTCACGGGCGCTAGGCCTACCCACCCAAGTGAGGTATCATTTTTATCGGGAGACGTGGGGGAACGCTGGGTGGAAGAAAATTTGTGGCTCCTCTCAGATTCCAGAACTTTCTGCCACAGAAATGTGAGGAACATGTGTTTTTTTAGCCAAATTTTGAGGTTTGCACAGGATTCTGGGTAACAGAACCTGGTCCGAACCACACAAGTCACCCCATCTTGGATTCCCCTAGGTCTCTAGTTTTCAGAAATGCACAGGTTTGGTAGGTTTCCCTAGGTACCGGCTGAGCTACAGGCCAAAATCTACAGGTAGGCACTTTGCAAAAAACACCTCTGTTTTCTTTCAAAAATTTGGATGTGTCCACGTTGCGCTTTGGGGCGTTTCCTGTCGCGGGCGCTATCCTACTCACACAAGTGAGGTATCATTTTTATCAGGAGACGTGGGGGAACGCTGGGTGGAAGGAAATATGTGGCTCCTCTCAGATTCCAGGACTTTCTGCCACAGAAATGTGAGGAACATGTGTTTTTTTAGCCAAATTTTGAGGTTTGCAAAGGATTCTGTGTAACAGAACCTGGTCCGAGCCACACAAGTCACCCCATCTTGGATTCCCCTAGGTCTCTAGTTTTCAGAAATGCACAGGTTTGGTAGGTTTCCCAGGTGGCGGCTGAGCTACAGGCCAAAATCTACAGGTAGGCACTTTGCAAAAAACACCTCTGTTTTCTTTCAAAAAATTGGATGTGTCCACGTTGCGCTTTGGGGCGTTTCCTGTCGCGGGCGCTAGGCCTACCCACACAAGTGAGGTATCATTTTTATCGGGAGACGTGGGGGAACGCTGGGTGGAAGGAAATTTGTGGCTCCTCTCAGATTCTAGAACTTTCTGCCACAGAAATGTGAGGAACATGTTTTTTTTTAGCCAAATTTTGAGGTTTGCAAAGGATTCGGGGTAACAGAACCTGGTCCGAGCCACACAAGTCACCCCAACTTGGATTCCCCTAGGTCTCTAGTTTTCAGAAATGCACATGTTTGGTAGGTTTCCATAGGTGGCGGCTGAGCTACAGGCCAAAATCTACAGGTAGGCACTTTGCAAAACACACCTCTGTTTTCTTTCAAAAATTTGGATGTGTCCACGTTGCGCTTTGGGGCGTTTCCTGTCGCGGGCGCTAGGCCTACCCACACAAGTGAGGTATCATTTTTATCGGGAGACGTGGGGGAACGCTGGGTGGAAGGAAATTTGTGGCTCCCCTCAGATTCCAGAACTTTCTGCCACAGAAATGTGAGGAACATGTGTTTTTTTAGCCAAATTTTGAGTTTGCAAAGGATGCTGGGTAACAGAACCTGGTCCGAGCCACACAAGTCACCCCATCTTGGATTCCCCTAGGTCTCTAGTTTTCAGAAATGCACAGGTTTGGTAGGTTTCCCTCGGTGGCGGCTGAGCTACAGGCCAAAATCTACAGGTAGGCACTTTGCAAAAAACACCTCTGTTTTCTTTCAAAAAACTTGGATGTGTCCACGTTGCGCTTTGGGGTGTTTCCTGTCGCGGGCGCTAGGCCTACCCACACAAGTGAGGTATCATTTTTATTGTGAGACGTGGGGGAACGCTGGGTGGAAGGAAATTTGTGGCTCCTCTCAGATTCCAGAACTTTCTGCCACAGAAATGTGAGGAACATGTTTTTTTTTAGCCAAATTTTGAGGTTTGCAAAGGATTCTGGGTAACAGAACCTTGTCCGAGCCACACAAGTCACCCCATCTTGGATTCCCCTAGGTCTCTAGTTTTCAGAAATGCACAGGTTTGGTAGGTTTCCCTAGGTGGCGGCTGAGCTACAGGCCAAAATCTACAGGTAGGCACTTTGCAAAAACACCTCTGTTTTCTTTAAAAAATGTGGATGTGTCCACGTTGCGCTTTGGGGCGTCTCCTGTCGCGGGCGCTAGGCCTACCCACACAAGTGAGGTACCATTTTTATCGGGAGACGTGGGGGAACGCTGGGTGGAAGAAAATTTGTGGCTCCTCTCAGATTCCAGAACTTTCTGCCACAGAAATGTGAGGAACATGTGTTTTTTTAGCCAAATTTTGAGGTTTGCAAAGGATTCTGGGTAACAGAACCTGGTCCGAGCCACACAAGTCACCCCATCTTGGATTTCCCTAGGTCTCTAGTTTTCAGAAATGCACAGGTTTGGTAGGTTTCCCTTGGTGGCAGGTGAGCTACAGGCCAAAATCTACAGGTAGGCACTTTGCAAAAAACACCTCTGTTTTCTTTCAAAAATTTGGATGTGTCCACGTTGCGCTTTGGGGCGTTTCCTGTCGTGGGTGCTATGCCTACCCACACAAGTGAGGTATCATTTTTATCGGGAGACGTGGGGGAACGCTGGCTGCAAGGAAATTTGTGGCTCCTCTCAGATTCCAGAACTTTCTGCCACAGAAATGTGAGGAACATCTGTTTTTTTAGCCAAATTTTGAGGTTTGCAAAGGATTCTGGGTAACAGAACCTGGTCAGAGCCACACAAGTCACCCCATCTTGGATTCCGCTAGGTCTCTAGTTTTCAGAAATGCACAGGTTTGGTAGGTTTCCCTAGGTGCCGGCTGAGCTAGTGGCCAAAATCTACAGGTAGGCACTTTGCAAAAAACACCTCTGTTTTCTTTCAAAAATTTAGATGTGTCCACGTTGCGCTTTGGGGCGTTTCCTGTCGCGGGCGCTAGGCCTACCCACACAAGTGAGGTATCATTTTTATCGGGAGAAGTGGGGGAACGCTGGGTGGAAGGAAATTTGTGGCTCCTCTCAGATTCCAGAACTTTCTGCCACAGAAATGTGAGGAACATCTGTTTTATTAGCCAAATTTTGAGGTTTGCAAAGGATTCTGGGTAACAGAACCTGGTCCGAGCCACACAAGTCACCCCATCTTGGATTCCCCTAGGTCTCTAGTTTTCAGAAATGCACAGGTTTGGTAGGTTTCCCTAGGTGGCGGCTGAGCTACAGGCCAAAATCTACAGGTAGGCACTTTGCAAAAAACACCTCTGTTTTCTTTAAAAAATGTGGATGTGTCCACGTTGCGCTTTGGGGCGTTTCCTGTCGTGGGCGCTAGGCCTACCCACACAAGTGAGGTATCATTTTTATCGGGAGACGTGGGGGAACGCTGGGTGGAAGGAAATTTGTGGCTCCTCTCAGATTCCAGAACTTTCTGCCACAGAAATGTGAGGAACATCTGTTTTTTTAGCCAAATTTTGAGGTTTGCAAAGGATTCTGGGTAACAGAACCTGGTCAGAGCCACACAACTCACCCCATCTTGGATTCCGCTAGGTCTCTAGTTTTCAGAAATGCACAGGTTTGGTAGGTTTCCCTAGGTGGCGGCTGAGCTAGTGGCCAAAATCTACAGGTAGGCACTTTGCAAAAAACACCTCTGTTTTCTTTCAAAAATTTGGATGTGTCCATGTTGCGCTTTGGGACGTTTCCTGTCGCGGGCGCTAGGCCTACCCACACAAGTGAGGTATCATTTTTATCGGGAGACGTGGGGGAACGCTGGGTGGAAGGAAATTTGTGGCTCCTCTCAGATTCCAGAACTTTCTGCCACAGAAATGTGAGGAACATCTGTTTTTTTAGCCAAATGTTGAGGTTTGCAAAGGATTCTGGGTAACAGAACCTGGTCCGAGCCACACAAGTCACCCCATCTTGGATTCCCCATGGTCTCTAGTTTTCAGAAATGGACAGGTTTGGTAGGTTTCCCTAGGTGGCGGCTGAGCTGGAGGCCAAAATCTACATGTAGGCACTTTGCAAAAAACACCTGTTTTCTTTCAAAAATTTGGATGTGTCCACGTTGCGCTTTGGGGCGTTTCCTGTCGCGGGCGCTAGGCCTACCCACACAAGTGAGGTATCATTTTTATCGGGAGACGTGGGGGAACGCTGGGTGGAAGGAAATTTGTGGCTCCTCTCAGATTCCAGAACTTTCTGCCACAGAAATGTGAGGAACATGTGTTTTTTTAGCCAAATTTTGAGGTTTGCAAAGGATTCTGGGTAACAGAACCTGGTCCGAACCACACAAGTCACCCCATCTTGGATTCCCCTAGGTCTCTAGTTTTCAGAAATGCACAGGTTTGGAAGGTTTCCCTAGGTGCCGGCTGAGCTACAGGCCAAAATCTACAGGTAGGCACTTTGCAAAAAACACCTCTGTTTTCTTTCAAAAATTTGGATGTGTCCATGTTGCGCTTTGGGGCGTTTCCTGTTGCGGGCGCTACGCCTACCCACTCAAGTGAGGTATCATTTTTATCGGGAGACGTGGGGGAACGCTGGGTGGAAGGAAATATGTGGCTCCTCTCAGATTCCAGAACTTTCTGCCACAGAAATGTGAGGAACATATGATTTTTTAGCCAAATTTTGAGGTTTGCAAAGGATTCTGGGTAACAGAACCTGGTCCGAGCCACACAAGTCACCCCATCTTGGATTCCCCTGGGTCTCTAGTTTTCAGAAATGCACAGGTTTGGTAGGTTTCCCTAGGTGGCGGCTGAGCTACAGGCCAAAATCTACAGGTAGGCACTTTGCAAAAACACCTCTGTTTTCTTTAAAAAATGTGGATGTGTCCACGTTGCTCTTTGGGGCGTCTCCTGTCGCGGGCGCTAGGCCTACCCACACAAGTGAGGTACCATTTTTATCGGGAGACGTGGGGGAACGCTGGGTGGAAGGAAATTTGTGGCTCCTCTTAGATTCCAGAACTTTCTGCCACAGAAATGTGAGGAACATGTGTTTTTTTAGCCAAATTTTGAGGTTTGCAAAGGATTCTGGGTAACAGAACCTGGTCCGAGCCACACAAGTCACCCCATCTTGGATTTCCCTAGGTCTCTAGTTTTCAGAAATGCACAGGTTTGGTAGGTTTCCCTCGGTGGCAGGTGAGCTACAGGCCAAAATCTACAGGTAGGCACTTTGCAAAAAACACCTCTGTTTTCTTTCAAAAATGTGGATGTGTCCACGTTGCGCTTTGGGGCGTTTCCTGTCGTGGGTGCTATGCCTACCCACACAAGTGAGGTATCATTTTTATCGGGAGACGTGGGGGAACGCTGGCTGCAAGGTAATTTGTGGCTCCTCTCAGATTACAGAACTTTCTGCCACAGAAATGTGAGGAACATCTGTTTTTTTAGCCAAATTTTGAGGTTTGCAAAGGATTCTGGGTAACAGAACCTGGTCAGAGCCACACAAGTCACCCCATCTTGGATTCCGCTAGGTCTCTAGTTTTCAGAAATGCACAGGTTTGGTAGGTTTCCCTAGGTGCCGGCTGAGCTAGTGGCCAAAATCTACAGGTAGGCACTTTGCAAAAAACACCTCTGTTTTCTTTCAAAAATTTGGATGTGTCCACGTTGCGCTTTGGGGCGTTTCCTGTCGCGGGCGCTAGGCCTACCCACACAAGTGAGGTATCATTTTTATCGGGAGAAGTGGGGGAACGCTGGGTGGAAGGAAATTTGAGGCTCCTCTCAGATTCCAGAACTTTCTGCCACAGAAATGTGAGGAACATCTGTTTTATTAGCCAAATTTTGAGGTTTGCAAAGGATTCTGGGTAACAGAACCTGGTCCGAGCCACACAAGTCACCCCATCTTGGATTCCCCTAGGTCTCTAGTTTTCAGAAATGCACAGGTTTGGTAGGTTTCCCTAGGTGGCGGCTGAGCTACAGGCCAAAATCTACAGGTAGGCACTTTGCAAAAAACACCTCTGTTTTCTTTAAAAAATGTGGATGTGTCCACGTTGCGCTTTGGGGTGTTTCCTGTCGTGGGCGCTAGGCCTACCCACACAAGTGAGGTATCATTTTTATTGGGAGACGTGGGGGAACGCTGGGTGGAAGGAAATTTGTGGCTCCTCTCAGATTCCAGAACTTTCTGCCACAGAAATGTGAGGAACATCTGTTTTTTTAGCCAAATTTTGAGGTTTGCAAAGGATTCTGGGTAACAGAACCTGGTCAGAGCCACACAACTCACCCCATCTTGGATTCCGCTAGGTCTCTAGTTTTCAGAAATGCACAGGTTTGGTAGGTTTCCCTAGGTGGCGGCTGAGCTAGTGGCCAAAATCTACAGGTAGGCACTTTGCAAAAAACACCTCTGTTTTCTTTCAAAAATTTGGATGTGTCCATGTTGCGCTTTGGGGCGTTTCCTGTCGCGGGCGCTAGGCCTACCCACACAAGTGAGGTATCATTTTTATCGGGAGACGTGGGGGAACGCTGGGTGGAAGGAAATTTGTGGCTCCTCTCAGATTCCAGAACTTTCTGCCACAGAAATGTGAGGAACATCTGTTTTTTTAGCCAAATGTTGAGGTTTGCAAAGGATTCTGGGTAACAGAACCTGGTCCGAGCCACACAAGTCACCCCATCTTGGATTCCCCATGGTCTCTAGTTTTCAGAAATGGACAGGTTTCGTAGGTTTCCCTAGGTGGCGGCTGAGCTAGAGGCCAAAATCTACATGTAGGCACTTTGCAAAAAACACCTGTTTTCTTTCAAAAATTTGGATGTGTCCACGTTGCGCTTTGGGGCGTTTCCTGTCGCGGGCGCTAGGCCTACCCACACAAGTGAGGTATCATTTTTATCGGGAGACGTGGGGGAACGCTGGGTGGAAGGAAATTTGTGGCTCCTCTCAGATTCCAGAACTTTCTGCCACAGAAATGTGAGGAACATGTGTTTTTTTAACCAAATTTTGAGGTTTGCAAAGGATTCTGGGTAACAGAACCTGGTCCGAACCACACAAGTCACCCCATCTTGGATTCCCCTAGGTCTCTAGTTTTCAGAAATGCACAGGTTTGGTAGGTTTCCCTAGGTGCCGGCTGAGCTACAGGCCAAAATCTACAGGTAGGCACTTTGCAAAAAACACCTCTGTTTTCTTTCAAAAATTTGGATGTGTCCATGTTGCGCTTTGGGGCGTTTCCTGTTGCGGGCGCTACGCCTACCCACTCAAGTGAGGTATCATTTTTATCGGGAGACGTGGGGGAACGCTGGGTGGAAGGAAATTTGTGGCTCCTCTCAGATTCCAGAACTTTCTGCAACAGAAATGTGAGGAACATGTGTTTTTTTAGCCACATTTTGAGGTTTGCAAAGGATTCTGGGTAACAGAACCTGGTCCGAGCCACACAAGTCACCCCATCTTGGATTCCCGTAGGTCTCTAGTTTTCAGAAATGCACAGGTTTGGTAGGTTTCCCTAGGTGCCAGGCTGAGCTACAGGCCAAAATCTACAGGAAGGCACTTTGCAAAAAACACCTCTGTTTTCTTTCAAATATTTGGATGTGTCCACGTTGCGCTTTGGGGAGTTTCCTGTCGCGGGCGCTAGGCCTACCCACACAAGTGAGGTATCATTTTTATCGGGAGACGTAGGGGAACGCTGGGTGGAAGGAAATTTGTGGCTCCTCTCAGATTCCAGAACTTTCTGCCACAGAAATGTGAGGAACATGTGTTTTTTTAGCCAAATTTTGAGGTTTCCAAAGGATTCTGGGTAACAGAACCTGGTCCGAGCCACACAAGTCACCCCATCTTGGATTCCCCTAGGTCTCTAGTTTTCAGAAATGCACAGGTTTGGTAGGTTTCCCTAGGTGGCGGCTGAGCTACAGGCCACAATCTACAGGTAGGCACTTTGCAAAAATACCTCTGTTTTCTTTTAAAAATTTGGATGTGTCCACGTTGCGCTTTGGGGCGTTTCCTGTCGCGGGCGCTAGGCCTACCCACACAAGTGAGGTATCATTTATATCGGGAGACGTGGGGGAACGCTGGGTGGAAGGAAATTTGTGGCTCCTCTCAGATTCCAGAACTTTCTGCCACAGAAATGTGAGGAACATGTGCCTTTTTAGCCAAATTTTGAGGTTTGCAAAGGATTGTGGGTAACAGAACCTGGTCCGAGCCACACAAGTAACCCCATCTTGGATTCCCCTAGGTCTCTAGTTTTCAGAAATGCACAGGTTTGGTATGTTTCCCTAGGTGGCGGCTGAGCTACAGGCCAAAATCTACAGGTCTGCACTTTGCAAAAAACACCTCTGTTTTCTTTCAAAAAATTGGATGTGTCCACGTTGCGCTTTGGGGCGTTTCCTGTCGCGGGCGCTAGGCCTACCCACACAAGTGAGGTATCATTTTTATCGAGAGACGTGGGGGAACGCTGGGTGGAAGGAAATTTGTGGCTCCTCTCAGATTCCAGAACTTTCTGCAACAGAAATGTGAGGAACATGTGTTTTTTTAGCCAAATTTTGAGGTTTGCAAAGGATTGTGGGTAACAGAACCTGGTCCGAGCCACACAAGTCACCCCATCTTGGATTCCCCATGGTCTCTAGTTTTCAGAAATGCACAGGTTTGGTAGGATTCCCTAGGTGGCGGCTGAGCTAGAGGCCCAAATCTACAGGTAGGCACTTTGCAAAAAACACCTCTGTTTTCTTTCAAAAATGTGGATGTGTCCACGTTGCGCTTTGCGGCGTTTCCTGTCACGGGCGCTAGGCCTACCCACCCAAGTGAGGTATCATTTTTATCGGGAGACGTGGGGGAACGCTGGGTGGAAGAAAATTTGTGGCTCCTCTCAGATTCCAGAACTTTCTGCCACAGAAATGTGAGGAACATGTGTTTTTTTAGCCAAATTTTGAGGTTTGCACAGGATTCTGGGTAACAGAACCTGGTCCGAACCACACAAGTCACCCCATCTTGGATTCCCCTAGGTCTCTAGTTTTCAGAAATGCACAGGTTTGGTAGGTTTCCCTAGGTGCCGGCTGAGCTACAGGCCAAAATCTACAGGTAGGCACTTTGCAAAAAACACCTCTGTTTTCTTTCAAAAATTTGGATGTGTCCACGTTGCGCTTTGGGGCGTTTCCTGTCGCGGGCGCTATCCTACTCACACAAGTGAGGTATCATTTTTATCAGGAAACGTGGGGGAACGCTGGGTGGAAGGAAATTTGTTGCTCCTCTCAGAGTCCAGAACTTTCTGCCACAGAAATGTGAGGAACATGTGTTTTTTTAGCCAAATTTTGAGGTTTGCAAAGGATTCTGTGTAACAGAACCTGGTCCGAGCCACACAAGTCACCCCATCTTGGATTCCCCTAGGTCTCTAGTTTTCAGAAATGCACAGGTTTGGTAGGTTTCCCAGGTTGCGGCTGAGCTACAGGCCAAAATCTACAGGTAGGTACTTTGCAAAAAACACCTCTGTTTTCTTTCAAAAAATTGGATGTGTCCACGTTGCGCTTTGGGGCGTTTCCTGTCGCGGGCGTTAGGCCTACCCACACAAGTGAGGTATCATTTTTATCGGGAGACGTGGGGGAACGCTGGGTGGAAGGAAATTTGTGGCTCCTCTCAGATTCTAGAACTTTCTGCCACAGAAATGTGAGGAACATGTGTTTTTTTAGACAAATTTTGAGGTTTGCAAAGGATTCTGGGTAACAGAACCTGGTCCGAGCCACACAAGTCACCCCATCTAGGATTCCCCTAGGTCTCTAGTTTTCAGAAATGCACAGGTTTGGTAGGTTTCCCTAGGTGGCGACTGAGCTACAGGCCAAAATCTACAGGTAGGCACTTTGCAAGAAACACCTCTGTTTTCTTTCAAAAATTTGGATGTGTCCACGTTGCGCTTTGGGGCGTTTCCTGTCGCGGGCGCTAGTCCTACCCACACAAGTGAGGTATCATTTTTATCGGGAGACGTGGGGGAACGCTGGGTGGAAAGAAATTTGTGGCTCCTCTCAGATTCCAGAACTTTCTGCCACAGAAATGTGAGGAACATGTTTTTTTTTAGCCAAATTTTGAGGTTTGCAAAGGATTCGGGGTAACAGAACCTGGTCCGAGCCACACAAGTCACCCCATCTTGGATTCCCCTAGGTCTCTAGTTTTCAGAAATGCACATGTTTGGTAGGTTTCCATAGGTGGCGGCTGAGCTACAGGCCAAAATCTACAGGTAGGCACTTTGCAAAACACACCTCTGTTTTCTTTCAAAAATTTGGATGTGTCCACGTTGCGCTTTGGGGCGTTTCCTGTCGCCTGCGCTAGGCCTACCCACACAAGTGAGGTATCATTTTTATCGGGAGACGTGGGGGAACGCTGGGTGGAAGGAAATTTGTGGCTCCCCTCAGATTCCAGAACTTTCTGCCACAGAAATGTGAGGAACATGTGTTTTTTTAGCCAAATTTTGAGTTTGCAAAGGATTCTGGGTAACAGAACCTGGTCCGAGCCACACAAGTCACCCCATCTTGGATTCCCCTAGGTCTCTAGTTTTCAGAAATGCACAGGTTTGGTAGGTTTCCCTCGGTGGCGGCTGAGCTACAGGCCAAAATCTACAGGTAGGCACTTTGCAAAAAACACCTCTGTTTTCTTTCAAAAAACTTGGATGTGTCCACGTTGCGCTTTGGGGTGTTTCCTGTCGCGGGCGCTAGGCCTACCCACACAAGTGAGGTATCATTTTTATTGTGAGACGTGGGGGAACGCTGGGTGGAAGGAAATTTGTGGCTCCTCTCAGATTCCAGAACTTTCTGCCACAGAAATGTGAGGAACATGTTTTTTTTTAGCCAAATTTTGAGGTTTGCAAAGGATTCTGGGTAACAGAACCTTGTCCGAGCCACACAAGTCACCCCATCTTGGATTCCCCTAGGTCTCTAGTTTTCAGAAATGCACAGGTTTGGTAGGTTTCCCTAGGTGGCGGCTGAGCTACAGGCCAAAATCTACAGGTAGGCACTTTGCAAAAACACCTCTGTTTTCTTTAAAAATGTGGATGTGTCCACGTTGCGCTTTGGGGCGTCTCCTGTCGCGGGCGCTAGGCCTACCCACACAAGTGAGGTACCATTTTTATCGGGAGACGTGGGGGAACGCTGGGTGGAAGAAAATTTGTGGCTCCTCTCAGATTCCAGAACTTTCTGCCACAGAAATGTGAGGAACATGTGTTTTTTTAGCCAAATTTTGAGGTTTGCAAAGGATTCTGGGTAACAGAACCTGGTCCGAGCCACACAAGTCACCCCATCTTGGATTTCTCTAGGTCTCTAGTTTTCAGAAATGCACAGGTTTGGTAGGTTTCCCTCGGTGGCAGGTGAGCTACAGGCCAAAATCTACAGGTAGGCACTTTGCAAAAAACACCTCTGTTTTCTTTCAAAAATTTGGATGTGTCCACGTTGCGCTTTGGGGCGTTTCCTGTCGTGGGTGCTATGCCTACCCACACAAGTGAGGTATCATTTTTATCGGGAGACGTGGGGGAACGCTGGCTGCAAGGAAATTTGTGGCTCCTCTCAGATTCCAGAACTTTCTGCCACAGAAATGTGAGGAACATCTGTTTTTTTAGCCAAATTTTGAGGTTTGCAAAGGATTCTGGGTAACAGAACCTGGTCAGAGCCACACAAGTCACCCCATCTTGGATTCCGCTAGGTCTCTAGTTTTCAGAAATGCACAGGTTTGGTAGGTTTCCCTAGGTGCCGGCTGAGCTAGTGGCCAAAATCTACAGGTAGGCACTTTGCAAAAAACACCTCTGTTTTCTTTCAAAAATTTAGATGTGTCCACGTTGCGCTTTGGGGCGTTTCCTGTCGCGGGCGCTAGGCCTACCCACACAAGTGAGGTATCATTTTTATCGGGAGAAGTGGGGGAACGCTGGGTGGAAGGAAATTTGTGGCTCCTCTCAGATTCCAGAACTTTCTGCCACAGAAATGTGAGGAACATCTGTTTTTTTAGCCAAATTTTGAGGTTTGCAAAGGATTCTGGGTAACAGAACCTGGTCAGAGCCACACAACTCACCCCATCTTGGATTCCGCTAGGTCTCTAGTTTTCAGAAATGCACAGGTTTGGTAGGTTTCCCTAGGTGGCGGCTGAGCTAGTGGCCAAAATCTACAGGTAGGCACTTTGCAAAAAACACCTCTGTTTTCTTTCAAAAATTTGGATGTGTCCATGTTGCGCTTTGGGACGTTTCCTGTCGCGGGCGCTAGGCCTACCCACACAAGTGAGGTATCATTTTTATCGGGAGACGTGGGGGAACGCTGGGTGGAAGGAAATTTGTGGCTCCTCTCAGATTCCAGAACTTTCTGCCACAGAAATGTGAGGAACATCTGTTTTTTTAGCCAAATGTTGAGGTTTGCAAAGGATTCTGGGTAACAGAACCTGGTCCGAGCCACACAAGTCACCCCATCTTGGATTCCCCATGGTCTCTAGTTTTCTGAAATGGACAGGTTTGGTAGGTTTCCCTAGGTGGCGGCTGAGCTAGAGGCCAAAATCTACATGTAGGCACTTTGCAAAAAACACCTGTTTTCTTTAAAAAATTTGGATGTGTCCACGTTGCGCTTTGGGGCGTTTCCTGTCGCGGGCGCTAGGCCTACCCACACAAGTGAGGTATCATTTTTATCGGGAGACGTGGGGGAACGCTGGGTGGAAGGAAATTTGTGGCTCCTCTCAGATTTCAGAACTTTCTGCCACAGAAATGTGAGGAACATGTGTTTTTTTAGCCAAATTTTGAGGTTTGCAAAGGATTCTGGGTAACAGAACCTGGTCCGAACCACACAAGTCACCCCATCTTGGATTCCCCTAGGTCTCTAGTTTTCAGAAATGCACAGGTTTGGTAGGTTTCCCTAGGTGCCGGCTGAGCTACAGGCCAAAATCTACAGGTAGGCACTTTGCAAAAAACACCTCTGTTTTCTTTCAAAAATTTGGATGTGTCCATGTTGCGCTTTGGGGCGTTTCCTGTTGCGGGCGCTACGCCTACCCACTCAAGTGAGGTATCATTTTTATCGGGAGACGTGGGGGAACGCTGGGTGGAAGGAAATATGTGGCTCCTCTCAGATTCCAGAACTTTCTGCCACAGAAATGTGAGGAACATATGATTTTTTAGCCAAATTTTGAGGTTTGCAAAGGATTCTGGGTAAGAGAACCTGGTCCGAGCCACACAAGTCACCCCATCATGGATTCCCCTAGGTCTCTAGTTTTCAGAAATGCACAGGTTTGGTAGGTTTCCCTAGGTGCCGGCTGAGCTACAGGCCACAATCTACAGGTAGGCACTTTGCAAAAAACACCTCTGTTTTCTTTCAAAAAATTGGATGTGTCCACGTTGCGCTTTGGGGTGTTTCCTGTCGCGGGCGCTAGGCCTACCCACACAAGTGAGGTATCATTTTTATCGAGAGACGTGGGGGAACGCTGGGTGGAAGGAAATTTGTGGCTCCTCTCAGATACCAGATCTTTCTGCCACAGAAATGTGAGGAACATCTGTTTTTTTAGCCAAATGTTGAGGTTTGCAAAGGATTCTGGGTAACAGAACCTGGTCCGAGCCACACAAGTCACCCCATCTTGGATTCCCCTAGGTCTCTAGTTTTCAGAAATGGACAGGTTTGGTAGGTTTCCCTAGGTGGCGGCTGAGCTAGAGGCCAAAATCTACATGTAGGCACTTTGCAAAAAACACCTGTTTTCTTTCAAAAATTTGGATGTGTCCACGTTGCGCTTTGGGGCGTTTCCTGTCGCGGGCGCTAGGCCTACCCACACAAGTGAGGTATCATTTTTATCGGGAGACGTGGGGGAACGCTGGGTGGAAGGAAATTTGTGGCTCCTCTCAGATTCCAGAACTTTCTGCCACAGAAATGTGAGGAACATGTGTTTTTTTAGCCAAATTTTGAGGTTTGCAAAGGATTCTGGGTAACAGAACCTGGTCCGAACCACACAAGTCATCCCATCTTGGATCCCCTAGGTCTCTAGTTTTCAGAAATGCACAGGTTTGGTAGGTTTCCCTAGGTGCCGGCTGAGCTACAGGCCAAAATCTACAGGTAGGCACTTTGCAAAAAACACCTCTGTTTTCTTTCAAAAATTTGGATGTGTCCACGTTGCGCTTTGGGGCGTTTCCTGTCGCGGGCGCTAGTCCTACCCACACAAGTGAGGTATCATTTTTACCGAGGAGACGTGGGGGAACGCTGGGTGGAAGGTAATTTGTGGCTCCTCTCAGATTCCAGAACTTTCTGCCACAGAAATGTGAGGAACATGTGTTTTTTTAGCCAAAGTTTGAGGTTTGCAAAGGATTCTGGGTAAGAGAACCTGGTCCGAGCCACACAAGTCACCCCATCATGGATTCCCCTAGGTCTCTAGTTTTCAGAAATGCACAGGTTTGGTAGGTTTCCCTAGGTGCCGGCTGAGCTACAGGCCACAATCTACAGGTAGGCACTTTGCAAAAAACACCTCTGTTTTCTTTCAAAAAATTGGATGTGTCCACGTTGCGCTTTGGGGTGTTTCCTGTCGCGCGCGCTAGGCCTACCCACACAAGAGAGGTATCATTTTTATCGAGAGACGTGGGGGAACGCTGGGTGGAAGGAAATTTGTGGCTCCTCTCAGATTCCAGAACTTTCTGCCACAGAAATGTGTGGTACATGTTTTTTTTTAGCCAAATTTTGAGGTTTGCAAAGGATTCTGGGTAACAGAACCTGGTCCGAGCCACACAAGCCACCGCATCTTGGATTCCCCTAGGTCTCTAGTTTTCAGAAATGCACAGGTTTGGTAGGTTTCCCTAGGTGGCGGCTGAGCTACAGGCCAAAATCTACAGGTAGGTACTTTGCAAAAAACACCTCTGTTGTCTTTAAAAAATTTGGATGTGTCCACGTTGCGCTTTGGGGCGTTTCCTGTCGCGGGCGCTAGGCCTACCCACACCAGTGAGGTATCATTTTTATCGGGAGACGTGGGGGAACGCTGGGTGGAAGGAAATTTGTGGCTCCTCTCAGATTCCAGAACTTTCTGCCACAGAAATGTGAGGAACATGTGTTTTTTTTGCCAAATTTTGAGGTTTGCAAAGGATTCTGGGTAACAGAACCTGGTCCGAGCCACACAAGTCACCCCATCTTGGATTCCCCTAGGTCTCTAGTTTTCAGAAATGCACAGGTTTGGTAGGTTTCCCTCAGTGGCAGGTGAGCTACAGGCCAAAATCTACAGGTAGGCACTTTGCAAAAAACACCTCTGTTTTCTTTCAAAAATTTGGATGTGTCCACGTTGCGCTTTGGGGTGTTTCCTGTTGCGGGCGCTAGGCCTACCCACACAAGTGAGGTATCATTTTTATCGGGAGACGTGGGGGAACGCTGGGTGGATGGAAATTTGTGGCTCCTCTCAGATTCCAGAACTTTCTGCCACAGAAATGTGAGGAACATGTGTTTTTTTAGCCAAATTTTGAGGTTTGCAAAGGATTCTGGGTAACAGAACCTGGTCCGAGCCACACAAGTCACCCCATCTTGGATTCCCCTAGGTCTCTAGTTTTCAGAAATGCACAGGTTTGGTAGGTTTCCCTAGGTGGCGGCTGAGCTACAGGCCAAAATCTACAGGTAGGTACTTTGCAAAAAACACCTCTGTTGTCTTTAAAAAATTTGGATGTGTCCACGTTGCGCTTTGGGGCGTTTCCTGTCGCGGGCGCTAGGCCTACCCACACCAGTGAGGTATCATTTTTATCGGGAGACGTGGGGGAACGCTGGGTGGAAGGAAATTTGTGGCTCCTCTCAGATTCCAGAACTTTCTGCCACAGAAATGTGAGGAACATGTGTTTTTTTAGCCAAATTTTGAGGTTTGCAAAGGATTCTGGGTAACAGAACCTGGTCCGAGCCACACAAGTCACCCCATCTTGGATTCCCCTAGGTCTCTAGTTTTCAGAAATGCACAGGTTTGGTAGGTTTCCCTCAGTGGCAGGTGAGCTACAGGCCAAAATCTACAGGTAGGCACTTTGCAAAAAACACCTCTGTTTTCTTTCAAAAATTTGGATGTGTCCACGTTGCGCTTTGGGGTGTTTCCTGTTGCGGGCGCTAGGCCTACCCACACAAGTGAGGTATCATTTTTATCGGGAGACGTGGGGGAACGCTGGGTGGATGGAAATTTGTGGCTCCTCTCAGATTCCAGAACTTTCTGCCACAGAAATGTGAGGAACATGTGTTTTTTTAGCCAAATTTTGAGGTTTGCAAAGGATTCTGGGTAACAGAACCTGGTCCGAGCCACACAAGTCACCCCATCTTGGATTCCCCTAGGTCTCTAGTTTTCAGAAATGCACAGGTTTGGTAGGTTTCCCTAGGTGGCGGCTGAGCTACAGGCCAAAATCTACAGGTAGGCACTTTGCAAAAAACACCTCTGTTTTCTTTAAAAATTTGGATGTGTCCACGTTGCGCTGTGGGGCGTTTCCTGTCGTGGGCGCTAGGCCTACCCACACAAGTGAGGTATCATTTTTATCGGGAGACGTGGGGGAACGCTGGGTGGAAGGAAATTTGTGGCTCCTCTCAGATTCCAGTACTTTCTGCCACAGAAATGTGAGGAACATCTGTTTTTTTAGCCAAATTTTGAGGTTTGCAAAGGATTCTGGGTAACAGAACCTGGTCAGAGCCACACAAGTCACCCCATCTTGGATTCCGCTAGGTCTCTAGTTTTCAGAAATGCACAGGTTTGGTAGGTTTCCCTAGGTGGCGGCTGAGCTAGTGGCCAAAATCTACAGGTAGGCACTTTGCAAAAAACACCTCTGTTTTCTTTCAAAAATTTGGATGTGTCCATGTTGCGCTTTGGGGCGTTTCCTGTTGCGGGCGCTATGCCTACCCACTCAAGTGAGGTATCATTTTTATCGGGAGACGTGGGGGAACGCTGGGTGGAAGGAAATATGTGGCTCCTCTCAGATTCCAGAACTTTCTGCCACAGAAATGTGAGGAACATATGATTTTTTAGCCAAATTTTGAGGTTTGCAAAGGATTCTGGGTAAGAGAACCTGGTCCGAGCCACACAAGTCACCCCATCATGGATTCCCCTAGGTCTCTAGTTTTCAGAAATGCACAGGTTTGGTAGGTTTCCCTAGGTGCCGGCTGAGCTACAGGCCACAATCTACAGGTAGGCACTTTGCAAAAAACACCTCTGTTTTCTTTCAAAAAATTGGATGTGTCCACGTTGCGCTTTGGGGTGTTTCCTGTCGCGGGCGCTAGGCCTACCCACACAAGTGAGGTATCATTTTTATCGAGAGACGTGGGGGAACGCTGGGTGGAAGGAAATTTGTGGCTCCTCTCAGATACCAGATCTTTCTGCCACAGAAATGTGAGGAACATCTGTTTTTTTAGCCAAATTTTGAGGTTTGCAAAGGATTCTGGGTAACAGAACCTGGTCCGAGCCACACAAGTCACCCCATCTTGGATTCCCCATGGTCTCTAGTTTTCAGAAATGGACAGGTTTGGTAGGTTTCCCTAGGTGGCGGCTGAGCTAGAGGCCAAAATCTACATGTAGGCACTTTGCAAAAAACACCTGTTTTCTTTCAAAAATTTGGATGTGTCCACGTTGCGCTTTGGGGCGTTTCCTGTCGCGGGCGCTAGGCCTACCCACACAAGGGAGGTATCATTTTTATCGGGAGACGTGGGGGAACGCTGGGTGGAAGGAAATTTGTGGCTCCTCTCAGATTCCAGAACTTTCTGCCACAGAAATGTGAGGAACATGTGTTTTTTTAGCCAAATTTTGAGGTTTGCAAAGGATTCTGGGTAACAGAACCTGGTCCGAACCACACAAGTCATCCCATCTTGGATCCCCTAGGTCTCTAGTTTTCAGAAATGCACAGGTTTGGTAGGTTTCCCTAGGTGCCGGCTGAGCTACAGGCCAAAATCTACAGGTAGGCACTTTGCAAAAAACACCTCCGTTTTCTTTCAAAAATTTGGATGTGTCCACATTGCGCTTTGGGGCGTTTCCTGTCGCGGGCGCTAGTCCTACCCACACAAGTGAGGTATCATTTTTACCGAGGAGACGTGGGGGAACGCTGGGTGGAAGGTAATTTGTGGCTCCTCTCAGATTCCAGAACTTTCTGCCACAGAAATGTGAGGAACATGTGTTTTTTTAGCCAAAGTTTGAGGTTTGCAAAGGATTCTGGGTAACAGAACCTGGTCCGAGCCACACAAGTCACCCCATCATGGATTCCCCTAGGTCTCTAGTTTTCAGAAATGCACAGGTTTGGTAGGTTTCCCTAGGTGCCGGCTGAGCTACAGGCCACAATCTACAGGTAGGCACTTTGCAAAAAACACCTCTGTTTTCTTTCAAAAAATTGGATGTGTCCACGTTGCGCTTTGGGGTGTTTCCTGTCGCGCGCGCTAGGCCTACCCACACAAGAGAGGTATCATTTTTATCGAGAGACGTGGGGGAACGCTGGGTGGAAGGAAATTTGTGGCTCCTCTCAGATTCCAGAACTTTCTGCCACAGAAATGTGAGGTACATGTTTTTTTTTAGCCAAATTTTGAGGTTTGCAAAGGATTCTGGGTAACAGAACCTGGTCCGAGCCACACAAGCCACCCCATCTTGGATTCCCCTAGGTCTCTAGTTTTCAGAAATGCACAGGTTTGGTAGGTTTCCCTAGGTGGCGGCTGAGCTACAGGCCAAAATCTACAGGTAGGTACTTTGCAAAAAACACCTCTGTTGTCTTTAAAAAATTTGGATGTGTCCACGTTGCGCTTTGGGGCGTTTCCTGTCGCGGGCGCTAGGCCTACCCACACCAGTGAGGTATCATTTTTATCGGGAGACGTGGGGGAACGCTGGGTGGAAGGAAATTTGTGGCTCCTCTCAGATTCCAGAACTTTCTGCCACAGAAATGTTAGGAACATGTGTTTTTTTAGCCAAATTTTGAGGTTTGCAAAGGATTCTGGGTAACAGAACCTGGTCCGAGCCACACAAGTCACCCCATCTTGGATTCCCCTAGGTCTCTAGTTTTCAGAAATGCACAGGTTTGGTAGGTTTCCCTCAGTGGCAGGTGAGCTACAGGCCAAAATCTACAGGTAGGCACTTTGCAAAAAACACCTCTGTTTTCTTTCAAAAATTTGGATGTGTCCACGTTGCGCTTTGGGGTGTTTCCTGTTGCGGGCGCTAGGCCTACCCACACAAGTGAGGTATCATTTTTATCGGGAGACGTGGGGGAACGCTGGGTGGATGGAAATTTGTGGCTCCTCTCAGATTCCAGAACTTTCTGCCACAGAAATGTGAGGAACATGTGTTTTTTTAGCCAAATTTTGAGGTTTGCAAAGGATTCTGGGTAACAGAACCTGGTCCGAGCCACACAAGTCACCCCATCTTGGATTCCCCTAGGTCTCTAGTTTTCAGAAATGCACAGGTTTGGTAGGTTTCCCTAGGTGGCGGCTGAGCTACAGGCCAAAATCTACAGGTAGGCACTTTGCAAAAAACACCTCTGTTTTCTTTAAAAATTTGGATGTGTCCACGTTGCGCTTTGGGGCGTTTGCTGTCGTGGGCGCTAGGCCTACCCACACAAGTGAGGTATCATTTTTATCGGGAGACGTGGGGGAACGCTGGGTGGAAGGAAATTTGTGGCTCCTCTCAGATTCCAGTACTTTCTGCCACAGAAATGTGAGGAACATCTGTTTTTTTAGCCAAATTTTGAGGTTTGCAAAGGATTCTGGGTAACAGAACCTGGTCAGAGCCACACAAGTCACCCCATCTTGGATTCCGCTAGGTCTCTAGTTTTCAGAAATGCACAGGTTTGGTAGGTTTCCCTAGGTGGCGGCTGAGCTAGTGGCCAAAATCTACAGGTAGGCACTTTGCAAAAAGCACCTCTGTTTTCTTTCAAAAATTTGGATGTGTCCACGTTGCGCTTTGGGGCGTTTCCTGTCACGGTCGCTAGGCCTACCCACACAAGTGAGGTATCATTTTTAGCGAGAGACGTGGTGGAACGCTGGGTGGAAGGAAATTTGTGGCTCCTCTCAGATTCCAGAACTTTCTGCCACAGAAATGTGAGGAACATGTGTTTTTTTAGCCAAATTTTGAGGTTTGCAAGGGATTCTGGGTAACAGAACCTGGTCCGAGCCACACAAGTCACCCCATCTTGGATTCCCCATGGTCTCTAGTTTTCAGAAATGCACAGGTTTGGTAGGTTTCCCTAGGTGCCGGCTGAGCTACAGGCCAAAATCTACAGGTAGGCACTTTGCAAAAAACACCTCTGTTTTCTTTCAAAAATTTGGATGTGTCCACGTTGCGCTTTGGGGCGTTTCCTGTTGCGGGCGCTACGCCTACCCACACAAGTGAGGTATCATTTTTATCGGGAGACGTGGGGGAACGCTGGGTGGAAGGAAATTTGTGGCTCCTCTCAGATTCCAGAACTTTCTACCACAGAAATGTGAGGAACATGTGTTTTTTTAGCCAAATTTTAAGGTTTGCAAAGGATTCTGGGTAACAGAACCTGGTCCGAGCCACACAAGTCACCCCATCTTGGATTCTCCTAGGTCTCTAGTTTTCAGAAATGCACAGGTTTGGTAGGTTTCCCTAGGTGGCGGCTGAGCTACAGGCCAAAATCTACAGGTAGGCACTTTGCAAAAAACACCTCTGATTTCTTTCAAAAAATTGGATGTGTCCACGTTGCGCTTTGGGGCGTTTCCTGTCGCGGGCGCTAGGCCTACCCACACAAGTGAGGTATCATTTTTATCGAGAGACGTGGGGGAACGTTGGGTCGAAGGAAATTTGTGGCTCCTCTCAGATTCCAGAACTTTCTGCCACAGAAATGTGAGGAACATGTGTTTTTTTAGCCAAATTTTGAGGTTTGCAAAGGATTCTGGGTAAGAGAACCTGGTCCGAGCCACACAAGTCACCCCATCATGGATTCCCCTAGGTCTCTAGTTTTCAGAAATGCACAGGTTTGGTAGGTTTCCCTAGGTGCCAGGATGAGCTACAGGCCACAATCTACAGGTAGGCACTTTGCAAAAAACACCTCTGTTTTCTTTCAAAAAATTGGATGTGTCCACGTTGCGCTTTGGGGCGTTTCCTGTCGCGCGCGCTAGGCCTACCCACACAAGTGAGGTATCATTTTTATCGAGAGACGTGGGGGAACGCTGGGTGGAAGGAAATTTGTGGCTCCTCTCAGATTCCAGAACTTTCTGCCACAGAAATGTGAGGAACATGTTTTTTTTTAGCCAAATGTTGAGGTTTGCAAAGGATTCTGGGTAACAGAACCTGGTCCGAGCCACACAAGTCACCCCATCTTGGATTCCCCTAGGTCTCTAGTTTTCAGAAATGCACAGGTTTGGTAGGTTTCCCTAGGTGTCGGCTGAGCTACAGGCCAAAATCTACAGGTAGGCACTTTGCAAAAAACACCTCTGTTTTCTTTCAAAAATTTGGATGTGTCCACGTTGCGCTTTGGGGCGTTTCCTGTCGCGGGCGCTAGGCCTACCCACACCAGCGAGGTATCATTTTTATCGGGAGACATGGGGGAACGCTGGGTGGAAGGAAATTTGTGGCTCCTCTCAGATTCCAGAACTTTCTGCCACAGAAATGTGAGGAACATGTTTTTTTTTAGCCAAATTTTGAGGTTTGCAAAGGATTCTGGGTAACAGAACCTGGTCCGAGCCACACAAGTCACCCCATCTTGGATTCCCCTAGGTTTCTAGTTTTCAGAAATGCACAGGTTTGGTAGGTTTCCCTAGGTGGCGGCAGAGCTACAGGCCAAAATCTACAGGTAGGCACTTTGCAAAAAACACCTCTGTTTTCTTTCAAAAATTTGGATGTGTCCACGTTGCGCTTTGGGGCGTTTCCTGTCGCGGGCGCTAGGCCTACCCACACAAGTGAGGTATCATTTTTATTGGGAGACGTGGGGGAACGCTGGGTGGAAGGAAATTTGTGGCTCCTCTCAGATTCCAGAACTTTCTGCCACAGAAATGTGAGGAACATGTGTTTGTTTAGCCAAATTTTGAGGTTTGCAAAGGATTCTGGGTAACAGAACCTGGTCCGAACCACACAAGCCACCCCATCTTGGATTCCCCTAGGTCTCTAGTTTTCAGAAATGCACAGGTTTGGTAGGTTTCCCTAGGTGGCGGCTGAGCTACAGGCCAAAATCTACAGGTAGGCACTTTGCAAAAAACACCTCTGTTGTCTTTCAAAAATTTGGATGTGTCCACGTTGCACTTTGGGACGTTTCCTGTCGCGGGCGCTAGGCCTACCCACACAAGTAAGGTATCATTTTTATCGGGAGACGTGGGGGAACGCTGGGTGGAAGGAAATTTGTGGCTCCTCTCAGATTCCAGAACTTTCTGCCACAGAAATGTGAGGAACATGTGTTTTTTTAGCCAAATTTTGAGGTTTGCAAAGGATTCTGGGTAACAGAACCTGGTCTGAGCCACACAAGTCACCCCATCTTGGATTCCCCTAGGTCTCTAGTTTTCAGAAATGCACAGGTTTGGTAGGTTTCCCTAGGTGGCGGCTGAGCTACAGGCCAAAATCTACAGGTAGGCACTTTGCAAAAAACACCTCTGTTTTCTTTAAAAAGTTGGATGTGTCCACGTTGCGCTTTGGGGCGTTTCCTGTCGTGGGCGCTAGGCCTACCCACACAAGTGAGGTATCATTTTTATCGGGAGACGTGGGGGAACGCTGGGTGGAAGGAAATTTGTGGCTCCTCTCAGATTCCAGTACTTTCTGCCACAGAAAAGTGAGGAACATCTGTTTTTTTAGCCAAATTTTGAGGTTTGCAAAGGATTCTGGGTAACAGAACCTGGTCAGAGCCACACAAGTCACCCCATCTTGGATTCCCGTAGGTTTCTAGTTTTCAGAAATGCACAGGTTTGGTAGGTTTCCCTAGGTGGCGGCTGAGCTACAGGCCAAAATCTACAGGTAGGCACTTTGCAAAAAACACCTGTTTTCTTTCAAAAATTTGGATGTGTCCACGTTGCGCTTTGGGGCGTTTCCTGTCGCGGGCGCTAGGCCTACCCACACAAGTGAGGTATCATTTTTATTGGGAGACGTGGGGGAACGCTGGGTGGAAGGAAATTTGTGGCTCCTCTCAGATTCCAGAACTTTCTGCCACAGAAATGTGAGGAACATGTGTTTGTTTAGCCAAATTTTGAGGTTTGCAAAGGATTCTGGGTAACAGAACCTGGTCAGAGCCACACAAGTCACCCCATCTTGGATTCCGCTAGGTCTCTAGTTTTCAGAAATGCACAGGTTTGGTAGGTTTCCCTAGGTGGCGGCTGAGCTACAGGCCAAAATCTACAGGTAGGCACTTTGCAAAAAACACCTCTGTTGTCTTTCAAAAATTTGGATGTGTCCACGTTGCGCTTTGGGGCGTTTCCTGTCGCGGGCGCTAGGCCTACCCACACAAGTAAGGTATCATTTTTATCGGGAGACGTGGGGGAACGCTGGGTGGAAGGAAATTTGTGGCTCCTCTCAGATTCCAGAACTTTCTGCCACAGAAATGTGAGGAACATGTGTTTTTTTAGCCAAATTTTGAGGTTTGCAAAGGATTCTGGGTAAGAGAACCTGGTCCGAGCCACACAAGTCACCCCATCTTGGATTACCCTAGGTCTCTAGTTTTCAGAAATGCACAGGTTTGGTAGGATTCCCTAGGTGGCGGCTGAGCTACAGGCCAAAATCTACAGGTAGGCACTTTGCAAAAAACACCTCTGTTTTCTTTCAAAAATTTGGATGTGTCCACGTTGCGCTTTGGGGCGTTCCCTGTCGCGGGCGCTAGGCCTACCCACACAAGTGAGGTATCATTTTTATCGGGAGACGTGGGGGAACGCTGGGTGGAAGGAAATTTGTGGCTCCTCTCAGATTCCAGAACTTTCTGCCACAGAAATGTGAGGAACATGTGTTTTTTTAGCCAAATTTTGAGGTTTGCAAAGGATTCTGGGTAACAGAACCTGGTCCGAGCCACACAAGTCACCCCATCTTGGATTCCCCTAGGTCTCTAGTTTTCAGAAATGCACAGGTTTGGTAGGTTTCCCTAGGTGGCGGCTGAGCTACAGGCCAAAATCTACAGGTAGGCACTTTGCAAAAAACACCTCTGTTTTCTTTAAAAAGTTGGATGTGTCCACGTTGCGCTTTGGGGCGTTTCCTGTCGTGGGCGCTAGGCCTACCCACACAAGTGAGGTATCATTTTTATCGGGAGACGTGGGGGAACGCTGGGTGGAAGGAAATTTGTGGCTCCTCTCAGATTCCAGTACTTTCTGCCACAGAAATGTGAGGAACATCTGTTTTTTAGCCAAATTTTGAGGTTTGCAAAGGATTCTGGGTAACAGAACCTGGTCAGAGCCACACAAGTCACCCCATCTTGGATTCCGCTAGGTCTCTAGTTTTCAGAAATGCACAGGTTTGGTAGGTTTCCCTAGGTGGCGGCTGAGCTAGTGGCCAAAATCTACAGGTAGGCACTTTGCAAAAAACACCTCTGTTTTCTTTCAAAAATTTGGATGTGTCCACGTTGCGCTTTGGGGCGTTTCCTGTCGCGGTCGCTAGGCCTACCCACACAAGCGAGGTATCATTTTTAGCGAGAGACGTGGGGGAACGCTGGGTGGAAGGAAATTTGTGGCTCCTCTCAGATTCCAGAACTTTCTGCCACAGAAATGTGAGGAACATGTGTTTTTTTAGCCAAATTTTGAGGTTTGCAAAGGATTCTGGGTAACAGAACCTGGTCCGAGCCACACAAGTCACCCCATCTTGGATTCCCCATGGTCTCTAGTTTTCAGAAATGCACAGGTTTGGTAGGTTTCCCTAGGTGCCGGCTGAGCTACAGGCCAAAATCTACAGGAAGGCACTTTGCAAAAAACACCTCTGTTTTCTTTCAAAAATTTGGATGTGTCCACGTTGCGCTTTGGGGCGTTTCCTGTTGCGGGCGCTACGCCTACCCACACAAGTGAGGTATCATTTTTATCGGGAGACGTGGGGGAACGCTGGGTGGAAGGAAATTTGTGGCTCCTCTCAGATTCCAGAACTTTCTGCCACAGAAATGTGAGGAACATCTGTTTTTTTAGCCAAATTTTGAGGTTTGCAAAGGATTCTGGGTAAGAGAACCTGGTCCGAGCCACACAAGTCACCCCATCATGGATTCCCCTAGGTCTCTAGTTTTCAGAAATGCACAGGTTTGGTAGGTTTCCCTAGGTGCCAGGCTGAGCTACAGGTCACAATCTACAGGTAGGCACTTTGCAAAAAACACCTCTGTTTTCTTTCAAAAAATTGGATGTGTCCACGTTGCGCTTTGGGGTGTTTCCTGTCGCGCGCGCTAGGCCTACCCACACAAGTGAGGTATCATTTTTACCGAGAGACGTGGGGGAACGCTGGGTAGAAGGAAATTTGTGGCTCCTCTCAGATTCCAGAACTTTCTGCCACAGAAATGTGAGGAACATGTTTTTTTTTAGCCAAATTTTGAGGTTTGCAAAAGATTCTGGGTAACAGAACCTGGTCCGAGCCACACAAGTCACCCCATCTTGGATTCCCCTAGGTCTCTAGTTTTCAGAAATGCACAGGTTTGGTAGGTTTCCCTAGGTGGCGGCTGAGCTACAGGCCAAAATCTACAGGTAGGCACTTTGCAAAAAACACCTCTGTTTTCTTTCAAAAAATTGGATGTGTCCACGTTGCGCTTTGGGGCGTTTCCTGTCGCGGGCGCTAGGCCTACCCACACAAGTGAGGTATCATTTTTATCGAGAGACGTGGGGGAACGCTGGGTGGAAGGAAATTTGTGGCTCCTCTCAGATACCAGATCTTTCTGCCACAGAAATGTGAGGAACATCTGTTTTTTTAGCCAAATTTTGAGGTTTGCAAAGGATTCTGGGTAACAGAACCTGGTCCGAGCCACACAACTCACCCCATCTTGGATTCCCCATGGTCTCTAGTTTTCAGAAATGGACAGGTTTGGTAGGTTTCCCTAGGTGGCGGCTGAGCTAGAGGCCAAAATCTACATGTAGGCACTTTGCAAAAAACACCTGTTTTCTTTCAAAAATTTGGATGTGTCCACGTTGCGCTTTGGGGCGTTTCCTGTCGCGGGCGCTAGGCCTACCCACACAAGTGAGGTATCATTTTTAGCGAGAGACGTGGGGGAACGCTGGGTGGAAGGAAATTTGTGGCTCCTCTCAGATTCCAGAACTTTCTGCCACAGAAATGTGAGGAACATGTGTTTGTTTAGCCAAATTTTGAGGTTTGCAAAGGATTCTGGGTAACAGAACCTGGTCCGAACCACACAAGCCACCCCATCTTGGATTCCCCTAGGTCTCTAGTTTTCAGAAATGCACAGGTTTGGTAGGTTTCCCTAGGTGGCGGCTGAGCTACAGGCCAAAATCTACAGGTAGGCACTTTGCAAAAAACACCTCTGTTGTCTTTCAAAAATTTGGATGTGTCCACGTTGCACTTTGGGGCGTTTCCTGTCGCGGGCGCTAGGCCTACCCACACAAGTAAGGTATCATTTTTATCGGGAGACGTGGGGGAACGCTGGGTGGAAGGAAATTTGTGGCTCCTCTCAGATTCCAGAACTTTCTGCCACAGAAATGTGAGTAACATGTGTTTTTTTAGCCAAATTTTGAGGTTTGCAAAGGATTCTGGGTAAGAGAACCTGGTCCGAGCCACACAAGTCACCCCATCTTGGATTACCCTAGGTCTCTAGTTTTCAGAAATGCACAGGTTTGGTAGGATTCCCTAGGTGCCGGCTGAGCTACAGGCCAAAATCTACAGGTAGGCACTTTGCAAAAAACACCTCTGTTTTCTTTCAAAAATTTGGATGTGTCCACGTTGCGCTTTGGGGCGTTCCCTGTCGCGGGCGCTAGGCCTACCCACACAAGTGAGGTATCATTTTTATCGGGAGACGTGGGGGAACGCTGGGTGGAAGGAAATTTGTGGCTCCTCTCAGATTCCAGAACTTTCTGCCACAGAAATGTGAGGAACATGTGTTTTTTTAGCCAAATTTTGAGGTTTGCAAAGGATTCTGGGTAACAGAACCTGGTCTGAGCCACACAAGTCACCCCATCTTGGATTCCCCTAGGTCTCTAGTTTTCAGAAATGCACAGGTTTGGTAGGTTTCCCTAGGTGGCGGCTGAGCTACAGGCCAAAATCTACAGGTAGGCACTTTGCAAAAAACACCTCTGTTTTCTTTAAAAAGTTGGATGTGTCCACGTTGCGCTTTGGGGCGTTTCCTGTCGTGGGCGCTAGGCCTACCCACACAAGTGAGGTATCATTTTTATCGGGAGACGTGGGGGAACGCTGGGTGGAAGGAAATTTGTGGCTCCTCTCAGATTCCAGAACTTTCTGCCACAGAAAAGTGAGGAACATCTGTTTTTTTAGCCAAATTTTGAGGTTTGCAAAGGATTCTGGGTAACAGAACCTGGTCAGAGCCACACAAGTCACCCCATCTTGGATTCCGCTAGGTTTCTAGTTTTCAGAAATGCACAGGTTTGGTAGGTTTCCCTAGGTGGCGGCTGAGCTACAGGCCAAAATCTACAGGTAGGCACTTTGCAAAAAACACCTGTTTTCTTTCAAAAATTTGGATGTGTCCACGTTGCGCTTTGGGGCGTTTCCTGTCGCGGGCGCTAGGCCTACCCACACAAGTGAGGTATCATTTTTATTGGGAGACGTGGGGGAACGCTGGGTGGAAGGAAATTTGTGGCTCCTCTCAGATTCCAGAACTTTCTGCCACAGAAATGTGAGGAACATGTGTTTGTTTAGCCAAATTTTGAGGTTTGCAAAGGATTCTGGGTAACAAAACCTGGTCAGAGCCACACAAGTCACCCCATCTTGGATTCCGCTAGGTCTCTAGTTTTCAGAAATGCACAGGTTTGGTAGGTTTCCCTAGGTGGCGGCTGAGCTACAGGCCAAAATCTACAGGTAGGCACTTTGCAAAAAACACCTCTGTTGTCTTTCAAAAATTTGGATGTGTCCACGTTGCGCTTTGGGGCGTTTCCTGTCGCAGGCGCTAGGCCTACCCACACAAGTAAGGTATCATTTTTATCGGGAGACGTGGGGGAACGCTGGGTGGAAGGAAATTTGTGGCTCCTCTCAGATTCCAGAACTTTCTGCCACAGAAATGTGAGGAACATGTGTTTTTTTAGCCAAATTTTGAGGTTTGCAAAGGATTCTGGGTAAGAGAACCTGGTCCGAGCCACACAAGTCACCCCATCTTGGATTACCCTAGGTCTCTAGTTTTCAGAAATGCACAGGTTTGGTAGGATTCCCTAGGTGGCGGCTGAGCTACAGGCCAAAATCTACAGGTAGGCACTTTGCAAAAAACACCTCTGTTTTCTTTCAAAAATTTGGATGTGTCCACGTTGCGCTTTGGGGCGTTCCCTGTCGCGGGCGCTAGGCCTACCCACACAAGTGAGGTATCATTTTTATCGGGAGACGTGGGGGAACGCTGGGTGGAAGGAAATTTGTGGCTCCTCTCAGATTCCAGAACTTTCTGCCACAGAAATGTGAGGAACATGTGTTTTTTTAGCCTAATTTTGAGGTTTGCAAAGGATTCTGGGTAACAGAACCTGGTCCGAGCCACACAAGTCACCCCATCTTGGATTCCCCTAGGTCTCTAGTTTTCAGAAATGCACAGGTTTGGTAGGTTTCCCTAGGTGGCGGCTGAGCTACAGGCCAAAATCTACAGGTAGGCACTTTGCAAAAAACACCTCTGTTTTCTTTAAAAAGTTGGATGTGTCCACGTTGCGCTTTGGGGCGTTTCCTGTCGTGGGCGCTAGGCCTACCCACACAAGTGAGGTATCATTTTTATCGGGAGACGTGGGGGAACGCTGGGTGGAAGGAAATTTGTGGCTCCTCTCAGATTCCAGTACTTTCTGCCACAGAAATGTGAGGAACATCTGTTTTTTTAGCCAAATTTTGAGGTTTGCAAAGGATTCTGGGTAACAGAACCTGGTCAGAGCCACACAAGTCACCCCATCTTGGATTCCGCTAGGTCTCTAGTTTTCAGAAATGCACAGGTTTGGTAGGTTTCCCTAGGTGGCGGCTGAGCTACAGGCCAAAATCTACAGGTAGGCACTTTGCAAAAAACACCTCTGTTTTCTTTAAAAAGTTGGATGTGTCCACGTTGCGCTTTGGGGCGTTTCCTGTCGTGGGCGCTAGGCCTACCCACACAAGTGAGGTATCATTTTTATCGGGAGACGTGGGGGAACGCTGGGTGGAAGGAAATGTGTGGCTCCTCTCAGATTCCAGTACTTTCTGCCACAGAAATGTGAGGAACATCTGTTTTTTTAGCCAAATTTTGAGGTTTGCAAAGGATTCTGGGTAACAGAACCTGGTCAGAGCCACACAAGTCACCCCATCTTGGATTCCGCTAGGTCTCTAGTTTTCAGAAATGCACAGGTTTGGTAGGTTTCCCTAGGTGGCGGCTGAGCTAGTGGCCAAAATCTACAGGTAGGCACTTTGCAAAAAACACCTCTGTTTTCTTTCAAAAATTTGGATGTGTCCACTTTGCGCTTTGGGGCGTTTCCTGTCGCGGTCGCTAGGCCTACCCACACAAGTGAGGTATCATTTTTAGCGAGAGACGTGGGGGAACGCTGGGTGGAAGGAAATTTGTGGCTCCTCTCAGATTCCAGAACTTTCTGCCACAGAAATGTGAGGAACATGTGTTTTTTTAGCCAAATTTTGAGGTTTGCAAAGGATTCTGGGTAACAGAACCTGGTCCGAGCCACACAAGTCACCCCATCTTGGATTCCCCATGGTCTCTAGTTTTCAGAAATGCACAGGTTTGGTAGGTTTCCCTAGGTGCCGGCTGAGCTACAGGCCAAAATCTACAGGAAGGCACTTTGCAAAAAACACCTCTGTTTTCTTTCAAAAATTTGGATGTGTCCACGTTGCGCTTTGGGGCGTTTCCTGTTGCGGGCGCTACGCCTACCCACACAAGTGAGGTATCATTTTTATCGGGAGACGTGGGGGAACGCTGGGTGGAAGGAAATTTGTGGCTCCTCTCAGATTCCAGAACTTTCTGCCACAGAAATGTGAGGAACATCTGTTTTTTTAGCCAAATTTTGAGGTTTGCAAAGGATTCTGGGTAAGAGAACCTGGTCCGAGCCACACAAGTCACCCCATCATGGATTCCCCTAGGTCTCTAGTTTTCAGAAATGCACAGGTTTGGTAGGTTTCCCTAGGTGCCAGGCTGAGCTACAGGTCACAATCTACAGGTAGGCACTTTGCAAAAAACACCTCTGTTTTCTTTCAAAAAATTGGATGTGTCCACGTTGCGCTTTGGGGTGTTTCCTGACGCGCGCGCTAGGCCTACCCACACAAGTGAGGTATCATTTTTATCGAGAGACGTGGGGGAACGCTGGGTAGAAGGAAATTTGTGGCTCCTCTCAGATTCCAGAACTTTCTGCCACAGAAATGTGAGGAACATGTTTTTTTTTAGCCAAATTTTGAGGTTTGCAAAAGATTCTGGGTAACAGAACCTGGTCCGAGCCACACAAGTCACCCCATCTTGGATTCCCCTAGGTCTCTAGTTTTCAGAAATGCACAGGTTTGGTAGGTTTCCCTAGGTGGCGGCTGAGCTACAGGCCAAAATCTACAGGTAGGCACTTTGCAAAAAACACCTCTGTTTTCTTTAAAAAAATTGGATGTGTCCACGTTGCGCTTTGGGGCGTTTCCTGTCGCGGGCGCTAGGCCTACCCACACAAGTGAGGTATCATTTTTATCGAGAGACGTGGGGGAACGCTGGGTGGAAGGAAATTTGTGGCTCCTCTCAGATACCAGATCTTTCTGCCACAGAAATGTGAGGAACATCTGTTTTTTTAGCCAAATTTTGAGGTTTGCAAAGGATTCTGGGTAACAGAACCTGGTCCGAGCCACACAACTCACCCCATCTTGGATTCCCCATGGTCTCTAGTTTTCAGAAATGGACAGGTTTGGTAGGTTTCCCTAGGTGGCGGCTGAGCTAGAGGCCAAAATCTACATGTAGGCACTTTGCAAAAAACACCTGTTTTCTTTCAAAAATTTGGATGTGTCCACGTTGCGCTTTGGGGCGTTTCCTGTCGCGGGCGCTAGGCCTACCCACACAAGTGAGGTATCATTTTTATCGGGAGACGTGGGGGAACGCTGGGTGGAAGGAAATTTGTGGCTCCTCTCAGATTCCAGAACTTTCTGCCACAGAAATGTGAGGAACATGTGTTTTTTTAGCCAAATTTTGAGGTTTGCAAAGGATTCTGGGTAACAGAACCTGGTCCGAACCACACAAGTCATCCCATATTGGATCCCCTAGGTCTCTAGTTTTCAGAAATGCACAGGTTTGCTAGGTTTCCCTAGGTGCCGGCTGAGCTACAGGCCAAAATCTACAGGTAGGCACTTTGCAAAAAACACCTCTGTTTTCTTTCAAAAATTTGGATGTGTCCACGTTGCGCTTTGGGGCGTTTCCTGTCGCGGGCGCTAGTCCTACCCACACAAGTGAGGTATCATTTTTACCGAGGAGACGTGGGGGAACGCTGGGTGGAAGGTAATTTGTGGCTCCTCTCAGATTCCAGAACTTTCTGCCACAGAAATGTGAGGAACATGTGTTTTTTTAGCCAAAGTTTGAGGTTTGCAAAGGATTCTGGGTAAGAGAACCTGGTCCGAGCCACACAAGTCACCCCATCATGGATTCCCCTAGGTCTCTAGTTTTCAGAAATGCACAGGTTTGGTAGGTTTCCCTAGGTGCCGGCTGAGCTACAGGCCACAATCTACAGGTAGGCACTTTGCAAAAAACACCTCTGTTTTCTTTCAAAAAATTGGATGTGTCTACGTTGCGCTTTGGGGCGTTTCCTGTCGCGGGCGCTAGGCCTACCCACACAAGTGAGGTATCATTTTTATCGAGAGACGTGGGGGAACGCTGGGTGGAAGGAAATTTGTGGCTCCTCTCAGATTCCAGAACTTTCTGCCACAGAAATGTGAGGAACATGTTTTTTTTTAGCCAAATTTTGAGGTTTGCAAAGGATTCTGGGTAACAGAACCTGGTCCGAGCCACACAAGCCACCCCATCTTGGATTCCCCTAGGTCTCTAGTTTTCAGAAATGCACAGGTTTGGTAGGTTTCCCTAGGTGGCGGCTGAGCTACAGGCCAAAATCTACAGGTAGGTACTTTGCAAAAAACACCTCTGTTGTCTTTAAAAATGTGGATGTGTCCACGTTGCGCTTTGGGGCGTTTCCTGTCGCGGGCGCTAGGCCTACCCACACCAGTGAGGTATCATTTTTATCGGGAGACGTGGGGGAACGCTGGGTGGAAGGAAATTTGTGGCTCCTCTCAGATTCCAGAACTTTCTGCCACAGAAATGTGAGGAACATGTGTTTTGTTAGCCAAATTTTGAGGTTTGCAAAGGATTCTGGGTAACAGAACCTGGTCCGAGCCACACAAGTCACCCCATCTTGGATTCCCCTAGGTCTCTAGTTTTCAGAAATGCACAGGTTTGGTAGGTTTCCCTCGGTGGCAGGTGAGCTACAGGCCAAAATCTACAGGTAGGCACTTTGCAAAAAACACCTCTGTTTTCTTTCAAAAATTTGGATGTGTCCACGTTGCGCTTTGGGGTGTTTCCTGTTGCGGGCGCTAGGCCTACCCACACAAGTGAGGTATCATTTTTATCGGGAGACGTGGGGGAACGCTGGGTGGATGGAAATTTGTGGCTCCTCTCAGATTCCAGAACTTTCTGCCACAGAAATGTGAGGAACATGTGTTTTTTTAGCCAAATTTTGAGGTTTGCAAAGGATTCTGGGTAACAGAACCTGGTCCGAGCCACACAAGTCACCCCATCTTGGATTCCCCTAGGTCTCTAGTTTTCAGAAATGCACAGGTTTGGTAGGTTTCCCTAGGTGGCGGCTGAGCTACAGGCCAAAATCTACAGGTAGGCACTTTGCAAAAAACACCTCTGTTTTCTTTAAAAAATTTGGATGTGTCCACGTTGCGCTTTGGGGCGTTTCCTGTCGTGGGCGATAGGCCTACCCACACAAGTGAGGTATCATTTTTATCGGGAGACGTGGGGGAACGCTGGGTGGAAGGAAATTTGTGGCTCCTCTCAGATTCCAGTACTTTCTGCCACAGAAATGTGAGGAACATCTGTTTTTTTAGCCAAATTTTGAGGTTTGCAAAGGATTCTGGGTAACAGAACCCGGTCAGAGCCACACAAGTCACCCCATCTTGGATTCCGCTAGGTCTCTAGTTTTCAGAAATGCACAGGTTTGGTAGGTTTCCCTAGGTGGCGGTTGAGCTAGTGGCCAAAATCTACAGGTAGGCACTTTGCAAAAAGCACCTCTGTTTTCTTTCAAAAATTTGGATGTGTCCACGTTGCGCTTTGGGGCGTTTCCTGTTGCGGTCGCTAGGCCTACCCACACAAGTGAGGTATCATTTTTAGCGAGAGACGTGGGGGAACGCTGGGTGGAAGGAAATTTGTGGCTCCTCTCAGATTCCAGAACTTTCTGCCACAGAAATGTGAGGAACATGTGTTTTTTTAGCCAAATTTTGAGGTTTGCAAAGGATTCTGGGTAACATAACCTGGTCCGAGCCACACAAGTCACCCCATCTTGGATTCCCCATGGTCTCTAGTTTTCAGAAATGCACAGGTTTGGTAGGTTTCCCTAGGTGCCGGCTGAGCTACAGGCCAAAATCTACAGGTAGGCACTTTGCAAAAAACACCTCTGTTTTCTTTCAAAAATTTGGATGTGTCCACGTTGCACTTTGGGGCGTTTCCTGTTGCGGGCGCTACGCCTACCCACACAAGTGAGGTATCATTTTTATCGGGAGACGTGGGGGAACGCTGGGTGGAAGGAAATTTGTGGCTCCTCTCAGATTCCAGAACTTTCTACCACAGAAATGTGAGGAACATGTGTTTTTTTAGCCAAATTTTGAGGTTTGCAAAGGATTCTGGGTAACAGAACCTGGTCCGAGCCACACAAGTCACCCCATCTTGGATTCTCCTAGGTCTCTAGTTTTCAGAAATGCACAGGTTTGGTAGGTTTCCCTAGGTGACGGCTGAGCTACAGGCCAAAATCTACAGGTAGGCACTTTGCAAAAAACACCTCTGTTTTCTTTCAAAAAATTGGATGTGTCCACGTTGCGCTTTGGGGCGTTTCCTGTCGCGGGCGCTAGGCCTACCCACACAAGTGAGGTATCATTTTTATCGAGAGACGTGGGGGAACGTTGGGTGGAAGGAAATTTGTGGCTCCTCTCAGATTCCAGAACTTTCTGCCACAGAAATGTGAGGAACATGTGTTTTTTTAGCCAAATTTTGAGGTTTGCAAAGGATTCTGGGTAAGAGAACCTGGTCCGAGCCACACAAGTCACCCCATCATGGATTCCCCTAGGTCTCTAGTTTTCAGAAATGCACAGGTTTGGTAGGTTTCCATAGGTGCCAGGCTGAGCTACAGGCCACAATCTACAGGTAGGCACTTTGCAAAAAACACCTCTGTTTTCTTTCAAAAAATTGGATGTGTCCACGTTGCGCTTTGGGGCGTTTCCTGTCGCGCGCGCTAGGCCTACCCACACAGGTGAGGTATCATTTTTATCGAGAGACGTGGGGGAACGTTGGGTGGAAGGTAATTTGTGGCTCCTCTCAGATTCCAGAACTTTCTGCCACAGAAATGTGAGGAACATGTGTTTTTTTAGCCAAAGTTTGAGGTTTGCAAAGGATTCTGGGTAAGAGAACCTGGTCCGAGCCACACAAGTCACCCCATCATGGATTCCCCTAGGTCTCTAGTTTTCAGAAATGCACAGGTTTGGTAGGTTTCCCTAGGTGCCGGCTGAGCTACAGGCCACAATCTACAGGTAGGCACTTTGCAAAAAACACCTCTGTTTTCTTTCAAAAAATTGGATGTGTCTACTTTGCGCTTTGGGGCGTTTCCTGTCGCGGGCGCTAGGCCTACCCACACAAGTGAGGTATCATTTTTATCGAGAGACGTGGGGGAACGCTGGGTGGAAGGAAATTTGTGGCTCCTCTCAGATTCCAGAACTTTCTGCCACAGAAATGTGAGGAACATGTTTTTTTGTAGCCAAATTTTGAGGTTTGCAAAGGATTCTGGGTAACAGAACCTGGTCCGAGCCACACAAGCCACCCCATCTTGGATTCCCCTAGGTCTCTAGTTTTCAGAAATGCACAGGTTTGGTAGGTTTCCCTAGGTGGCGGCTGAGCTACAGGCCAAAATCTACAGGTAGGTACTTTGCAAAAAACACCTCTGTTGTCTTTAAAAAATGTGGATGTGTCCACGTTGCGCTTTGGGGCGTTTCCTGTCGCGGGCGCTAGGCCTACCCACACCAGTGAGGTATCATTTTTATCGGGAGACGTGGGGGAACGCTGGGTGGAAGGAAATTTGTGGCTCCTCTCAGATTCCAGAACTTTCTGCCACAGAAATGTGAGGAACATGTTTTTTTTTAGCCAAATTTTGAGGTTTGCAAAGGATTCTGGGTAACAGAACCTGGTCCGAGCCACACAAGCCACCCCATCTTGGATTCCCCTAGGTCTCTAGTTTTCAGAAATGCACAGGTTTGGTAGGTTTCCCTAGGTGGCGGCTGAGCTACAGGCCAAAATCTACAGGTAGGTACTTTGCAAAAAACACCTCTGTTGTCTTTAAAAATGTGGATGTGTCCACGTTGCGCTTTGGGGCGTTTCCTGTCGCGGGCGCTAGGCCTACCCACACCAGTGAGGTATCATTTTTATCGGGAGACGTGGGGGAACGCTGGGTGGAAGGAAATTTGTGGCTCCTCTCAGATTCCAGAACTTTCTGCCACAGAAATGTGAGGAACATGTGTTTTGTTAGCCAAATTTTGAGGTTTGCAAAGGATTCTGGGTAACAGAACCTGGTCCGAGCCACACAAGTCACCCCATCTTGGATTCCCCTAGGTCTCTAGTTTTCAGAAATGCACAGGTTTGGTAGGTTTCCCTCGGTGGCAGGTGAGCTACAGGCCAAAATCTACAGGTAGGCACTTTGCAAAAAACACCTCTGTTTTCTTTCAAAAATTTGGATGTGTCCACGTTGCGCTTTGGGGTGTTTCCTGTTGCGGGCGCTAGGCCTACCCACACAAGTGAGGTATCTTTTTTATCGGGAGACGTGGGGGAACGCTGGGTGGATGGAAATTTGTGGCTCCTCTCAGATTCCAGAACTTTCTGCCACAGAAATGTGAGGAACATGTGTTTTTTTAGCCAAATTTTGAGGTTTGCAAAGGATTCTGGGTAACAGAACCTGGTCCGAGCCACACAAGTCACCCCATCTTGGATTCCCCTAGGTCTCTAGTTTTCAGAAATGCACAGGTTTGGTAGGTTTCCCTAGGTGGCGGCTGAGCTACAGGCCAAAATCTACAGGTAGGCACTTTGCAAAAAACACCTCTGTTTTCTTTAAAAAATTTGGATGTGTCCACGTTGCGCTTTGGGGCGTTTCCTGTCGTGGGCGATAGGCCTACCCACACAAGTGAGGTATCATTTTTATCGGGAGACGTGGGGGAACGCTGGGTGGAAGGAAATTTGTGGCTCCTCTCAGATTCCAGTACTTTCTGCCACAGAAATGTGAGGAACATCTGTTTTTTTAGCCAAATTTTGAGGTTTGCAAAGGATTCTGGGTAACAGAACCCGGTCAGAGCCACACAAGTCACCCCATCTTGGATTCCGCTAGGTCTCTAGTTTTCAGAAATGCACAGGTTTGGTAGGTTTCCCTAGGTGGCGGTTGAGCTAGTGGCCAAAATCTACAGGTAGGCACTTTGCAAAAAGCACCTCTGTTTTCTTTCAAAAATTTGGATGTGTCCACGTTGCGCTTTGGGGCGTTTCCTGTTGCGGTCGCTAGGCCTACCCACACAATTGAGGTATCATTTTTAGCGAGAGACGTGGGGGAACGCTGGGTGGAAGGAAATTTGTGGCTCCTCTCAGATTCCAGAACTTTCTGCCACAGAAATGTGAGGAACATGTGTTTTTTTAGCCAAATTTTGAGGTTTGCAAAGGATTCTGGGTAACATAACCTGGTCCGAGCCACACAAGTCACCCCATCTTGGATTCCCCATGGTCTCTAGTTTTCAGAAATGCACAGGTTTGGTAGGTTTCCCTAGGTGCCGGCTGAGCTACAGGCCAAAATCTACAGGTAGGCACTTTGCAAAAAACACCTCTGTTTTCTTTCAAAAATTTGGATGTGTCCACGTTGCACTTTGGGGCGTTTCCTGTTGCGGGCGCTACGCCTACCCACACAAGTGAGGTATCATTTTTATCGGGAGACGTGGGGGAACGCTGGGTGGAAGGAAATTTGTGGCTCCTCTCAGATTCCAGAACTTTCTACCACAGAAATGTGAGGAACATGTGTTTTTTTAGCCAAATTTTGAGGTTTGCAAAGGATTCTGGGTAACAGAACCTGGTCCGAGCCACGCAAGTCACCCCATCTTGGATTCTCCTAGGTCTCTAGTTTTCAGAAATGCACAGGTTTGGTAGGTTTCCCTAGGTGGCGGCTGAGCTACAGGCCAAAATCTACAGGTAGGCACTTTGCAAAAAACACCTCTGTTTTCTTTCAAAAAATTGGATGTGTCCACGTTGCGCTTTGGGGCGTTTCCTGTCGCGGGCGCTAGGCCTACCCACACAAGTGAGGTATCATTTTTATCGAGAGACGTGGGGGAACGTTGGGTGGAAGGAAATTTGTGGCTCCTCTCAGATTCCAGAACTTTCTGCCACAGAAATGTGAGGAACATGTGTTTTTTTAGCCAAATTTTGAGGTTTGCAAAGGATTCTGGGTAAGAGAACCTGGTCCGAGCCACACAAGTCACCCCATCATGGATTCCCCTAGGTCTCTAGTTTTCAGAAATGCACAGGTTTGGTAGGTTTCCCTAGGTGCCAGGCTGAGCTACAGGCCACAATCTACAGGTAGGCACTTTGCAAAAAACACCTCTGTTTTCTTTCAAAAAATTGGATGTGTCCACGTTGCGCTTTGGGGCGTTTCCTGTCGCGCGCGCTAGGCCTACCCACACAGGTGAGGTATCATTTTTATCGAGAGACGTGGGGGAACGTTGGGTGGAAGGTAATTTGTGGCTCCTCTCAGATTCCAGAACTTTCTGCCACAGAAATGTGAGGAACATGTGTTTTTTTAGCCAAAGTTTGAGGTTTGCAAAGGATTCTGGGTAAGAGAACCTGGTCCGAGCCACACAAGTCACCCCATCATGGATTCCCCTAGGTCTCTAGTTTTCAGAAATGCACAGGTTTGGTAGGTTTCCCTAGGTGCCGGCTGAGCTACAGGCCACAATCTACAGGTAGGCACTTTGCAAAAAACACCTCTGTTTTCTTTCAAAAAATTGGATGTGTCTACGTTGCGCTTTGGGGCGTTTCCTGTCGCGGGCGCTAGGCCTACCCACACAAGTGAGGTATCATTTTTATCGAGAGACGTGGGGGAACGCTGGGTGGAAGGAAATTTGTGGCTCCTCTCAGATTCCAGAACTTTCTGCCACAGAAATGTGAGGAACATGTTTTTTTTTAGCCAAATTTTGAGGTTTGCAAAGGATTCTGGGTAACAGAACCTGGTCCGAGCCACACAAGCCACCCCATCTTGGATTCCCCTAGGTCTCTAGTTTTCAGAAATGCACAGGTTTGGTAGGTTTCCCTAGGTGGCGGCTGAGCTACAGGCCAAAATCTACAGGTAGGTACTTTGCAAAAAAAACCTCTGTTGTCTTTAAAAAATGTGGATGTGTCCACGTTGCGCTTTGGGGCGTTTCCTGTCGCGGGCGCTAGGCCTACCCACACCAGTGAGGTATCATTTTTATCGGGAGACGTGGGGGAACGCTGGGTGGAAGGAAATTTGTGGCTCCTCTCAGATTCCAGAACTTTCTGCCACAGAAATGTGAGGAACATGTGTTTTTTTAGCCAAATTTTGAGGTTTGCAAAGGATTCTGGGTAACAGAACCTGGTCCGAGCCACACAAGTCACCCCATCTTGGATTCCCCTAGGTCTCTAGTTTTCAGAAATGCACAGGTTTGGTAGGTTTCCCTCTGTGGCAGGTGAGCTACAGGCCAAAATCTACAGGTAGGCACTTTGAAAAAAACACCTCTGTTTTCTTTCAAAAATTTGGATGTGTCCACGTTGCGCTTTGGGGTGTTTCCTGTTGCGGGCGCTAGGCCTACCCACACAAGTGAGGTATCATTTTTATCGGGAGACGTGGGGGAACGCTGGGTGGATGGAAATTTGTGGCTCCTCTCAGATTCCAGAACTTTCTGCCACAGAAATGTGAGGAACATGTGTTTTTTTAGCCAAATTTTGAGGTTTGCAAAGGATTCTGGGTAACAGAACCTGGTCCGAGCCTCACAAGTCACCCCATCTTGGATTCCCCTAGGTCTCTAGTTTTCAGAAATGCACAGGTTTGGTAGGTTTCCCTAGGTGGCGGCTGAGCTACAGGCCAAAATCTACAGGTAGGCACTTTGCAAAAAACACCTCTGTTTTCTTTAAAAAATTTGGATGTGTCCACGTTGCGCTTTGGGGCGTTTCCTGTCGTGGGCGATAGGCCTACCCACACAAGTGAGGTATCATTTTTATCGGGAGACGTGGGGGAACGCTGGGTGGAAGGAAATTTGTGGCTCCTCTCAGATTCCAGTACTTTCTGCCACAGAAATGTGAGGAACATCTGTTTTTTTAGCCAAATTTTGAGGTTTGCAAAGGATTCTGGGTAACAGAACCTGGTCAGAGCCACACAAGTCACCCCATCTTGGATTCCGCTAGGTCTCTAGTTTTCAGAAATGCACAGGTTTGGTAGGTTTCCCTAGGTGGCGGCTGAGCTAGTGGCCAAAATCTACAGGTAGGCACTTTGCAAAAAGCACCTCTGTTTTCTTTCAAAAATTTGGATGTGTCCACGTTGCGCTTTGGGGCGTTTCCTGTCGCGGTCGCTAGGCCTACCCACACAAGTGAGGTATCATTTTTAGCGAGAGACGTGGGGGAACGCTGGGTGGAAGGAAATTTGTGGCTCCTCTCAGATTCCAGAACTTTCTGCCACAGAAATGTGAGGAACATGTGTTTTTTTAGCCAAATTTTGAGGTTTGCAAAGGATTCTGGGTAACATAACCTGGTCCGAGCCACACAAGTCACCCCATCTTGGATTCCCCATGGTCTCTAGTTTTCAGAAATGCACAGGTTTGGTAGGTTTCCCTAGGTGCCGGCTGAGCTACAGGCCAAAATCTACAGGTAGGCACTTTGCAAAAAACACCTCTGTTTTCTTTCAAAAATTTGGATGTGTCCACGTTGCACTTTGGGGCGTTTCCTGTTGCGGGCGCTACGCCTACCCACACAAGTGAGGTATCATTTTTATCGGGAGACGTGGGGGAACGCTGGGTGGAAGGAAATTTGTGGCTCCTCTCAGATTCCAGAACTTTCTACCACAGAAATGTGAGGAACATGTGTTTTTTTAGCCAAATTTTGAGGTTTGCAAAGGATTCTGGGTAACAGAACCTGGTCCGAGCCACACAAGTCACCCCATCTTGGATTCTCCTAGGTCTCTAGTTTTCAGAAATGCACAGGTTTGGTAGGTTTCCCTAGGTGGCGGCTGAGCTACAGGCCAAAATCTACAGGTAGGCACTTTGCAAAAAACACCTCTGTTTTCTTTCAAAAAATTGGATGTGTCCACGTTGCGCTTTGGGGCGTTTCCTGTCGCGGGCGCTAGGCCTACCCACACAAGTGAGGTATCATTTTTATCGAGAGACGTGGGGGAACGTTGGGTGGAAGGAAATTTGTGGCTCCTCTCAGATTCCAGAACTTTCTGCCACAGAAATGTGAGGAACATGTGTTTTTTTAGCCAAATTTTGAGGTTTGCAAAGGATTCTGGGTAAGAGAACCTGGTCCGAGCCACACAAGTCACCCCATCATGGATTCCCCTAGGTCTCTAGTTTTCAGAAATGCACAGGTTTGGTAGGTTTCCCTAGGTGCCAGGCTGAGCTACAGGCCACAATCTACAGGTAGGCACTTTGCAAAAAACACCTCTGTTTTCTTTCAAAAAATTGGATGTGTCCACGTTGCGCTTTGGGGCGTTTCCTGTCGCGCGCGCTACGCCTACCCACACAGGTGAGGTATCATTTTTATCGAGAGACGTGGGGGAACGCTGGGTGGAAGGAAATTTGTGGCTCCTCTCAGATTCCAGAACTTTCTGCCACAGAAATATGAGGAACATGTTTTTTTTTAGCCAAATGTTGAGGTTTGCAAAGGATTCTGGGTAACAGAACCTGGTCCGAGCCACACAAGTCACCCCATCTTGGATTCCCCTAGGTCTCTAGTTTTCAGAAATGCACAGGTTTGGTAGGTTTCCCTAGGTGGCGGCTGAGCTACAGGCCAAAATCTACAGGTAGGCACTTTGCAAAAAACACCTCTGTTTTCTTTCAAAAATTTGGATGTGTCCACGTTGCGCTTTGGGGCGTTTCCTGTCGCGGGCGCTAGGCCTACCCACACCAGCGAGGTATCATTTTTATCGGGAGACATGGGGGAACGCTGGGTGGAAGGAAATTTGTGGCTCCTCTCAGATTCCAGAACTTTCTGCCACAGAAATGTGAGGAACATGTTTTTTTTTAGCCAAATTTTGAGGTTTGCAAAGGATAATGGGTAACAGAACCTGGTCCGAGCCACACAAGTCACCCGATCTTGGATTCCCCTAGGTTTCTAGTTTTCAGAAATGCACAGGTTTGGTAGGTTTCCCTAGGTGGCGGCTGAGCTACAGGTCAAAATCTACAGGTAGGCACTTCGCAAAAAACACCTGTTTTCTTTCAAAAATTTGGATGTGTCCACGTTGCGCTTTGGGGCGTTTCCTGTCGCGGGCGCTCGGCCTACCCACACAAGTGAGGTATCATTTTTATTGGGAGACGTGGGGGAACGCTGGGTGGAAGGAAATTTGTGGCTCCTCTCAGATTCCAGAACTTTCTGCCACAGAAATGTGAGGAACATGTGTTTGTTTAGCCAAATTTTGAGGTTTGCAAAGGATTCTGGGTAACAGAACCTGGTCCGAACCACACAAGCCACCCCATCTTGGATTCCCCTAGGTCTCTAGTTTTCAGAAATGCACAGGTTTGGTAGGTTTCCCTAGGTGGCGGCTGAGCTACAGGCCAAAATCTACAGGTAGGCACTTTGCAAAAAACACCTCTGTTGTCTTTCAAAAATTTGGATGTGTCCACGTTGCGCTTTGGGGCGTTTCCTGTCGCGGGCGCTAGGCCTACCCACACAAGTAAGGTATCATTTTTATCGGGAGACGTGGGGGAACGCTGGGTGGAAGGAAATTTGTGGCTCCTCTCAGATTCCAGAACTTTCTGCCACAGAAATGTGAGGAACATGTGTTTTTTTAGCCAAATTTTGAGGTTTGCAAAGGATTCTGGGTAAGAGAACCTGGTCCGAGCCACACAAGTCACCCCATCTTGGATTACCCTAGGTCTCTAGTTTTCAGAAATGCACAGGTTTGGTAGGATTCCCTAGGTGCCGGCTGAGCTACAGGCCAAAATCTACAGGTAGGCACTTTGCAAAAAACACCTCTGTTTTCTTTCAAAAATTTGGATGTGTCCATGTTGCGCTTTGGGGCGTTCCCTGTCGCGGGCGCTAGGCCTACCCACACAAGTGAGGTATCATTTTTATCGGGAGACGTGGGGGAACGCTGGGTGGAAGGAAATTTGTGGCTCCTCTCAGATTCCAGAACTTTCTGCCACAGAAATGTGAGGAACATGTGTTTTTTTAGCCAAATTTTGAGGTTTGCAAAGGATTCTGGGTAACAGAACCTGGTCCGAGCCACACAAGTCACCCCATCTTGGATTCCCCTAGGTCTCTAGTTTTCAGAAATGCACAGGTTTGGTAGGTTTCCCTAGGTGGCGGCTCAGCTACAGGCCAAAATCTACAGGTAGGCACTTTGCAAAAAACACCTCTGTTGTCTTTCAAAAATTTGGATGTGTCCACGTTGCGCTTTGGGGCGTTTCCTGTCGCGGGCGCTAGGCCTACCCACACAAGTAAGGTATCATTTTTATCGGGAGACGTGGGGGAACGCTGGGTGGAAGGAAAGTTGTGGCTCCTCTCAGATTCCAGAACTTTCTGCCACAGAAATGTGAGGAACATGTGTTTTTTTAGCCAAATTTTGAGGTTTGCAAAGGATTCTGGGTAAGAGAACCTGGTCCGAGCCACACAAGTCACCCCATCTTGGATTACCCTAGGTCTCTAGTTTTCAGAAATGCACAGGTTTGGTAGGATTCCCTAGGTGCCGGCTGAGCTACAGGCCAAAATCTACAGGTAGGCACTTTGCAAAAAACACCTCTGTTTTCTTTCAAAAATTTGGATGTGTCCACGTTGCGCTTTGGGGCGTACCGTGTCGCGGGCGCTAGGCCTACCCACACAAGTGAGGTATCATTTTTATCGGGAGACGTGGGGGAACGCTGGGTGGAAGGAAATTTGTGGCTCCTCTCAGATTCCAGAACTTTCTGCCACAGAAATGTGAGGAACATGTGTTTTTTTAGCCAAATTTTGAGGTTTGCAAAGGATTCTGGGTAACAGAACCTGGTCCGAGCCACACAAGTCACCCCATCTTGGATTCCCCTAGGTCTCTAGTTTTCAGAAATGCACAGGTTTGGTAGGTTTCCCTAGGTGGCGGCTGAGCTACAGGCCAAAATCTACAGGTAGGCACTTTGCAAAAAACACCTCTGTTTTCTTTAAAAAGTTGGATGTGTCCACGTTGCGCTTTGGGGAGTTTCCTGTCGTGGGCGCTAGGCCTACCCACACAAGTGAGGTATCATTTTTATCGGGAGACGTGGGGGAACGCTGGGTGGAAGGAAATTTGTGGCTCCTCTCAGATTCCAGTACTTTCTGCCACAGAAATGTGAGGAACATCTGTTTTTTTAGCCAAATTTTGAGGTTTGCAAAGGATTCTGGGTAACAGAACCTGGTCAGAGCCACACAAGTCACCCCATCTTGGATTCCGCTAGGTTTCTAGTTTTCAGAAATGCACAGGTTTGGTAGGTTTCCCTAGGTGGCGGCTGAGCTACAGGCCAAAATCTACAGGTAGGCACTTTGCAAAAAACACCTGTTTTCTTTCAAAAATTTGGATGTGTCCACGTTGCGCTTTGGGGCGTTTCCTGTCGCGGGCGCTAGGCCTACCCACACAAGTGAGGTATCATTTTTATTGGGAGACGTGGGGGAACGCTGGGTGGAAGGAAATTTGTGGCTCCTCTCAGATTCCAGAACTTTCTGCCACAGAAATGTGAGGAACATGTGTTTTTTTAGCCAAATTTTGAGGTTTGCAAAGGATTCTGGGTAAGAGAACCTGGTCCGAGCCACACAAGTCACCCCATCTTGGATTACCCTAGGTCTCTAGTTTTCAGAAATGCACAGGTTTGGTAGGATTCCCTAGGTGGCGGCTGAGCTACAGGCCAAAATCTACAGGTAGGCACTTTGCAAAAAACACCTCTGTTTTCTTTAAAAAATTTGGATGTGTCCACGTTGCGCTTTGGGGCGTTCCCTGTCGCGGGCGCTAGGCCTACCCACACAATTGAGGTATCATTTTTATTGGGAGACGTGGGGGAACGCTGGGTGGAAGGAAATTTGTGGCTCCTCTCAGATTCCAGAACTTTCTGCCACAGAAATGTGAGGAACATGTGTTTTTTTAGCCAAATTTTGAGGTTTGCAAAGGATTCTGGGTAACAGAACCTGGTCCGAGCCACACAAGTCACCCCATCTTGGATTCCCCTAGGTCTCTAGTTTTCAGAAATGCACAGGTTTGGTAGGTTTCCCTAGGTGGCGGCTGAGCTACAGGCCAAAATCTACAGGTAGGCACTTTGCAAAAAACACCTCTGTTTTCTTTAAAAAGTTGGATGTGTCCACGTTGCGCTTTGGGGCGTTTCCTGTCGTGGGCGCTAGGCCTACCCACACAAGTGAGGTATCATTTTTATCGGGAGACGTGGGGGAACGCTGGGTGGAAGGAAATGTGTGGCTCCTCTCAGATTCCAGTACTTTCTGCCACAGAAATGTGAGGAACATCTGTTTTTTTAGCCAAATTTTGAGGTTTGCAAAGGATTCTGGGTAACAGAACCTGGTCAGAGCCACACAAGTCACCCCATCTTGGATTCCGCTAGGTCTCTAGTTTTCAGAAATGCACAGGTTTGGTAGGTTTCCCTAGGTGGCGGCTGAGCTAGTGGCCAAAATCTACAGGTAGGCACTTTGCAAAAAACACCTCTGTTTTCTTTCAAAAATTTGGATGTGTCCACGTTGCGCTTTGGGGCGTTTCCTGTTGCGGGCGATAGGCCTACCCACACAAGTGAGGTATCATTTTTATCGGGAGACGTGGGGGAACGCTGGGTGGAAGGAAATTTGTGGCTCCTCTCAGATTCCAGTACTTTCTGCCACAGAAATGTGAGGAACATCTGTTTTTTTAGCCAAATTTTGAGGTTTGCAAAGGATTCTGGGTAACAGAACCCGGTCAGAGCCACACAAGTCACCCCATCTTGGATTCCGCTAGGTCTCTAGTTTTCAGAAATGCACAGGTTTGGTAGGTTTCCCTAGGTGGCGGTTGAGCTAGTGGCCAAAATCTACAGGTAGGCACTTTGCAAAAAGCACCTCTGTTTTCTTTCAAAAATTTGGATGTGTCCACGTTGCGCTTTGGGGCGTTTCCTGTTGCGGTCGCTAGGCCTACCCACACAAGTGAGGTATCATTTTTAGCGAGAGACGTGGGGGAACGCTGGGTGGAAGGAAATTTGTGGCTCCTCTCAGATTCCAGAACTTTCTGCCACAGAAATGTGAGGAACATGTGTTTTTTTAGCCAAATTTTGAGGTTTGCAAAGGATTCTGGGTAACATAACCTGGTCCGAGCCACACAAGTCACCCCATCTTGGATTCCCCATGGTCTCTAGTTTTCAGAAATGCACAGGTTTGGTAGGTTTCCCTAGGTGCCGGCTGAGCTACAGGCCAAAATCTACAGGTAGGCACTTTGCAAAAAACACCTCTGTTTTCTTTCAAAAATTTGGATGTGTCCACGTTGCACTTTGGGGCGTTTCCTGTTGCGGGCGCTACGCCTACCCACACAAGTGAGGTATCATTTTTATCGGGAGACGTGGGGGAACGCTGGGTGGAAGGAAATTTGTGGCTCCTCTCAGATTCCAGAACTTTCTACCACAGAAATGTGAGGAACATGTGTTTTTTTAGCCAAATTTTGAGGTTTGCAAAGGATTCTGGGTAACAGAACCTGGTCCGAGCCACACAAGTCACCCCATCTTGGATTCTCCTAGGTCTCTAGTTTTCAGAAATGCACAGGTTTGGTAGGTTTCCCTAGGTGGCGGCTGAGCTACAGGCCAAAATCTACAGGTAGGCACTTTGCAAAAAACACCTCTGTTTTCTTTCAAAAAATTGGATGTGTCCACGTTGCGCTTTGGGGCGTTTCCTGTCGCGGGCGCTAGGCCTACCCACACAAGTGAGGTATCATTTTTATCGAGAGACGTGGGGGAACGTTGGGTGGAAGGAAATTTGTGGCTCCTCTCAGATTCCAGAACTTTCTGCCACAGAAATGTGAGGAACATGTGTTTTTTTAGCCAAATTTTGAGGTTTGCAAAGGATTCTGGGTAAGAGAACCTGGTCCGAGCCACACAAGTCACCCCATCATGGATTCCCCTAGGTCTCTAGTTTTCAGAAATGCACAGGTTTGGTAGGTTTCCATAGGTGCCAGGCTGAGCTACAGGCCACAATCTACAGGTAGGCACTTTGCAAAAAACACCTCTGTTTTCTTTCAAAAAATTGGATGTGTCCACGTTGCGCTTTGGGGCGTTTCCTGTCGCGCGCGCTAGGCCTACCCACACAGGTGAGGTATCATTTTTATCGAGAGACGTGGGGGAACGTTGGGTGGAAGGTAATTTGTGGCTCCTCTCAGATTCCAGAACTTTCTGCCACAGAAATGTGAGGAACATGTGTTTTTTTAGCCAAAGTTTGAGGTTTGCAAAGGATTCTGGGTAAGAGAACCTGGTCCGAGCCACACAAGTCACCCCATCATGGATTCCCCTAGGTCTCTAGTTTTCAGAAATGCACAGGTTTGGTAGGTTTCCCTAGGTGCCGGCTGAGCTACAGGCCACAATCTACAGGTAGGCACTTTGCAAAAAACACCTCTGTTTTCTTTCAAAAAATTGGATGTGTCTACGTTGCGCTTTGGGGCGTTTCCTGTCGCGGGCGCTAGGCCTACCCACACAAGTGAGGTATCATTTTTATCGAGAGACGTGGGGGAACGCTGGGTGGAAGGAAATTTGTGGCTCCTCTCAGATTCCAGAACTTTCTGCCACAGAAATGTGAGGAACATGTTTTTTTGTAGCCAAATTTTGAGGTTTGCAAAGGATTCTGGGTAACAGAACCTGGTCCGAGCCACACAAGCCACCCCATCTTGGATTCCCCTAGGTCTCTAGTTTTCAGAAATGCACAGGTTTGGTAGGTTTCCCTAGGTGGCGGCTGAGCTACAGGCCAAAATCTACAGGTAGGTACTTTGCAAAAAACACCTCTGTTGTCTTTAAAAAATGTGGATGTGTCCACGTTGCGCTTTGGGGCGTTTCCTGTCGCGGGCGCTAGGCCTACCCACACCAGTGAGGTATCATTTTTATCGGGAGACGTGGGGGAACGCTGGGTGGAAGGAAATTTGTGGCTCCTCTCAGATTCCAGAACTTTCTGCCACAGAAATGTGAGGAACATGTTTTTTTTTAGCCAAATTTTGAGGTTTGCAAAGGATTCTGGGTAACAGAACCTGGTCCGAGCCACACAAGCCACCCCATCTTGGATTCCCCTAGGTCTCTAGTTTTCAGAAATGCACAGGTTTGGTAGGTTTCCCTAGGTGGCGGCTGAGCTACAGGCCAAAATCTACAGGTAGGTACTTTGCAAAAAACACCTCTGTTGTCTTTAAAAATGTGGATGTGTCCACGTTGCGCTTTGGGGCGTTTCCTGTCGCGGGCGCTAGGCCTACCCACACCAGTGAGGTATCATTTTTATCGGGAGACGTGGGGGAACGCTGGGTGGAAGGAAATTTGTGGCTCCTCTCAGATTCCAGAACTTTCTGCCACAGAAATGTGAGGAACATGTGTTTTGTTAGCCAAATTTTGAGGTTTGCAAAGGATTCTGGGTAACAGAACCTGGTCCGAGCCACACAAGTCACCCCATCTTGGATTCCCCTAGGTCTCTAGTTTTCAGAAATGCACAGGTTTGGTAGGTTTCCCTCGGTGGCAGGTGAGCTACAGGCCAAAATCTACAGGTAGGCACTTTGCAAAAAACACCTCTGTTTTCTTTCAAAAATTTGGATGTGTCCACGTTGCGCTTTGGGGTGTTTCCTGTTGCGGGCGCTAGGCCTACCCACACAAGTGAGGTATCTTTTTTATCGGGAGACGTGGGGGAACGCTGGGTGGATGGAAATTTGTGGCTCCTCTCAGATTCCAGAACTTTCTGCCACAGAAATGTGAGGAACATGTGTTTTTTTAGCCAAATTTTGAGGTTTGCAAAGGATTCTGGGTAACAGAACCTGGTCCGAGCCACACAAGTCACCCCATCTTGGATTCCCCTAGGTCTCTAGTTTTCAGAAATGCACAGGTTTGGTAGGTTTCCCTAGGTGGCGGCTGAGCTACAGGCCAAAATCTACAGGTAGGCACTTTGCAAAAAACACCTCTGTTTTCTTTAAAAAATTTGGATGTGTCCACGTTGCGCTTTGGGGCGTTTCCTGTCGTGGGCGATAGGCCTACCCACACAAGTGAGGTATCATTTTTATCGGGAGACGTGGGGGAACGCTGGGTGGAAGGAAATTTGTGGCTCCTCTCAGATTCCAGTACTTTCTGCCACAGAAATGTGAGGAACATCTGTTTTTTTAGCCAAATTTTGAGGTTTGCAAAGGATTCTGGGTAACAGAACCCGGTCAGAGCCACACAAGTCACCCCATCTTGGATTCCGCTAGGTCTCTAGTTTTCAGAAATGCACAGGTTTGGTAGGTTTCCCTAGGTGGCGGTTGAGCTAGTGGCCAAAATCTACAGGTAGGCACTTTGCAAAAAGCACCTCTGTTTTCTTTCAAAAATTTGGATGTGTCCACGTTGCGCTTTGGGGCGTTTCCTGTTGCGGTCGCTAGGCCTACCCACACAAGTGAGGTATCATTTTTAGCGAGAGACGTGGGGGAACGCTGGGTGGAAGGAAATTTGTGGCTCCTCTCAGATTCCAGAACTTTCTGCCACAGAAATGTGAGGAACATGTGTTTTTTTAGCCAAATTTTGAGGTTTGCAAAGGATTCTGGGTAACATAACCTGGTCCGAGCCACACAAGTCACCCCATCTTGGATTCCCCATGGTCTCTAGTTTTCAGAAATGCACAGGTTTGGTAGGTTTCCCTAGGTGCCGGCTGAGCTACAGGCCAAAATCTACAGGTAGGCACTTTGCAAAAAACACCTCTGTTTTCTTTCAAAAATTTGGATGTGTCCACGTTGCACTTTGGGGCGTTTCCTGTTGCGGGCGCTACGCCTACCCACACAAGTGAGGTATCATTTTTATCGGGAGACGTGGGGGAACGCTGGGTGGAAGGAAATTTGTGGCTCCTCTCAGATTCCAGAACTTTCTACCACAGAAATGTGAGGAACATGTGTTTTTTTAGCCAAATTTTGAGGTTTGCAAAGGATTCTGGGTAACAGAACCTGGTCCGAGCCACGCAAGTCACCCCATCTTGGATTCTCCTAGGTCTCTAGTTTTCAGAAATGCACAGGTTTGGTAGGTTTCCCTAGGTGGCGGCTGAGCTACAGGCCAAAATCTACAGGTAGGCACTTTGCAAAAAACACCTCTGTTTTCTTTCAAAAAATTGGATGTGTCCACGTTGCGCTTTGGGGCGTTTCCTGTCGCGGGCGCTAGGCCTACCCACACAAGTGAGGTATCATTTTTATCGAGAGACGTGGGGGAACGTTGGGTGGAAGGGAATTTGTGGCTCCTCTCAGATTCCAGAACTTTCTGCCACAGAAATGTGAGGAACATGTGTTTTTTTAGCCAAATTTTGAGGTTTGCAAAGGATTCTGGGTAAGAGAACCTGGTCCGAGCCACACAAGTCACCCCATCATGGATTCCCCTAGGTCTCTAGTTTTCAGAAATGCACAGGTTTGGTAGGTTTCCCTAGGTGCCAGGCTGAGCTACAGGCCACAATCTACAGGTAGGCACTTTGCAAAAAACACCTCTGTTTTCTTTCAAAAAATTGGATGTGTCCACGTTGCGCTTTGGGGCGTTTCCTGTCGCGCGCGCTAGGCCTACCCACACAGGTGAGGTATCATTTTTATCGAGAGACGTGGGGGAACGTTGGGTGGAAGGTAATTTGTGGCTCCTCTCAGATTCCAGAACTTTCTGCCACAGAAATGTGAGGAACATGTGTTTTTTTAGCCAAAGTTTGAGGTTTGCAAAGGATTCTGGGTAAGAGAACCTGGTCCGAGCCACACAAGTCACCCCATCATGGATTCCCCTAGGTCTCTAGTTTTCAGAAATGCACAGGTTTGGTAGGTTTCCCTAGGTGCCGGCTGAGCTACAGGCCACAATCTACAGGTAGGCACTTTGCAAAAAACACCTCTGTTTTCTTTCAAAAAATTGGATGTGTCTACGTTGCGCTTTGGGGCGTTTCCTGTCGCGGGCGCTAGGCCTACCCACACAAGTGAGGTATCATTTTTATCGAGAGACGTGGGGGAACGCTGGGTGGAAGGAAATTTGTGGCTCCTCTCAGATTCCAGAACTTTCTGCCACAGAAATGTGAGGAACATGTTTTTTTTTAGCCAAATTTTGAGGTTTGCAAAGGATTCTGGGTAACAGAACCTGGTCCGAGCCACACAAGCCACCCCATCTTGGATTCCCCTAGGTCTCTAGTTTTCAGAAATGCACAGGTTTGGTAGGTTTCCCTAGGTGGCGGCTGAGCTACAGGCCAAAATCTACAGGTAGGTACTTTGCAAAAAAAACCTCTGTTGTCTTTAAAAAATGTGGATGTGTCCACGTTGCGCTTTGGGGCGTTTCCTGTCGCGGGCGCTAGGCCTACCCACACCAGTGAGGTATCATTTTTATCGGGAGACGTGGGGGAACGCTGGGTGGAAGGAAATTTGTGGCTCCTCTCAGATTCCAGAACTTTCTGCCACAGAAATGTGAGGAACATGTGTTTTTTTAGCCAAATTTTGAGGTTTGCAAAGGATTCTGGGTAACAGAACCTGGTCCGAGCCACACAAGTCACCCCATCTTGGATTCCCCTAGGTCTCTAGTTTTCAGAAATGCACAGGTTTGGTAGGTTTCCCTCTGTGGCAGGTGAGCTACAGGCCAAAATCTACAGGTAGGCACTTTGCAAAAAACACCTCTGTTTTCTTTCAAAAATTTGGATGTGTCCACGTTGCGCTTTGGGGTGTTTCCTGTTGCGGGCGCTAGGCCTACCCACACAAGTGAGGTATCATTTTTATCGGGAGACGTGGGGGAACGCTGGGTGGATGGAAATTTGTGGCTCCTCTCAGATTCCAGAACTTTCTGCCACAGAAATGTGAGGAACATGTGTTTTTTTAGCCAAATTTTGAGGTTTGCAAAGGATTCTGGGTAACAGAACCTGGTCCGAGCCACACAAGTCACCCCATCTTGGATTCCCCTAGGTCTCTAGTTTTCAGAAATGCACAGGTTTGGTAGGTTTCCCTAGGTGGCGGCTGAGCTACAGGCCAAAATCTACAGGTAGGCACTTTGCAAAAAACACCTCTGTTTTCTTTAAAAAATTTGGATGTGTCCACGTTGCGCTTTGGGGCGTTTCCTGTCGTGGGCGATAGGCCTACCCACACAAGTGAGGTATCATTTTTATCGGGAGACGTGGGGGAACGCTGGGTGGAAGGAAATTTGTGGCTCCTCTCAGATTCCAGTACTTTCTGCCACAGAAATGTGAGGAACATCTGTTTTTTTAGCCAAATTTTGAGGTTTGCAAAGGATTCTGGGTAACAGAACCTGGTCAGAGCCACACAAGTCACCCCATCTTGGATTCCACTAGGTCTCTAGTTTTCAGAAATGCACAGGTTTGGTAGGTTTCCCTAGGTGGCGGCTGAGCTAGTGGCCAAAATCTACAGGTAGGCACTTTGCAAAAAGCACCTCTGTTTTCTTTCAAAAATTTGGATGTGTCCACGTTGCGCTTTGGGGTGTTTCCTGTCGCGGTCGCTAGGCCTACCCACACAAGTGAGGTATCATTTTTAGCGAGAGACGTGGGGGAACGCTGGGTGGAAGGAAATTTGTGGCTCCTCTCAGATTCCAGAACTTTCTGCCACAGAAATGTGAGGAACATGTGTTTTTTTAGCCAAATTTTGAGGTTTGCAAAGGATTCTGGGTAACATAACCTGGTCCGAGCCACACAAGTCACCCCATCTTGGATTCCCCATGGTCTCTAGTTTTCAGAAATGCACAGGTTTGGTAGGTTTCCCTAGGTGCCGGCTGAGCTACAGGCCAAAATCTACAGGTAGGCACTTTGCAAAAAACACCTCTGTTTTCTTTCAAAAATTTGGATGTGTCCACGTTGCACTTTGGGGCGTTTCCTGTTGCGGGCGCTACGCCTACCCACACAAGTGAGGTATCATTTTTATCGGGAGACGTGGGGGAACGCTGGGTGGAAGGAAATTTGTGGCTCCTCTCAGATTCCAGAACTTTCTACCACAGAAATGTGAGGAACATGTGTTTTTTTAGCCAAATTTTGAGGTTTGCAAAGGATTCTGGGTAACAGAACCTGGTCCGAGCCACACAAGTCACCCCATCTTGGATTCTCCTAGGTCTCTAGTTTTCAGAAATGCACAGGTTTGGTAGGTTTCCCTAGGTGGCGGCTGAGCTACAGGCCAAAATCTACAGGTAGGCACTTTGCAAAAAACACCTCTGTTTTCTTTAAAAAAATTGGATGTGTCCACGTTGCGCTTTGGGGCGTTTCCTGTCGCGGGCGCTAGGCCTACCCACACAAGTGAGGTATCATTTTTATCGAGAGACGTGGGGGAACGTTGGGTGGAAGGAAATTTGTGGCTCCTCTCAGATTCCAGAACTTTCTGCCACAGAAATGTGAGGAACATGTGTTTTTTTAGCCAAATTTTGAGGTTTGCAAAGGATTCTGGGTAAGAGAACCTGGTCCGAGCCACACAAGTCACCCCATCATGGATTCCCCTAGGTCTCTAGTTTTCAGAAATGCACAGGTTTGGTAGGTTTCCCTAGGTGCCAGGCTGAGCTACAGGCCACAATCTACAGGTAGGCACTTTGCAAAAAACACCTCTGTTTTCTTTCAAAAAATTGGATGTGTCCACGTTGCGCTTTGGGGCGTTTCCTGTCGCGCGCGCTACGCCTACCCACACAGGTGAGGTATCATTTTTATCGAGAGACGTGGGGGAACGCTGGGTGGAAGGAAATTTGTGGCTCCTCTCAGATTCCAGAACTTTCTGCCACAGAAATATGAGGAACATGTTTTTTTTTAGCCAAATGTTGAGGTTTGCAAAGGATTCTGGGTAACAGAACCTGGTCCGAGCCACACAAGTCACCCCATCTTGGATTCCCCTAGGTCTCTAGTTTTCAGAAATGCACAGGTTTGGTAGGTTTCCCTAGGTGGCGGCTGAGCTACAGGCCAAAATCTACAGGTAGGCACTTTGCAAAAAACACCTCTGTTTTCTTTCAAAAATTTGGATGTGTCCACGTTGCGCTTTGGGGCGTTTCCTGTCGCGGGCGCTAGGCCTACCCACACCAGCGAGGTATCATTTTTATCGGGAGACATGGGGGAACGCTGGGTGGAAGGAAATTTGTGGCTCCTCTCAGATTCCAGAACTTTCTGCCACAGAAATGTGAGGAACATGTTTTTTTTTAGCCAAATTTTGAGGTTTGCAAAGGATAATGGGTAACAGAACCTGGTCCGAGCCACACAAGTCACCCGATCTTGGATTCCCCTAGGTTTCTAGTTTTCAGAAATGCACAGGTTTGGTAGGTTTCCCTAGGTGGCGGCTGAGCTACAGGTCAAAATCTACAGGTAGGCACTTCGCAAAAAACACCTGTTTTCTTTCAAAAATTTGGATGTGTCCACGTTGCGCTTTGGGGCGTTTCCTGTCGCGGGCGCTCGGCCTACCCACACAAGTGAGGTATCATTTTTATTGGGAGACGTGGGGGAACGCTGGGTGGAAGGAAATTTGTGGCTCCTCTCAGATTCCAGAACTTTCTGCCACAGAAATGTGAGGAACATGTGTTTGTTTAGCCAAATTTTGAGGTTTGCAAAGGATTCTGGGTAACAGAACCTGGTCCGAACCACACAAGCCACCCCATCTTGGATTCCCCTAGGTCTCTAGTTTTCAGAAATGCACAGGTTTGGTAGGTTTCCCTAGGTGGCGGCTGAGCTACAGGCCAAAATCTACAGGTAGGCACTTTGCAAAAAACACCTCTGTTGTCTTTCAAAAATTTGGATGTGTCCACGTTGCGCTTTGGGGCGTTTCCTGTCGCGGGCGCTAGGCCTACCCACACAAGTAAGGTATCATTTTTATCGGGAGACGTGGGGGAACGCTGGGTGGAAGGAAATTTGTGGCTCCTCTCAGATTCCAGAACTTTCTGCCACAGAAATGTGAGGAACATGTGTTTTTTTAGCCAAATTTTGAGGTTTGCAAAGGATTCTGGGTAAGAGAACCTGGTCCGAGCCACACAAGTCACCCCATCTTGGATTACCCTAGGTCTCTAGTTTTCAGAAATGCACAGGTTTGGTAGGATTCCCTAGGTGCCGGCTGAGCTACAGGCCAAAATCTACAGGTAGGCACTTAGCAAAAAACACCTCTGTTTTCTTTCAAAAATTTGGATGTGTCCATGTTGCGCTTTGGGGCGTTCCCTGTCGCGGGCGCTAGGCCTACCCACACAAGTGAGGTATCATTTTTATCGGGAGACGTGGGGGAACGCTGGGTGGAAGGAAATTTGTGGCTCCTCTCAGATTCCAGAACTTTCTGCCACAGAAATGTGAGGAACATGTGTTTTTTTAGCCAAATTTTGAGGTTTGCAAAGGATTCTGGGTAACAGAACCTGGTCCGAGCCACACAAGTCACCCCATCTTGGATTCCCCTAGGTCTCTAGTTTTCAGAAATGCACAGGTTTGGTAGGTTTCCCTAGGTGGCGGCTCAGCTACAGGCCAAAATCTACAGGTAGGCACTTTGCAAAAAACACCTCTGTTGTCTTTCAAAAATTTGGATGTGTCCACGTTGCGCTTTGGGGCGTTTCCTGTCGCGGGCGCTAGGCCTACCCACACAAGTAAGGTATCATTTTTATCGGGAGACGTGGGGGAACGCTGGGTGGAAGGAAAGTTGTGGCTCCTCTCAGATTCCAGAACTTTCTGCCACAGAAATGTGAGGAACATGTGTTTTTTTAGCCAAATTTTGAGGTTTGCAAAGGATTCTGGGTAAGAGAACCTGGTCCGAGCCACACAAGTCACCCCATCTTGGATTACCCTAGGTCTCTAGTTTTCAGAAATGCACAGGTTTGGTAGGATTCCCTAGGTGCCGGCTGAGCTACAGGCCAAAATCTACAGGTAGGCACTTTGCAAAAAACACCTCTGTTTTCTTTCAAAAATTTGGATGTGTCCACGTTGCGCTTTGGGGCGTACCGTGTCGCGGGCGCTAGGCCTACCCACACAAGTGAGGTATCATTTTTATCGGGAGACGTGGGGGAACGCTGGGTGGAAGGAAATTTGTGGCTCCTCTCAGATTCCAGAACTTTCTGCCACAGAAATGTGAGGAACATGTGTTTTTTTAGCCAAATTTTGAGGTTTGCAAAGGATTCTGGGTAACAGAACCTGGTCCGAGCCACACAAGTCACCCCATCTTGGATTCCCCTAGGTCTCTAGTTTTCAGAAATGCACAGGTTTGGTAGGTTTCCCTAGGTGGCGGCTGAGCTACAGGCCAAAATCTACAGGTAGGCACTTTGCAAAAAACACCTCTGTTTTCTTTAAAAAGTTGGATGTGTCCACGTTGCGCTTTGGGGAGTTTCCTGTCGTGGGCGCTAGGCCTACCCACACAAGTGAGGTATCATTTTTATCGGGAGACGTGGGGGAACGCTGGGTGGAAGGAAATTTGTGGCTCCTCTCAGATTCCAGTACTTTCTGCCACAGAAATGTGAGGAACATCTGTTTTTTTAGCCAAATTTTGAGGTTTGCAAAGGATTCTGGGTAACAGAACCTGGTCAGAGCCACACAAGTCACCCCATCTTGGATTCCGCTAGGTTTCTAGTTTTCAGAAATGCACAGGTTTGGTAGGTTTCCCTAGGTGGCGGCTGAGCTACAGGCCAAAATCTACAGGTAGGCACTTTGCAAAAAACACCTGTTTTCTTTCAAAAATTTGGATGTGTCCACGTTGCGCTTTGGGGCGTTTCCTGTCGCGGGCGCTAGGCCTACCCACACAAGTGAGGTATCATTTTTATTGGGAGACGTGGGGGAACGCTGGGTGGAAGGAAATTTGTGGCTCCTCTCAGATTCCAGAACTTTCTGCCACAGAAATGTGAGGAACATGTGTTTTTTTAGCCAAATTTTGAGGTTTGCAAAGGATTCTGGGTAAGAGAACCTGGTCCGAGCCACACAAGTCACCCCATCTTGGATTACCCTAGGTCTCTAGTTTTCAGAAATGCACAGGTTTGGTAGGATTCCCTAGGTGCCGGCTGAGCTACAGGCCAAAATCTACAGGTAGGCACTTTGCAAAAAACACCTCTGTTTTCTTTAAAAAATTTGGATGTGTCCACGTTGCGCTTTGGGGCGTTCCCTGTCGCGGGCGCTAGGCCTACCCACACAATTGAGGTATCATTTTTATTGGGAGACGTGGGGGAACGCTGGGTGGAAGGAAATTTGTGGCTCCTCTCAGATTCCAGAACTTTCTGCCACAGAAATGTGAGGAACATGTGTTTTTTTAGCCAAATTTTGAGGTTTGCAAAGGATTCTGGGTAACAGAACCTGGTCCGAGCCACACAAGTCACCCCATCTTGGATTCCCCTAGGTCTCTAGTTTTCAGAAATGCACAGGTTTGGTAGGTTTCCCTAGGTGGCGGCTGAGCTACAGGCCAAAATCTACAGGTAGGCACTTTGCAAAAAACACCTCTGTTTTCTTTAAAAAGTTGGATGTGTCCACGTTGCGCTTTGGGGCGTTTCCTGTCGTGGGCGCTAGGCCTACCCACACAAGTGAGGTATCATTTTTATCGGGAGACGTGGGGGAACGCTGGGTGGAAGGAAATGTGTGGCTCCTCTCAGATTCCAGTACTTTCTGCCACAGAAATGTGAGGAACATCTGTTTTTTTAGCCAAATTTTGAGGTTTGCAAAGGATTCTGGGTAACAGAACCTGGTCAGAGCCACACAAGTCACCCCATCTTGGATTCCGCTAGGTCTCTAGTTTTCAGAAATGCACAGGTTTGGTAGGTTTCCCTAGGTGGTGGCTGAGCTAGTGGCCAAAATCTACAGGTAGGCACTTTGCAAAAAACACCTCTGTTTTCTTTCAAAAATTTGGATGTGTCCACGTTGCGCTTTGGGGCGTTTCCTGTCGCGGTCGCTAGGCCTACCCACACAAGTGAGGTATCATTTTTAGCGAGAGACGTGGGGGAACGCTGGGTGGAAGGAAATTTGTGGCTCCTCTCAGATTCCAGAACTTTCTGCAACAGAAATGTGAGGAACATGTGTTTTTTTAGCCAAATTTTGAGGTTTGCAAAGGATTCTGGGTAACAGAACCTGGTCCGAGCCACACAAGTCACCCCATCTTGGATTCCCCATGGTCTCTAGTTTTCAGAAATGCACAGGTTTGGTAGGTTTCCCTAGGTGCCGGCTGAGCTACAGGCCAAAATCTACAGGAAGGCACTTTGCAAAAAACACCTCTGTTTTCTTTCAAAAATTTGGATGTGTCCACGTTGCGCTTTGGGGCGTTTCCTGTTGCGGGCGCTACGCCTACCCACACAAGTGAGGTATCATTTTTATCGGGAGACGTGGGGGAACGCTGGGTGGAAGGAAATTTGTGGCTCCTCTCAGATTCCAGAACTTTCTGCCACAGAAATGTGAGGAACATGTGTTTTTTTAGCCAAATTTTGAGGTTTGCAAAGGATTCTGGGTAAGAGAACCTGGTCCGAGCCACACAAGTCACCCCATCTTGGATTACCCTAGGTCTCTAGTTTTCAGAAATGCACAGGTTTGGTAGGATTCCCTAGGTGCCGGCTGAGCTACAGGCCAAAATCTACAGGTAGGCACTTTGCAAAAAACACGTCTGTTTTCTTTCAAAAATTTGGATGTGTCCATGTTGCGCTTTGGGGCGTTCCCTGTCGCGGGCGCTAGGCCTACCCACACAAGTGAGGTATCATTTTTATCGGGAGACGTGGGGGAACGCTGGGTGGAAGGAAATTTGTGGCTCCTCTCAGATTCCAGAACTTTCTGCCACAGAAATGTGAGGAACATGTGTTTTTTTAGCCAAATTTTGAGGTTTGCAAAGGATTCTGGGTAACAGAACCTGGTCCGAGCCACACAAGTCACCCCATCTTGGATTCCCCTAGGTCTCTAGTTTTCAGAAATGCACAGGTTTGGTAGGTTTCCCTAGGTGGCGGCTCAGCTACAGGCCAAAATCTACAGGTAGGCACTTTGCAAAAAACACCTCTGTTGTCTTTCAAAAATTTGGATGTGTCCACGTTGCGCTTTGGGGCGTTTCCTGTCGCGGGCGCTAGGCCTACCCACACAAGTAAGGTATCATTTTTATCGGGAGACGTGGGGGAACGCTGGGTGGAAGGAAATTTGTGGCTCCTCTCAGATTCCAGAACTTTCTGCCACAGAAATGTGAGGAACATGTGTTTTTTTAGCCAAATTTTGAGGTTTGCAAAGGATTCTGGGTAAGAGAACCTGGTCCGAGCCACACAAGTCACCCCATCTTGGATTACCCTAGGTCTCTAGTTTTCAGAAATGCACAGGTTTGGTAGGATTCCCTAGGTGCCGGCTGAGCTACAGGCCAAAATCTACAGGTAGGCACTTTGCAAAAAACACCTCTGTTTTCTTTCAAAAATTTGGATGTGTCCACGTTGCGCTTTGGGGCGTACCGTGTCGCGGGCGCTAGGCCTACCCACACAAGTGAGGTATCATTTTTATTGGGAGACGTGGGGGAACGCTGGGTGGAAGGAAATTTGTGGCTCCTCTCAGATTCCAGAACTTTCTGCCACAGAAATGTGAGGAACATGTGTTTTTTTAGCCAAATTTTGAGGTTTGCAAAGGATTCTGGGTAACAGAACCTGGTCCGTGCCACACAAGTCACCCCATCTTGGATTCCCCTAGGTCTCTAGTTTTCAGAAATGCACAGGTTTGGTAGGTTTTTCTAGGTGGCGGCTGAGCTACAGGCCAAAATCTACAGGTAGGCACTTTGCAAAAAACACCTCTGTTTTCTTTAAAAAGTTGGATGTGTCCACGTTGCGCTTTGGGGCGTTTCCTGTCGTGGGCGCTAGGCCTACCCACACAAGTGAGGTATCATTTTTATCGGGAGACGTGGGGGAACGCTGGGTGTAAGGAAATTTGTGGCTCCTCTCAGATTCCAGTACTTTCTGCCACAGAAATGTGAGGAACATCTGTTTTTTTAGCCAAATTTTGAGGTTTGCAAAGGATTCTGGGTAACAGAACCTGGTCAGAGCCACACAAGTCACCCCATCTTGGATTCCGCTAGGTTTCTAGTTTTCAGAAATGCACAGGTTTGGTAGGTTTCCCTAGGTGGCGGCTGAGCTACAGGCCAAAATCTACAGGTAGGCACTTTGCAAAAAACACCTGTTTTCTTTCAAAAATTTGGATGTGTCCACGTTGCGCTTTGGGGCGTTTCCTGTCGCGGGCGCTAGGCCTACCCACACAAGTGAGGTATCATTTTTATTGGGAGACGTGGGGGAACGCTGGGTGGAAGGAAATTTGTGGCTCCTCTCAGATTCCAGAACTTTCTGCCACAGAAATGTGAGGAACATGTGTTTTTTTAGCCAAATTTTGAGGTTTGCAAAGGATTCTGGGTAAGAGAACCTGGTCCGAGCCACACAAGTCACCCCATCTTGGATTACCCTAGGTCTCTAGTTTTCAGAAATGCACAGGTTTGGTAGGATTCCCTAGGTGCCGGCTGAGCTACAGGCCAAAATCTACAGGTAGGCACTTTGCAAAAAACACCTCTGTTTTCTTTCAAAAATTTGGATGTGTCCACGTTGCGCTTTGGGGCGTTCCCTGTCGCGGGCGCTAGGCCTACCCACACAAGTGAGGTATCATTTTTATTGGGAGACGTGGGGGAACGCTGGGTGGAAGGAAATTTGTGGCTCCTCTCAGATTCCAGAACTTTCTGCCACAGAAATGTGAGGAACATGTGTTTTTTTAGCCAAATTTTGAGGTTTGCAAAGGATTCTGGGTAACAGAACCTGGTCCGAGCCACACAAGTCACCCCATCTTGGATTCCCCTAGGTCTCTAGTTTTCAGAAATGCACAGGTTTGGTAGGTTTCCCTAGGTGGCGGCTGAGCTACAGGCCAAAATCTACAGGTAGGCACTTTGCAAAAAACACCTCTGTTTTCTTTAAAAAGTTGGATGTGTCCACGTTGCGCTTTGGGGCGTTTCCTGTCGTGGGCGCTAGGCCTACCCACACAAGTGAGGTATCATTTTTATCGGGAGACATGGGGGAACGCTGGGTGGAAGGAAATTTGTGGCTCCTCTCAGATTCCAGTACTTTCTGCCACAGAAATGTGAGGAACATCTGTTTTTTTAGCCAAATTTTGAGGTTTGCAAAGGATTCTGGGTAACAGAACCTGGTCAGAGCCACACAAGTCACCCCATCTTGGATTCCGCTAGGTCTCTAGTTTTCAGAAATGCACAGGTTTGGTAGGTTTCCCTAGGTGGCGGCTGAGCTAGTGGCCAAAATCTACAGGTAGGCACTTTGCAAAAAACACCTCTGTTTTCTTTCAAAAATTTGGATGTGTCCACGTTGCGCTTTGGGGCGTTTCCTGTCGCGGTCGCTAGGCCTACCCACACAAGTGAGGTATCATTTTTAGCGAGAGACGTGGGGGAACGCTGGGTGGAAGGAAATTTGTGGCTCCTCTCAGATTCCAGAACTTTCTGCAACAGAAATGTGAGGAACATGTGTTTTTTTAGCCAAATTTTGAGGTTTGCAAAGGATTCTGGGTAACAGAACCTGGTCCGAGCCACACAAGTCACCCCATCTTGGATTCCCCATGGTCTCTAGTTTTCAGAAATGCACAGGTTTGGTAGGTTTCCCTAGGTGCCGGCTGAGCTACAGGCCAAAATCTACAGGAAGGCACTTTGCAAAAAACACCTCTGTTTTCTTTCAAAAATTTGGATGTGTCCACGTTGCGCTTTGGGGCGTTTCCTGTTGCGGGCGCTACGCCTACCCACACAAGTGAGGTATCATTTTTATCGGGAGACGTGGGGGAACGCTGGGTGGAAGGAAATTTGTGGCTCCTCTCAGATTCCAGAACTTTCTGCCACAGAAATGTGAGGAACATGTGTTTTTTTAGCCAAATTTTGAGGTTTGCAAAGGATTCTGGGTAACAGAACCTGGTCCGAGCCACACAAGTCACCCCATCTTGGATTCTCCTAGGTCTCTAGTTTTCAGAAATGCACAGGTTTGGTAGGTTTCCCTAGGTGGCGGCTGAGCTACAGGCCAAAATCTAAAGGTAGGCACTTTGCAAAAAACACCTCTGTTTTCTTTCAAAAAATTGGATGTGTCCACGTTGCGCTTTGGGGCGTTTCCTGTCGCGGGCGCTAGGCCTACCCACACAAGTGAGGTATCATTTTTATCGAGAGACGTGGGGGAACGCTGGGTGGAAGGAAATTTGTGGCTCCTCTCAGATTCCAGAACTTTCTGCCACAGAAATGTGAGGAACATGTGTTTTTTTAGCCAAATTTTGAGGTTTGCAAAGGATTCTGGGTAAGAGAACCTGGTCCGAGCCACACAAGTCACCCCATCATGGATTCCCCTAGGTCTCTAGTTTTCAGAAATGCACAGGTTTGGTAGGTTTCCCTAGGTGCCAGGCTGAGCTACAGGTCACAATCTACAGGTAGGCACTTTGCAAAAAACACCTCTGTTTTCTTTCAAAAAATTGGATGTGTCCACGTTGCGCTTTGGGGTGTTTCCTGTCGCGCGCGCTAGGCCTACCCACACAAGTGAGGTATCATTTTTATCGAGAGACGTGGGGGAACGCTGGGTGGACAGGAAATTTGTGGCTCCTCTCAGATTCCAGAACTTTCTGCCACAGAAATGTGAGGAACATGTTTTTTTTAGCCAAATTTTGAGGTTTGCAAAAGATTCTGGGTAACAGAACCTGGTCCGAGCCACACAAGTCACCCCATCTTGGATTCCCCATGGTCTCTAGTTTTCAGAAATGCACAGGTTTGGTAGGTTTCCCTAGGTGCCGGCTGAGCTACAGGCCAAAATCTACAGGAAGGCACTTTGCAAAAAACACCTCTGTTTTCTTTCAAAAATTTGGATGTGTCCACGTT